>NC_057404.1:44463939-44819560 GCF_019320065.1 Cervus canadensis | reverse complement strand
TTAACATTTTATGCAAGTCAGGTGAATGTAAACCTATTTTCTGTTTCTCTGGTGACCTTAACTGAAAGGTAGCAGTCTCATAGGGCAACAGTACAGAGTAGAAGCATAACCTTGTTAACACAAAAATTAATCCTTCTGCAGAAGTTGTCAGTTGCGTTTATCTAAGAAGTTTACCCCACACTGACTCTGAGGCAGCTTCTGCCTAGCACTCCTGGCTGACAATTAACAACCATTTCATTGTTACCACACTAGGGCTAAGTTCTTATTTCTCTAGATCTTTAACTATATTAACAATGGTTTCTATAACACAACCTTAGCACATTAAAAGCAAAAACACAGCAAGCAAAACACAGCAAGCAAATGTCAACTCAATAACCACCTTTAGAATAATTTTTCTTATGTTTTCTAATAGGACTCCTTCACCCCTCAAAAATGCTCTATGTCTATTACGGCTTTTATATAATCAGGTTCTTTATGCTATTTTATGATTAGGGTATTATAAGCAATCATGCATATTAGTACCAAGGACATAAAGGCATTTGCCAAACAAACTAAAATACCGCAAAGGAGTTTAAATTAAAACACTCCTTTCACCCTGGATAATCTCATAAAATACCACCACCTGGGAAACTTATTGATTAAAGTTCTAAATTGATTCTTATTTGGGAAGAGATCGGGGAAGGCCTTCTGCCTGTGTCACAGAAATTAGGGAGTAGTCTATTGAAGCAAGCATCAGAAAGACAGATATCATCTTTAAGGTGAGTGCCGGGGGCAGCTTTTCGGAATCCCTGAAAACCTGATCCGCCTTGCCTGTCAGGTTTTCTCCCTCATGACCTTGTCATGGGTGGGATCTCGTGTGCCGGCTCCTGGCAATGCTGAGGCTGAAACTCCAATACTTTGGCCACCTCATGCGAAGAGTTGACTCATTGAAAAAGACCCTGATGCTGAGAGGGATTGGGGGCAGGAGGAGAAGGGGATGACAGAGGATGAGATGGCTGGATGGCATCACCGAATCAATGGACATGAGTTTGAGTAAACTCCGGGAGTTTGTGATGGACAGGGAGGCCTGGCATGCTGTGGTTTATGGGGTCACAAAGAGTCAGACACGACTGAGTGACTGAACTGAACTGAAGAGACATACAGTAGAGGCATGTTAATAAAATTATCATTAAACTTGAAAATCAGAAAAGTTGGCTGTATTTTTAAGTTAGCAATTTAAATTCATACCAATTAAAAATTAAATGGATACATTCTAAATCGTTCAAGTCTCCAAATTTACAACTGCAATATGACAATATCATTTTTCCATAAAATAAAGTGTGCTTCACTGTTTTTTGCACAGCCATTTTAACATTTATATAGCATTTCTATTTTCTGGTTAAGAAGAAACACTTTTTTAGATCTCATCCCTTTTCTTTTTATCTAGCATGAGGACCATCAGCCCATCAGCTTTCTTTCCAGGGCTATTTTTACACACAGAGACTGGTTACAAATACACACACACACACACACACACACACACACACACACACACACACTTGAAATTACCCCTCAGACCTATGACACTTGTTCTTACTTCAATTCATTCTGATTATTTCATGTAGGCTAATGAATAAGCAATAAAGAAGTTAAGTGGGCAACTAGATTCAGTCACTAGTCAAAAGTCTTATCCTCCATAGGAAGTCTCTCTAATCAATCATAAAATTCAATGAAGACCTCAGCAAGATCACCAATGACCATGCACCACAACTTTTGGGATTCCCATAAAGAGCTGAAACCAGGAATGTTAAGTCTATGACTGCCAAGTTATCTATTACTTCTCATAATCAAGAAAAAAATTGAAATATCTGAGTATATATATGTATACATATATATATATATATATCCTGGCTCATTTTTCAATACAAGAAGTTGTATTATATACACCTAACTTGTTTTTAATTATACCATTATCTGTAACCTCTGAATATTTATACCTCCAAGGAATATAGTTCTATAAAACTATTACCAAAGGAATAATCTGCCAGAATATCTAAATGCTTTTGTTCATAATTTCCAACACCTACCAGTGAGGCTGGCATATTTCTAATATATGCTTCCATATGGCCTGTCATTCAAGGACCCAAGCTTCTTACAAGAATTTTCATAGTGTACTTTGATAGTACTTTCCTTGGTAAATGTCTGTTACAACTCTATTCACTATTCGCTCCACAGTTAAAAAAGATTTTTAAAAAAAGCTATTAAACTACTTATTCAGCATAAAATGTGATGAAACTTTCTTCAGCCACATTAAGGAAAAAAAATAAAGCGCAAGTCTCAACCCCAAACAAAAATGAGACAGTGGTAGCTAAAGAGCAGCTTTGTTGACCAAGAGAGGAGTCACTAAGGAAATGTCTGGGAAAGTACTTTGATCTCTGTTGGATGTGCCCGTCGTGGTTCGCATGAGAGGCTTCTCCCTTTACATGGAGTGAGGACTCAGGAAACTTCTCCACACTGTTGGGAGGGCCAGACAGCTTAGAGGTGGGGAGCGTTTGCTGGGAAATGAGAAATGAGAGCTAAACATACTGAATTTTCTTCTGTCTTACCATGCAGTTGTCTGCTTTCCAGAGTCCTTGATGTGCTGGGTTTTCCCCCAGCAAGTTCCTAGGACCCTCCAACAAGCTCCATGAGTTACAGTCACACATCTACACCCTGTTGTTGTATAAAGATAAAGAAACACTGTAACCTGCTATATTTGGACAGCCTTCTTGGTGAGGCAAAACTGATGTCAAGAGAGGAGGACTATCAATCTAAAGCTAACATGAGAGGAGAAAATTAAAGTAAAAACTTCAAAATAAATCATTCACTAGGGAGTCAGTAGATGACAGAGTGTGACAGAGTTCGGTGGCAGCTCCAGGGAGGAGGCTCAAAACAGGTTAAAGATCCTGTTTCAGAACCAGAGTGCATTCAAAGTGTCAAAAGTGCCTCCTTTTAAGCACGATCATCGGTAGACCCATAAAGGAGTTACAGAAGTTAGAAATTCATATGAAAGTAATCACAGGATCCATGGGTCTTTTTAGAAAGGTACATCCAAACGCTAGTTATGAATCTATAATCAGCACCGATTCAAATGCATCCTCCCCAAGTTCCAACCTTCCAATGCCGTTTTTGAACCTTCCACATATTTGTGAAATTGCTGTACTGTAGTTCTTTCTCTCTGTCCTTCCCTTCTTCTCTCCCTCCATCCCACTCACTTTTGTTCCCACAGCTAAGACAAGACAGAAAGAGTGACAGCTCTCTTCCTGTTTTTGTTTTTTATCTCCCTTTTTAAACCACTGGAAAGTAGAAACAGTGTCTGCTGCTCAATAAGCACTCCGGAGTGTTTAACTCATATAGTGGCTGCTGAGAAATACTTCTGAACTCTCTGATTAAATGATTCAAGAGTTTTAGACTTCCTTTATAAAACATAATGGAAAATATGCATGTAACAGAATATATACAATGAGAACCAAGTGCCTTTGAATGTTTTCAGAAGAAAAGTGCCAAACCCTGTTTGGCAAAGACATGTTCCTTTATTTTATTTCAATGGCACTTCAAGAGGCACACCCGAGGCCAAAATTTAATGTTTTAAAAATATAGAAAAATACTCAGAATCAGCAGTTTATTTCTGTTTTTGTAAGTTCTATATTTTGGCACAGGAGGAATAATATTACAGGGCCAAGATGAATGCTCTGTTCTTGATTCTGTGGCATATAATTTGAATATTTCATAGCACTGAATTATAGCAAGCATCTGATTCACTTAACGTTCTGAAAGCTCTGGTTAAGCAAAGAATCCATCTGGCCTAAATCAAACTGGGTGAGAGCTTCCCAGAGAACCAAGGAGAGAACAGCTATATTGGGATATATGATACTACCCAGTGCTCCAAGGAGGTGAAATTCCAGGTGAAGAGGTAGTTCAACAAATCTAAATCTCATTTACAAGACTTGTCACCAAAGGTGGAGGACTGGTAAAGAACTAGGTCAAAACATAAGTCTTTAGTTTCATGCAAGACTGTACCTCAACCATCTTCTGTGGACAGCCGCCTCTCCTTCTCTACACCAATCCCATAACACCACCATCAATACTATCCACTTTTACCAAAATAAGAAGTTTCATATATCTCAAGTTCCCTTTCCCTAGTATCTCACAGTACTTATCCCAAGAAGCTCTTACTGTTTAATTTTAAGCCTATTCAATCTTACATTCCAAAGCACAGAGCATGCAGACACCTGTGAATCATCTGAAAATGACAAATGCTATTTAAGGAAGACCTAGCGTATGACCCCTTATAATTAAGAATGATTCAATAAAAGAATAAGGAAATAGCTCAAGTACATAGGCCAAAGGAACACAAATTACTTTTTCTTGCAGTTATAGAGAATACAGTAATTCACTTAGGCATGCCTGCTTTAAATATTGATGTCGTCTCAAGAGATGATACAATGCCTTTTTGGATGGCCGTACAGAGTGTAAGTTCAATCAGAGGCACACAGACAACAGGTCGTTCATTTCCACACTCCAGATAACGTAAAACAGTTACTTCATCCCGAGGCCTGTGGAGAGGCCCGTGAAATCACTGGTCTGCATTAACTTGCACTTCTGGGCCTCTAGATGGTGGTTGTAAAATTGTAAGTGTTTGGATGAGCACTTCACAGGACTGGATGAGGAGTACTTTTCACAATAGAAAATGTGAGTCACACAGCTTTTACAAGGGTATCTGTCTCACGCAGAAAGCCTGAAAAACTGGAATGAAATGTTACCTCTGCCAGAAGAGTGTCAAGAGGCACACCAAGAGGCAACATGTGAAACCAAGTAAGTTATGCGGTGTAAATCAAAGCTCCATTTCCCCATTTAGAAAATGGGCTTTGGCAGCAAATTCTTTATCGTCCTGAGCAACAATAGTAGGAACCAGAATGGTTGCTATGAAAGTCTGTGGAGTTTTTCATAACCCAGTGTTGCTTGGCACATTTCCCCCCTCTGGGGATTATAGTGACTTTGCTCTATCATGGTTGAAAATGATAGAAACATTTTCATCCAAATATTTTTCACATAGATATATCTAGTTACATTTAAACATTATATGATTCTTCATGCCATGTAGAGCTGGAACATTAAATCCATGTGGGAGATGTGGGCAGAGGGAGGTTATTTATCTATTTGCCTTGCAACAATCCAGAAATTAGGAGGTTTCCTGTTTTATACTCAATATGAAAGTATTTCACATAGGTATGAAATTATGGTAATTTGAGAGGATTGTTAAAACTAATATAAAAATCCCATAAACAAAAATTTATTTCTATAGCTAAATCATTAATGTTTAGTGAATTTACCCAAGTGAGCAGAGACTTTTTCAAGATATATATATTTTTAAAATATATTTTATTTTTTTAGTCTCTGGCTTTTCTAAATAAGCATCTCTAAATGATAACATTTTAACCCTATTGGGAAATTCTGCCTTTATAAATATTATGTTTCTGTTCTAAATACTCAAATTGGGACTTAAGCTAAACATAAGGAACTTCTAAAATAGTAAGAACTTTCATTGTTTTTTGCCTTTAATTTTTGCATTTTTACTTAAATATAAATGTTTTCCATTTGTTCATTTATGTTTAATTTTTAAAAGAGGAAATATAGAGAGAGGTAGGTCCCTAAGAATTCAAAAAAAAGGAAAGAATTTTAACATGTTTCAAAAATAGGTGCTTTGGCAAGGATGTCTATTACACTTCCTCTGTTTTAGTTTTCATATTAATCTAAATTTCTTTGTTTACAACCAACAACAACAAAAAAATTATAAGTAAAGTAGATATACATATTTAATTGTAAATCAAGACAACATATTAGAGGCTTGCTCATTAAAAGGCCAACATCAGTTTTAGAAGTCACACTCCTAGACATGTAACATATGTCTTACAATAGCAGGTCCAGGTCTGTTTTGGAAACGACATGCATTATAAATAATCTTCACATGAGTCACAGGCACCAATAAAATTTTTTTTAAAAATGTGGAGAGGTAAAGTAAAAACACCATAAATACAATTATCACCGCTAAATTTTATATGCTAAGTTGTAACAATTATTTGATCACTGACTGGCACTTACTTAAAAAGGCAAAATGTTTACATAGCTGTAAAAATATATATACCATCTAGGATTCGAATTATGCACTCTTTTCCTTGGGCCAAATTTAACTGCATTCTTTCTCACCCACCAACAAAATCTTTATCCTACATTTTTGTAACACATCACTGGAAATACATTTCCCTTCAAGTTATAATATATATGGCTCTTAGGATGCTCTAGTTAAAAATAATACTTTTTCAAAAAGTGTTTTTAACATAATATGTAATACTGGTTCACTATCAACATGTATAAAAGTAAATGCATATTCCAAAAAGCAAAAGTAAATTAGTTACCAAAAGCCATGTGCTAGTGACCACATGAAGGCACACAGCTGCTTGCTAAATCATTTGTTTATGATGGAAAAATAGTCATCACATTAGTTTTCAAAAGTGTAAGAGTTTGTGCTGAAGGTGACTTTTCCTAGAGCAATAACAACTTTAGAACATTTATCACTGATGTTTGAAACTGCAATTAAATAACTGAACACTCTGGTGCCTCTAAACAAATTCTAATACCCTCAGTACCTTACAAATGAATTATTCAAATTCTTCATTTCTAGAATCAAATGCCAATGACTTTTAGCAAGGAAAAAGCAAAGCATTAAAACACTTCTCCAGTGATACTGCATGAGTAATACTAAGAATTTTCTGTAAGTATATTAAATCATGAACTGCTGAGAGAAGAAACCTTTGCAATTTCAGACTTAAGAATCACAGAGGATAACTTCTAGATAGAGATGGGAAAGTTAGTAATTTTTATTCGAAATCAGGGTACGTTTTAACATTCCCAGTCAGTTTAGCTTTACAATCCTTTGAAAGAGGAGGTCTGGATCCAGCCCCTTCTGGCCAATGAGTACTGCTATTTTTAATTTAAAGTCCTTAGTATTCCAGAAAAATAAATGACTCAATCAAAAAATGGGCCAAAGATCTAAACAGACATTTCTCCAAAGAAGACATACAGATGGCTAACAAACACATGAAATGATGTTCAACATCACTCATTATCAGAGAAATGCTAATCAAAACCTCAATGATGTACTATTACACACCAGTCAGAATGGCTGCTATCCAAAAGTTTACAAGCAATAAATGCTGGAGAGGGTGTGGAGAAAAGGGAACCCTCTTAACACTGTTGGTGGGAATGCAAACTAGTACAGCCGCTATGGAGAACAGTGTGGAGATTCCTTAAAAAACTGGAAATAGAACTGCCATATGACCCAGCAATCCCACTACTGGGCATACACACCGAGGAAACCAGATCTGAAAGAGACACGTGTACCCCAATGTTCACCTCAGCACTGTTTGCAATAGCCAGGAAAAGGAAGCAACCTAGATGCCCATCAGCAGACGATTGGATAAGGAAGCTGTGGTACATATACACCATGGAATATTACTCAGCCATTAAAGAGTTCATTTGAATCAGTTCTAATGAGATGGATGAAACTGGAGCCCATTATACAGAGTGAAGTAAGCCAGAAAGATAAAGACCAATACAGTATACTAACACATATATATGGAATTTAAAAAGATGGTCACGATAACCCTATATGCAAAACAGAAAAAGAGACACAGATGTACAGAACAGACTTTTAGACTCTGTGGGAGAAGGCAAGGGTGGGATGTTCTGAGAGAATAGCATTGAAACAAGTATACTATCAAGGGTGAAACAGATCACCAGCCCAGGTGGGATGCATGAGACAAGTGCTCAGGGCTGGTGCACTGGGAAGACGCAGAGGGATGGGGTGGGGAGGGAGGCGGGAGGGGGGATTGGGATGGGGAACACATGGAAATCCATGGCTGATTCATGTCAATGTATGGCAAAAACCACTACAATATTGTAAAGTAATTAAAGTAATTAGCCTCCAACTAATAAAAATAAATGGAAAAAAAATAAAGGTTTTTATGCTAATGCTAAAAAAAATAAATTAAATAAAGTGCTTAGTACTGTAAAAAAAAAGAAAAAGAAAAAAATGAATCTTACCAGAAAATACCTGCTACAATTCAAAAGAACTGCCATGGAGGGGGCGGTGGGGGAGGGGGGGGATTGCCACCCCAAATGGCCAAAATTAGCACAGAGATAAAGCTTATTACACTGCCATAGTTTTGGAGGGAAATAAAACACACATAATATTTTCCATTTATTTCTCCAGCACCATCCACCCCATCGCACATCTGCAGGAAAGAGCTCATACTTTCCAATAAATTTTACTTCCCATGCCACTGCCAGCTGTGAGTTTTGTAGATGTCACTTTCCTTCTTCCTAGATACAAATCTACACTTCATTTCCTAGACTTCTTGTACTTCTTTTTTTCCCCCACTTCTGCTCATCGTTGAAGCAGATGTGTCTTCCTCCTGCCTTGTCTTCTCTTTGACTGCAGATGGAGGAAACCAAGCAAACACCTAGGGTCACACGAGAGATGCAGAGCCACCTACAGAAGGAGCCTAGGTCCCCAAGTGACCACGTGGAGCAGAATCTCTGTCCCTCTGACCTGCACTGAACTTTCACAAAAGCATAAAATACACTCCCTAGAGGAGGGCATGGCAATGCACTCCAGTATTCTTGCCTGGAGAATCCCATGGACAGAGGAGCCTGGTTGCCTACGGGGTCCATGGGGTCACACAGAGTCAGACACAACGAAGCAACTTAGCATGCATGCACGCACACTTTTATGGTGTTAAGCTTCTTCAGGTTTGGAGGTTGTTTTTCTTTTTAATATACAGCAATTAGCATATATGATGATTAATAAACTACTCCTCTCATATCACAGTTGAATCTATAATCTTACTTATTGGATTTCTAAAAGTAATATATATTTTTTTCCATTGTGGAAATGGAAATATGTCTACCATAGCCAAGCCAGTAGGAACTTTACAAAGTGTCTCTCAGCTGGATTTGCTCTTTGCATTTTCCTCACTCATGACTCATCCAATGACCGTTCTAAAACCATTTTCTTCTTTGCTACTACGATTTACTTGCAAAAACATAGAAGTTCTTACGTAGGATAATGACCCTAGGAGTTTCACAGAGAGATCAGCAAGATGAAACAGAGATGAGATCACCTTATTCTGAACTACCTATGATTTCAGAATCTCAGAAGTGTTAAATCATATTAGGCTACATACTTTGGCCTTTCTAGAAATTTTCATTGCTTTACAGAATAATAAACTATTCCACAAACCAGAGGTATGTGGGAAAAGGAGGCAATTCAAGTAGCCAAATGGAATTAGCCTTATCATATAGATACTGCAGAGTTTCCCACATGTAATCTTTGTGAGCAGTGTTCTCCAATTCTTTGGGGATAAAAAACACAGGGAACACATTAGAAACTGCATTTCACTGTTTGACACATTGGAATTTTCAACTATTGTTTTTCAACTAAAAAATATAATAAACTTAGGTGTTCTAAGTGTGGTCTTTGGAACTTTCTTTGTTGATGCTATCATGAGTACACATATTAGAAGTAAAATGGAAGATGAATAGTTTACAGTATAAAGAAATATTTTCCATCTTCACAATCTACAGTTTCAGGGCTCCCCTAAGGCCACGAAATGAAGTCTACTTGGTGGTCTCAGCTCTAACCCCTGGAGAATGTGTTCTACATCTCCAACGCAGAACACCTGATTCTGCAGAATTTGACACTTCTCTGCAACCTCCACACAGAAGAAACAGAGGACTTGACATGCATGGAAATTAAATTATCTTTCACCCCCAGAGACATGCTGTCCTCCCAGGTCAGGGTTACATTAAGGTCAAATGAATGAGCTCAAATTTCAACCAATTCTGCTCTAGCTGTGATTCAACAGAAAACACATCCTTTTGAGCTCTTGACAAACTGCTACATTTTATAAGATCCATCAAAAAATAAGAATGGAATAAAACAAGGTAAATCACCTTAATTGAAAAATAGTTTTGCATTATCAAACCAGGTAATTAAACCTCAAATGCTAGGAAATCACCTAAAAATGTGAGTTTCCCACTAATTCATAAATGTATAAATAAATTCTGAGACAGTTATAAAAACTCAGCCTGCTGACCCTAACTGTTCAGTATAACCTTCATAGAAACTTAAGAATTGTTTACTTGGTTTTGCAGATTAGTAATTTACAACCCTACATTAATATCTGAATGACTGAGATGCAGTCAAAAACAGGGCCTCTTAGGACTCGTCACTAAGGTCTTAATGAAAATATAGAGGTACTTAAAATATGAGATAAAAATGCTTTCAAAGAGTACTAATCATTGATATTCATGGGAGTTCCTTCAACGCGTAACTACATTGCTGCTGCTGCTGCTGCTAAGTCGCTTCAGTCGTGTCTGACTCTGTGCGACCCCATAGACGGCAGCCCACCAGGCTCCGCCGTCCCTGGGATTCTCCAGGCAAGAACACTGGAGTGGGTTGCCATTTCCTTCTCCAATGCATGAAAGGGAAAAGGGAAAGTGAAGCCGCTCAGTCGTGTCCAACTCTTGTCAACCCCATGGACTGCAGCCTACCAGGCTCCTCCATGCATGGGGTTTTCCAGGCAAGAGACTGGAGTGGGGTGCCATTACCTTCTCCAGTGTAACTACATTAGACTTACTTAAATGTTATACCTTTTAAAAGATAATTCCTTTTGCTGAAAGTGGACTATTTTACCTGCCCACTTCCACTCAATCCTTTCTCAGCTGACATGTCCAGTCATCTTTTGGCTGAAACAAGGTAAACCTCAGCCAAATCAGGAAAATTAAAAATACATATAACTCTAGTGCAATAAAATGTTCTTAATTCATTCAGAGCACATTACATTTCCCACACAGGCAGTTTGGTGCATTTAATGAATTTATATAATTATATCTACAAATGGGGGTGATTTGTTTCAAAGTCCTTGAAGCCACCCAGACTTTGAATGAAAGCCTTCTGAATTCCTAGAGGTCATTACTCTACCATTTTACATTTTATGAGGTTGTCTAATCCAGGTCCTAGTTGTTACGCAAGAAAAACAATGTCAAGAAGCAAGTTTTCTTGCCTTCATCACTGGAATTTTCAGTAGTCTTAAATCTGTGGACCTGCAGCCTCCATTGAAGACCTACATGAATTGAACTGTGTTACCTCGAGGAGCAGCAGGTAAATATGATTAGACAAATGCATCTTCAGAACACAGGCCACTCTTTCAATAGTGTGCCTATAGTTTGAAACTAAATAATCATCATCTAGTTCCTTGGTCAACTGTATTCACATTATAATCATCATCTGCTAAATCAAACTGTCAAACCTCTTGCCACAAAAATTTCATGTCTTGTGCATGTCCAGTAAGTCCATATGGCTATGCAACTCTTCTCACTTTCAGAATTCAATTATGTGCATATATATATATGCACAGAGTCATATATATATATATATATGCACAGTCATATATATATATATGCGCACAGTCATATATATATATATATATATATATATATGTATATATATGACTCCTAAGAAAGAGGAATACAAAGAAATAATGTTCCACAAACATATGAAGATCAATGTAAGAGGTGTGATCTAGCTTACTCCTCATGTGATACTACTTAAGTATTTCCTAATAATTCATTTTTTCAATTGCCTAACAGAAAAGAAGCATTTTCAACCAGTAGATATATAATATACATGGAGTGTAACTGACAACTATATACAAATAATAAAATGAATGTAAAAGTCATCAACTTACATACAAAGTGAAGCTAGGTTTCCACCTCTATGGCCCAGCAGCATATCAATATTAGACCAAAGGTAATTTCTCCCACCTTGTTCCGACAAGGCTTTCATACAACCTGGCATTTTGGAGGAGAAGCTTTCTTTCCATGGCAAATTTTTCCATAATGAGTCAAGGTTCCCAGCCTAACCGAGCACACTTCAGGTCTGAAAATCATTAACCTCAGGGCACCTCAGGCTTCACACATAGACACGTCCAAATATGTACAAGGATAGAGCTACTCTTTCTGATTAAAACTACAAAGACCTCACGAGAGGCAGCAAAGATGTCCTGATTAGACATAAGCAGCCACCCCAAGTGAGTTGGTGGCAGCAGCTGCAGGCTTGCTAGGGGCAGCATACCACTCCTCGAGAACCACATTGACTTGTAGCACCTAACCTCCTGATCCCATCTGCATCACCTGAAGATGAAGTTAAGCTGGTTTTCTGCCATCCAGGACAATGGAGACCAATCTGGTCAAAGCAGAAAATTCCTATTACAAAAAGGTAACTATATATTCTCCAAGCAAATAGTATGCATTGCTAGCTTATTTCTTTTATTTTAGTTCAAAAGTTATAACAAGTATATGAGTTGACTACAAAATCATATATATATATGTATATAGTTATTTATTGATGCAGGTACAGATGTGGGTGTAGATGCGGACATAGGCCTATACATCAACGTAGTTCAAGATGATTTTGTTGTTTTCTTTTTTTCTTGTATTATTAGAATCATTCTCTGTGTATTATTCTGGGATTTTTCTTCTGGTTTATAAGGTGTAATCTACAAACCATACATTCCAACTGTTGTATGGTACAGTTCTATGAATTTAATCCACTGTTGTATGATCACATTCACAGTAGAATGTAGAATATTTCCATCATCTCCCAGAAGTTTTCTTTTGCCACTTTGAAGTCACCCTTTCCCCCACTTCCAGGCTGAGGCAACCATTGATCTACTATCTATGAGACTTAATAATATATCTTGGAAATTATTCTATGGGAATGGTAAAAATGGAATAAATTCCAGAGGTTCTGCAAAATATAATCTGTGGCATGTTCTACACATTTATAAGAGTTTTCATAGTACATTGGAAATGGAACTACAGAATAGATTTGTATAAAAGCCCTTTTATATTTTTATATTTTAAGATATATAGCAAATGCTAAACAAGAGCCACATGGACCACACAACTTTTCTCCACAAAGGTTATCAAGCATTAGGAAAAATTAGCAGCTGTCAATTTACTCTCCTTCAATTTATTGAAAAGCAATGGGCATAGTTGGATTTCCCCGATGGTTCAGCAGTAAAGAATCCGCCTGCCAATGCAGGAGACACGGGTTAGATTTCTGGGTAAGAGAGATCCTCTGAAGAAGGAAATGGTAACTGACTCTAGTGTTCTTGCCTGGAAAATTCCATGGACAGGAGATTGGTGGACTACAGTCCATGGTGTTGAAAAGAGTCAGGCACGACCAAGCACAGCACAGCAGCAGTGAGCATAGATAAGAAGAATTGGTGGAGAGTAGTGGAAAAAGGAAAGAAATATTAAAAACACTGTAAACTATTATCTATGTTTTTTTAAATTATACAAATAATCTTACTATGCATGATAGAGTAAAAATAAATTGAAGAGTTTCTCAGGGCCTGCTTTTTCAGCTAAGAGGCCAGATCTGAAAATAGTAAGAGGACAGCCAGAAGACAAAGGACTTGGAAGAATTTAGGAGGGATTTTCATCTTCATAGGTTCCTGAGGCCAAAACAATGGAACTTTGAATAATTTCTTTAGCACAGCATAACCATGACCCTCAAATATCAGATTTAATATTCTCATTTCACATTTCATAGCTTCTACAGGGTTCCAAAGGAGAGAAAGTACATTTTTTTCCTCCAGATTAATATTTTGGCAAACTAGAACTTGCCCAGAGGAATCCACTAGCCCTATTCATTCACATATGCAAAGAAAGCTAAGGTTATTGACTAACAAGTTGATAAATTGTAACCTGGCCAACAGCTGTTTTCATGGAATTTCTCTGTGTTGAAATGACAGAAGCAGAATGCCTGCATTTGCTCTATGTGGACTGCATCTAGTGGAGTATAGGATTACAAGAAAAGATTGCTATTTTACCAAAAGAAAAAAAAACACCCTATTATTCATGTTTTGTGTGTTCAATTAAACTTGTTGGCTTAAGCAGGTGTAATCTGATGGCAGACATATCACCTGGATGTTCCTGGAAGGGATGACAGAGCTTCAGGCTCATGGGTCAACTACAGGACAGTATTTTGGAAGTGCATGATAGGAAACTGCAAGGATACTGTTCCAAAACTTATTCATTTTAAGAGCCAAAGATTCTGAGTATTACACTGCCAGGGTGAACTCTAGAGAGGGGGGTGCAAAATATGCTCTCGCTAATATGACAGGAAGAGTGCAGTGGTTTCATAGCAGGGAGACCCTCACTCAGGGGGAGGCTGTTTTTTTCACTTAAGACGCAGTTCCCCAATTCTGTTTTCCTGTCAGATTCAGTCCACCACAACACTTGAGGGAAGAGTAATTCCACTCCTTTGCTTATAAGGTAAAGGCTTTACTTCTACAATATAATACTCCACCAAACACCACCAAATGGCCCAGAAACCTAGGAGGCCCAGGCTAGATTTCATGGCCAAAGAGTTGCAGTTGTTGAACATTAAGTGCCAATATCTCAGATGGCCTCAGAGAAACCCAGCTCCCAGCCACTGAGCACAAACAGCTCAGTCACACAAAGAGGCTTGCAGATTTCCCTCCATATGATCCATTTCCACAATTCTAATCTTAAAGATTGGTACAGCAGCAGATTCAATTGAAGAGATGACTTAAGAATACAGATCTCAAGACTCAGGTAGAAACTACACTTCTACTTTTCATTTCAAATACATTTCTACTTTTCATTTCAACTAACTGTATTTCAAATAAGTATTTATAATTGGTGCAAAAGAAACCAGATCTGTTGCTTAACTGAACTATAGCTTTATTGGTCATTCACTGTACAAAAACCAATAATACCTAGTATTTGCTCCACACTAAATCCTCACAATAACTATATCAGGTAGGTAGGGATGTGCTTGCTTTGTATGATATAATTGAGTCTTGGAGAAGTTGAGAGACCTGCCCAAAAACTATCAGTTTTTAAGTCAGAGAATTGGAGGTAGAACCCAAGTCTTCAATGTTTTAGGTGATATTCTAATACACCACAGCTGTCTCCTAAGTCACTTAGTCCCCAAATGAAAATGTGGCAAAAGTTACAGAGAGTGAATTAAGGAGAAAGTTGGAATTTGTGAGACCCTAATGATTTACAAAACTAGGTATTAAAAATGGTTCTCTAAGATCCTGAAGCCAATAATGAATTGATTTATTAATACTGGACTCCCTTTATCTTGCCTTAAGTCCCCCAGGCTGAGTCGTGCAGAATGTCCCAGAACCTGAAATAGGATCTCTCTAAGTCAGTAGTAATCAGAAGATGGGAATAAGAAATGAGACCTTGCCTGTTGTTGAGACAGAAAGTCTCAGGGCTTTTGTTAGGTGGTGGGGATAATCTGGCTCCTGGTATTAAAATCATTCAGTAAAAGGAATTGAACTTTTTTAGAAGAAAATAGTACACAGCCTCATTTGCATATTTATTGGGGATATTTAGATAGATCAATAATTTAGATTTCCACTATAAATCAAACCTTAAGCACAAGATTAGAATAAAATTAGATTAGTATCCAAAAGCCAACCAAAACCACTTCATCATCAAACCAAATGACATTTTGGAACTCAAAGAAAGTATTTTGGTATTCTGTTTGACCCCTAAGTATACCTATGTAGATATGAAACACTTGCTGATTTGGAGTAGCATGTTAGGGACTATTTAAGATAATCTCACTTAATAGTAAAATGGATTAGGCCAGGTTACTCAGACAATTTAGTGAGAGAATGTGTATTTTGGTCTGGTTGCTGCTGCTGCTGCTGCTAAGTCACTTCAGTCGTGTCCGACTCTGTGCGACTCCATAGACGGCAGCCCACCAGGCTGCCCCATCCCTGGGATTCTCCAGGCAAGATCACTGAAGTGGGTTGCCATTTCCTTCTCCAATGCATGAAAGTAGAAAGTGAAAGTGAAGTCGCTCAGTCGTGTCTGACTCTTAGTGACCCCATGGACTGCAGCCTACCAGGCTCCTCCATCCATGGGATTTTCCAGGCGAGAGTACTGGAGTGGGTTGCCATTGCCTTCTCCATTGGTCTGGTTAGACTATGATAATTCATTTGCAATCAACATTTGTTTCCCTACTTCTCAATTTAATCAATTTGATAAAATAAAATGTCACCCTAACATATTAATAAGTCTCTCTTAAAATCTGTCTTGTATAATTTTAGCAAATAAACAAGCCTATATTTATGATTTTTGTCTACAATTCTGTTTGAACCTGAAGATAAAATTTTCACAGTTATTCTAAGATCTTTGAAAATGTTGAATAGATTTGAGGAAAAAGCATTTTTTTTTAAATGAAACAAATATTGATTCCAAGGCTTTCATTAGAAGTTAGCTTTTTAACTGAGGAGACTCTACTCTTTCTTTCAAAATTGTTGTATCAGCTGTTTAGTTCTGCTTGTGGTAGATTCAATAATATTGCTGACTGGCTTATTTCAGAACTTAATGTAGCATTACAATACCTGAGAGTGCATAAAAAACAGCAAGACACTGTAAATAGCTTGCCTTCTCCTCAAGGTTCCAACACTGCCAAAACCACCACTTGATTCTGAGTTTATTATGTAAATATATGTACCTGTAATCTATACATATCATTGCCAATACCTTCATTCAACTAGATCTATCTATCCTGGGGATTGCATTGCTTCTCTCTCCTTAGTCCCAAAATCACCTAAAAGAGGTTTCTATTCTGAGACAGTAATTAAACAACTGCTTTTTGAATTTGGTCAGTTCATTCCAATGCCTTACAGTTGATTTCAATAAAACGAGATCTCAGCCCGAAGCACAGGCCACTCAGCCATCTTCAGGGTCATTGGATTATGACACGTATTACATATAATCCCAAATGCTGAAGTCCTTCCGACACTCCATTTTTTGGCAACTTAGCCTTTTGGTGAGAGTAAGTCTGTTTGATGGATGGTCCTGAACAGGAGTTATGTGATCTCTGGCCTTTGTGTGAAAGAAAACCTTTTTTAAAAAAAACATGTTTTGGGTGATCCATCATGAAACAATCTTTCAATTTATCTGCTATGACTCCAGTCTTCCTGCACCGACAGAAATGTGCCTCAGATTATGTCAGTCCCAGTTCAGATGAAACTCTGCATTTGGCGATCCACCTACCATTGCCAGCTGGAACGAGGCCTTCTTTTAGCTAACAATACACATTTAAAATCCAGGCCCCAACGTGGGACACGCTATCTGTTGAATGCGGATCATGCGTGTGAATAGAGCACATGTGGAAATTCTGCCACAGCCAGACTCACACCGCAGGCAGGAAAGGATTCCAGGGGCTCACTGTGGCCCAACGGTACAGAGAGCCAGAGGGCCATATGGTCATCTCTGCCAATCAGCGCTAAAAATGTCATTTGCAGTGTCAAATTAGGTGTTTCCTTTTTTTTTCTTATTTTTGTTTAAGTAGCAACATTACTTACTGAGAAGCCATTTTCTTACGATATTTGTGTAGGTGAGAACAAGCAAAATAATCTTGGTGAGTTAGCAAATAGAAAATCACGGATTGCCACTTGAATTGCTTCTTGGCACACCAAAGTTTTTATTTCTGTTTTGGCTGTGGTTTCACAACCCTGAAGGCAAACTGTGGGTGTGCAAATAAACCAATTATTAAAACACAGGTTCTTAAATCACTCACCCTTCCTCTGTTTCAAATAGCATACAATGAACAATCTGTTTGCAATAATAATGGGCATAAACATCCCCCACATCCCTCCAGCTAAATGGATGCTAATACTAGAACTGCTGTGTTTACTTTGCACCTGAATTCCACTGTGGTGAGTATTTGGGAGATTCAGATTCCAACAGAATATTCCAAATGGCATTCTGGCAGATGACAAAGAATACAAATGTAGTTCATTTTTAGATTAATTTATAGCGTGTCCCAAGCCCCTTGGGCATCCTAGCAAAGTTAGGGAAAAAGGAAAACTAGAAACACATCCAAGAGAAATATATCCAAATAAAACCAAGATCGGGAGCTCAAAATAAATGATGCTATAATGAATACCGCAAACTACAAAGGGAAAACGAAGCTTCAGATTACTCAGAGCCCTTGAGGCTGAAGAGGTGATTAACCAACTAACCATTGCATAGTATTTTGGAGCTATAAGAAAGCTTTCTATCAATGAGAGTTTTATGAGTTTGGAAGAATGACTCACAAGAAGATGCCCTTCCCAGCCAGTCCTTTCCTGCAGCCCGCAGGAATAATTCCAACTCTGCAAAGTCCTCCCAGCAGCTCAGGTAGGAACAAGAGCAGACTGTCCATCACTTTATTTTAATTATGTTTGAAAATAAACTGACAAAAGTGAATAAACAGCTTCTGAAAAGGAAGCTATATAATTTCTTCCTTAATACAAAGAAATTACTAGCTTTCAATGGGGAAATTAGAAATTATAAAATGAAGATAAGAAAGATTTTTATTCTATTAAGAAGTTAATTAGGTAAGTAACTATATTATGGATTTAACAGTGATGGGGTTACTTTTTCCTAGATATAGAAAAAGTCATCTTCATCTCAGAATATTTCTTCACAGAATCTTTGATTCAAACCCAATTAATAGTGTTAATTAAAGTCTGAATTTAAGTGTTTTGGATCCTCTTTATGTGAAGTTAAAAAACGAGAACAAGAAAATGTCAGAAAATTAATTGTATATATTTTTGATGTGTGATTACATAATGAAAATAACTGATTCTGTCTTCTCATATTTCTGGGACCTGAAAGTAGCCCAGTATAAAGGCAAGCTTAAAAATCTGAAAATGTGATTTAGGGTTGACCCAAGAAGTTAGCACTCTCCTCTGTACCACACCAAAGAGATGTTACTGAGACATATTGTAGAGTACTACCAAGTACTCATCTATGGATGAGTCATTAGACCTTTGTCCAGGCATAACTGTCAACGCACTACTATCCTATGAAAATCACACAGCAACAACTGTAAGAAGGTTTGCTTTCCTTGAATGACTGAAATTTGAATGTGAAAGTAAGAGGAAAATAAAACTCAAAATATACCATTAGCAAATCTGTTCAGCATCTGTTCAATTAAGAATAGGTTGGGATCTGCCAACACTGAAACATAGATTCAGGCTCTTATCATATTTAAATTCAACTTTAACTATCATATAATTGTCTTTGTAAACAAATTACATATTACAATATTCTAGGTCTCCTCCTTATATTTAAGCAGAAGAGCAATGTGTATTGTGTATACACATACGCTTTTATTTTATTTTTTTTCTCATTTATTTTTATTAGTTGGAGGCTAATTACTTCACAACATTGCAGTGGGTTTTGTCATACATTGACATGAATCACACATGTAACACATATGCTTTTAAAGAGATCTTAAACAAATGTCAAAATTTTATCTCTAAGCAGACAAAAATAGAGCTGGTCTTAAGGAAGCCAGAGCAGGGGTCTTGTGCTTCTAGGTTGGACCTCCTGCCTCCCACATCACATAATTATTTTCTTATTTTATTCTCCCATACCATCAGAAATTCATGGAGGCAGAAACTATGCCTGTCTTGTTCCTTCTTATGTTCTGAATATCATACACAATGCCTGATCATAGTTTTAATAAATAAATTTAGAAGATTAAAGGGAGAGAGGAAGAAGTGGGGAGAAGGGCGGGAAGACAACCCAAAGCTTAGAATTTACAAAGTACCATTCTCTACATTTATGTCTGGGTACTCAGGGCAGTGAGAGGTGTAAGCTATGACTTGGATGGGCTTTTATAAGGCAAACAGGAAGAAAGGTTCACAGAGATGTCCTTTGCACATTTCTCTATTGTAATATTCATCACATTTTATTTCAATGTCTGTTAACATATGTGCATCATCCCACAAGACTGTGAGAACCTCAAAAGAGATGACTATTTCTTATGCAAGTTTGTGTCCTTGACACTACGCACAATGCCTAGGACATGGCAGGTACTTAAGAAATATCTGTTGAATGAGTGAGTGATCTTTTTATCAGCATGTGGAAGCCGGCTTGGAAAAGATCGTGTTTAGTTACAAAGTTTTCATCTGAGATACATGAGTGCATATTTTGATTATGTACAGTAAAGCATAACTAGAAATTTTGTTACTAAATAGGATAAATACCTTTTGTTCTGCATAATTTATCCATTGGTATTATAAACCCTAGCTCTTTCTAAAATGCTTACTACATAAATTTTTTATAATTGAGGGAAATCAGAAATCAGTCAAATATCAAAAACTGGATAATGTTCAATTATGTAAATGATTATGCATCTACCTGATGGAAATATCAAACATCTATTTAGAGTTATGATTTTGAATACCATTTAGAAATGCTTAAAATAGTTAAGATATAAGAATGTAGTTATAAGATATAACAATCAGTTAACATATAAGAACATCTATTTCTCCTTGTGTACACATGCGTGCTTAGTAGCTTAGTCGTGTCCGACTCTTTGCAACCCCATGGACTGTAGCCTGCCAGGCTCCTCTGTCGATGGGATTCTCCAGGCAAGAATACTGGAGTGGGCTGCCATGCCCTCCTCCAGGGGATTTTCCCAACCCAGGAATCGAACCCATGCCTCCTGCATTGCAAGCTGATTCTTCCCTGAGCTACCAGGGAAGCCCCCATTTCTGCTTGAGTGAGTGAGTGAAGTTGCTCAGTAATGTCTGACTCTTTGCAACCCCATGGACTGCAGCCTACCAGGCTCCTCCCTCCAAAGGATTCTCCAGGCAAAAGTACTGGAGTGGGTTGCCATTTCCTTCTCCAGGGGATCTTCCCAACTCAGGGATCAAACCTGGGTCTCCCGCATTCCAGGCAGACTCTTTAACCTCTGAGCCACCAGGGAACTACTCATTTCTGCTTAGTGGGGATTAAATAACATTTGCTTATTTATTCAGAGAGTTAAAATGGAAGGAAACTAAGGTTTTAAACATTGTAATGTGACAAGCATTATTCTGTTTTTATGGTGTTTGATTATTTCCAATCCCTTTTTCTTATTCTTTGGTATATGCCAAGAGAACAATGAGCAAAATCACTTCCCCAAGGTGACCCCTGTAAATGATATACTCTGCCTTAAGAATCTTGTCCTGCAAACTTATGGTTATTAAAGGTGGCAGGAAGGGATAAATTAGGAGTTTGGGACTAATATGCATACATTATTATATATACAAAATAGATAACCAACAAGGACCAACTGTATAGCATAGGGAACTCTACTCAAAATTCCCGTAATAAGCTATACGGAAAAAGAATCTAAAAATAGATATATGTATACATATAACTGAATCAATCTCCTGTACCCCTGAAACTAACACAACATTGCAAATCAACTATACTCTAATATAAACTAAAAAAAATTTTTAAAGAATCTTGCATATCTATCTGTTTATCAGTGACTTGGAATGGCTGAGAAAGAACACCTACTACAATTTGGAACTGAATTAACACAAAAAAGTGAGAAAGATATCTGGTTACTTTGAAGACCTAACTGAAACCCAAAATGATCCTTACAAATTGAAATAAAAGCAAATACTTGGCAGGAAGGTAGTCAAGAGAGAAACATAAATATATCATGTGAATTCAAGAGAAGGAAAAAAGGGTTTGCCACAGAGGCTAAGAAGTGCCACTGTGAATCTTTAACTAACATGAGTCAGCAGCGCACAGTTATTATTTTTAAAAACAGCAAGATAGAGGAATGCAGTAACAAGAACAAAACGTGCAAGAACCCTGAAGCAATTGTCCCACTGGGCATTGGGCAGGCACTTATTACGGTATTATATCCAATTTAAGGTCCAGAAACTAAAGAAGGCTAAGGAAACTTGGAGAGGAATGAGAGAAAGGCAGCACAAAAGATGAAAAGTTCAAATAAAAGGGTCTGTGAGGAACTGGATTTCATAGAGAAGGCCTGTAAAAGAGTGACTTTTCTACATGTTCATACCATTACATGTTTTTCCCATAATCTTTGCACTTATCTAGGAGATTCTGTAATCTTCTCTTGGGCCCATTTAGCCTTCTAATAACAGTGGATTCAAAGTCTTCGGGTTGGCAGGGACGAGAAAAGACAGAAATATGAGATGTGATCTGTGTCAGTTTGTTAATTAAAAAAATTATATAACCACCTACAGAATATCTATTCCTGGTACTTCCAATGTAAGAAAATTAATTTCCTCTGTCAGATCTAGTTTCCTTATCATGCCCCCGTGTCTTTTTCAGTGGTATCACTATGCATCCAGACACCCAAAATTGACAGAAGCCATCTTGGACTTTTCCAGCTCCCTTATCAACCATTCCAAATTAATGAAGTTACACTGATTCTACCTACTAGTAATTTTCAATTGACCCCTTCCTCTCCATTACTCCCACTGTTCCCACCATCCAGGACCTCTTCATCTCTTACTCAGACTATCACCATGAATTCCTAATCCTGTCCTTTTCTATGTGAGCTTATTTTCCACTCTATCATTCAAAAAAATTTATTTAATTATATCCCTTTTCTGATTGAAGACTTCTTGAGGCTGTATGCCTCTTGAGGGATAAAATCATAGCTTGTAGCACCAACCTAGCAGCTGGGCTCTTTCCTTCACATCCTTTCCAAGTGCCCTATATTTCAGCCACAGTGAACTCTACCACTTCCTGACTATGCAGCAGTCTTCTTTCACGTCCTCATGATCATACAGTGACTTTTTGCTCTGCCTCAAATGTTTCTACCTTCTTTTGTGTCTCTGGAACTTCTACACATTTGCATTTTTTCAAAACTCATTAAAGATATTCCACCTCCCCAGAAACCCCATAAAACCCATGCCCAAAACCTAGGTTGTGTTTCTTGCCTATATGCACCCTTGTGCTTATTTCTGTCACATCACTCTGTACTCCATATTAGCTTAATGTCTCTCCATCCAAAATGTGAGCCTATTGAAAACAGAAAATATATCATTTGCTACTGTTATGTTTATATATTCTCAGAACATAAAGGCCAATCAATAAAATGCCCCCTCTCAAAAAATGTCTCCCCACTAGACTACAAAGATCTTAAGAGAATATATCATGTCTTGTCCATATTTGCATATTTACTGAATGAACTTGAAAGAATAAATAACAGCATCATCATTTACCAATCATGGAAACTTTAGTTCTCCCATAAATTCCTTTTTATAAGCTGATTTTAAATTTCATTAATAACATGTAGGTTGGGTTCTAAATGAACCGTAGCTTACCTCAGAAACATGATCTAATTTTCATTGGCGTTCACCTGCATCCCAGGAACTTAGCCTGAGTAAACTGTCATCAACTCAATCACATTTGTGGAGTTGGAAAAAGCTATGCAAAGAATAACTGACTACATAAAATGTATGTGATGTTCTCCTTATATATATATATATATATATATACATCAATTTTAGGTAAACATTGGCAGCAGTTACAATTCTATCTGCCAGTTATCTAAAGGAAATATATACTCTTTCAACCACTCATATACAGAAAATAACTAACTTACATTATTCCTAAATTTGCTCACAGACAGCCAAAAATACCTCTGTCAACAATTGGTTCATAAGGAGAAAACTCATTAAAATTACAGAACAGTAATAAAAAACCAAATTCTCCAAAATTACAATGAAGGAAAGTTTTTCATACATATTACTTAAGAAAAAAACTCTTTAAATTATTGAAATATATTATTTACAATAACTATGGCTATTTAATTACATATTTGCCTAATTTAAAATTTAATGAATATTCTAAAATATTAAAAGAATTATCTTGTAATAGCTATGGATTTATTATAAATCTGATTCATTTTAGTTAATAATAGCTGACAAACTTAGATATAAATGAGTCTTATACATATATTTCCAACTTGAGAGATAACCTGTGCTAAGTAGGGACTTAGGAAAAAATGTTTCCTTTCTGTCTACATGTATTCTTCAAAGAAAAAAAATAAACATTCATGAAGAAATAATTTTTTAAGTTTATTAGGGTAAATGTCAATTTTCTAAATACAGTTTAAATGTATATATACTGCTTTCAGTTTTAGTTACTGTTTAGCTATTTCGACCAGTGTTATTTTTTGTTGTTAACTGAGATGTCATTTATCTAGTGAAATGTGAAATCCTAAGTACAGTTCCATGAGTTTTTAGAGATTAATAGGCTGATTGACCTTAAGTGAAAGTAGTTCAGTCACGTCCAACCCTTTGCAACACCAAGGACTGTACAGTCCATGGACTTCTCCAGGCAAGAATACTGGAGCGGGTGGTCTTCCCCTTCTCCAGGGGGTCTTCCCAACCCGGGGATCAAACCCAGGTCTCCTACATAGCAGGTGGATTCTTTACCAGCTGAGCCACAAAGGAAGCCCTTATTAACCTACAGAAGTCTAAATAAGATTAACCTCACACAAGATTAAAAAAATGTTCTTACTTCACCCCAGACAATTCCCTCAGGCCTTTGCCTGTCAATCTCAGGGGTGACCACTGTTTTGATTTCTGAATGGACAATGGGCCTATTTTTGAGCTTCATATAAACATATGTACTCTTTCTGTGCCTGGATTCCTTTCCTCGGCATAATATTTTTGAGATTTATTCACATTGCCCATTCATTCATTTTTGTTTGTTCCTTCATTTTATTGCCCTGTAATGTTTAATTGCAAGAATATATTACTCTTTGTTAATGTATTCTCTTACAAATAGCTGCAAAAAGAAGAAAAGCCAAAAGCAAAGGAGAAAAGGAAAGATATACCCATTTCAATGCAGAGTTCCAAAGAATAGCAAGGAGAGATAAGAAAGCCTTTCTCAGGGACCAGCGCAAAGAAATAGAGGAAAACAGTAGAATGGAAAAGACTAGAGACTTCTTCAAGAAAATTAGAGATACCAAGGGAATATTTCATGCAAAGATGAGCACAATAAAGGACAGAAATGGAATGGACCTAATAGAACCAGAAGATATTAAGAAGAGGTGGCAAGAATACACAGAAGAACTGTACAAAAAAGATCTTCACAACCCAGATAATCATGACAGTGTGATCACTCACCTAGAGCCAGACATCCTGGAATGCGAAGTCAAGTGGGCCTGAGGAAGCATCACTACAAACAAGGCTAGTGGAGGTGATGGAATTCCACTTGAGCTATTTCAAATCCTAAAAGATGACACTGTGAAAGTGCTGCACTCAATATGCCAGCAAATTTGGAAAATTCAGCAGTGGCCACAGGACTGGAAAAGGTCAGTTTTCATTCCAATCCCTAAGAAAGGCAATGCCAAAGAATGCTCAAACTACCGCACAATTGCACTCATCTCACACGCTAGTAAAGTAATGCTCAAAATTCTCCAAGCCAGGTTTCAACAATACTTGAACCATGAACTTCCAGATGTTCAAGCTGGTTTTAGAAAAGGCAGAGGAACCAGAGATCAAATTGCCAACATCCTCTGGATCATCGAAAAACAAGAGAATTCCAGAAAAACATCTATTTCTGCTTTATTGACTATGCCAAAGCCTTTGACTGTGTGGATCACAATAAACTGTGGAAAATTCTGAAAGAGATGGGAATACCAGACCATCTGACCTGCCTCTTGAGAAACCTGAATGCAGGTCAGGAAGCAACAGTTAGAACTGAACACAGGACAACAGACTGGTTCCAAATTGGGAAGGAGTACATCAAGGCTGTATATTGTCACCCTGCTTATTTAACTTATATGCAGAGTACATCATGAGAAATGCTGGGCTGGATGAAGCACAGGCTAGAATCAAGATTAACAGCAGAAATATCAATAACCTCAGATATGCAGATGACACCACCCTTATGGCAGAAGGTGAAGAACTAAAGAGCCTCTTGATGAAAGTGAAAGAGGAGATTGAAAAAGTCGGCTTAAAGATTAACATTTAGAAAACTAAGATCATGGCATCTGGTCCCATCACTTCATGGGAAATATATGGGGAAACAGTGGCAGAATTTATTTTTTGGGGTTCCAAAATCACTGCAGATGGTGACTGCAACCATGAAATTAAAAGACGCTCACTCCTTGGAGGAAAAGTTATGACCAACCTAGACAGCATATTAAAAACAGAGAGATTACTTTGCCAACAAAGGTCCATCTAGTCAAGGCTATGGTTTTTCCAATAATCATGTAGGGATGTGACAGTTGGACTATCAAGAAAGCTGAGCAACAAAGAATTGATGCTTTTGAACTGTCCTGTTGGAGAAGACTCTTAAGAGTTCCTTGGACTGCAAGGAGATCCAACCAGTCTATCCTAAAGGAAATCAGTCCTTAATGTCCATGAAAGGACTGATGTTGAAGCTGAAACTCCAATACTTTTGCCACCTGATGCAAAGAACTGACTCATTTGAAAAGACCCTGATGCTGGGAAAGATTGAAGGCAGGAGGAGAAGGAGACAACAGAGGATGAGATGGTTGGATGGCATCACTGACTCAGTGGACCTGAGTTTGTGTAAACTCTGGGAGTTCGTGATGGACAGGGAGGCCTGGCGTGCTACAGTCCATGGGATTGCAAAGAGTTGGACATGACTGAGCGACTGAACTGAACTGAATCTATTCTCCTATTGATTAGACATTTTTATTGTGTCTGAAAGTGTTAGTTGCTCAGTCATGTCCAACTCTTTGCCCACCAGGCTCCTGCGTCCATGGAATTCTCCAGGTAGGAATACTGGAGTGGGTTGCCATTTCCTTCTCCAGGGGATCTTCCCAACCCAGGGCTCAAACCTGGGTCTCCTGCACTGCAGGCAGATTCTGTACCATCTTAGCCACAAGGGGAGGCCTTGGGGTGTCTAGGTTTTGGCTATTAGGATAAAGTTGTCCTTTTGTAGACGTATCCTTTCATTTCTCTTGGGTAGATGCCTAAGAGTGGAATTGCTGGGTTATGGGAATTGCTGAATATATTTCTGAACAACTCCTAACTAGCAGCACCAAGTCACTGTGCCAGTTCACACTCTAACCAGCAGTGTATGAAAGCACCACTTGCTTTCCTTGCCAATATTTGCTCTTTTCTGTATTTTTTACTTTTAGCACTCTATGGTTGTGAAAAGGTATCGTTTGAGGATTTACTTCTCATTTCACTGATGAATAATGAGGTTTAAGTTTTGTTTTTGTTTAAATCATCCTTCCTTTGTATATAATCCTTAGTGAATTACTATGTATTTCAGTCTGCCCACTTTTCAATAGGATGATTTTTAATATCTATCATTGTGTCATAAAAATTCTTTACATATTCTGATGACAATTTTTAGATGTATGCATTTTTAAATATTTTCTACCAGTCTATAACTTCTCTAGTCATTTTTGTTTATTAATTTTTATTGGAGTATAGTTGCAATACAATGCTAGTGTCTGCTGCATAGCAAAGTGAATCAGCTATATGTATACAGATATCCCTTCTTTTCTGGATTTCCTTCCCATTTAAGTCACCACAGAGCAGTGAATAGAGTTCCCTGTGCTATATGGTACATTCTGATTAGTTATCTCTTTTATACATAGTAGTGTATGTATATATATATATATCAATTCCAATCTCCTAATTCATTCCACCTGCTCTCCCCCACCCCTTGGTATTTGTACATTTGTTTTCTAAGTCTGTATCTCTATTTCTGCTTTCAAATAAGTTCCTCTGTATCATTTTTCTAGACTCCACATATAAACAATATTATGATATTTGTTTTTCTCTTTCTGATCATTTGCAAATATTTTCTCCAAATCTGTGGGTTTTTTCATTTGTTTATTGTTTCTTTTGCTGTTGTAAGGGCAAGTTTTGATGTGCTTTAATGTTGGTGAAGTTCATTTAATCATTGGTTTTCTTTTACGTTCTGATTAAGAAGTGTTTGACTATCCAAGAATTGAAAATACATTTTCCTGTTTCACACCAGAAGCTTTATGGTTTTAACTTCACATTTTGGTCTATGATTCTCTGTAGGTTAATTTATCTGTATATTATGAAACACTTGTCAATACTGATTTTTTTAAAATATGGATGAAGATCCAGCTGATACAGCACTAAAAGCATTTTCTTTTCCCAACTGAATTGCTTTGATACCTTTATTGAATATCTTGATAATTGTAGCCTTCAGACTTAAAATCAGATACTGCCAGTCCTCCAACTTCATTCTTTTTCAAGATTGTTTTGGCCTTTCTATGTTCTTTGCATACAGATAAATTTTAGAATCAATTTATCTATTTTCACACATACATACCAAATCTAGCTTTGGATTTTGTTGGCATAAGAATAAATCTAGACGATTTTGAGGATAACTGACACCTTAACAACCCATTAATATGGCATATATTTCTACATTTATTTATATATCATTTCATTTCTCTCAATAATGTTTCACAGTCTTCATTATAGAAATATTCCATATATTATGCATCTTATGTTTTACAATGGTATTGCAAATAACATTTAAAATTTAATTTTCCGGTTGTCTGTTACTATTTTACATAAATACAACTGATTTTCATATGTTGATCATGAATTCCATGAGTTGTTACGTTTACTTTTAGCCTGAAGCACTGCAGTGAGCATTACATGAGGTGGCTAAAATTTGAGGAAAGGCTCAGAGTCTTACTTGTATGAAGAATTAGAAGACAGAATTCAGGAGGATCAAGCAAAATGAGGAAAGGAATATGAAAAGAAGAGAACTTTTAATTGGGTGCCTCAAATTCTGGTATAAATTCTCCTTGAAAGTCCTAAGTTATCCATGCACTGGATAAACCCAAACAGGCCAGCTAAAAAACAAAGATTTTAGCTGTTGACCAGGGCAGGAGAGTCACAGTATGATGTTTGAGTCCATCTATGCTAACTTTCTGATAAAGAAATCAATACTCTGAGGAATGTATCAGAACCTCTAACCTCTACAATGTCATTCACAATGTCCAGGATTCAGCATTGATCGTAGGGCATTGCAATGATACATGATAGTGAATCTGGATTTTGCTTCAGCCTTTAAAGAGTGTTCAGTTTTGTCCATGCAGTTAATTTACTGATGACTCACCAGGAACATGTCAAAAGTTGGTTCCAGGCTTGTTAAGGCAGATCTAAAGCAGCCCTGGGCTTCCCAGGTGGTGCTGGTGATAAGGAACCCACCTGCCAATGCAGGAGACGTAAGAGATGAGGGTTTGATCCCTGGGTGGGGAAGATCCCCTGGAAGAGAGTGTGGCAACCCACTCCAGTATTCTTGCCTGAAGAATCCCAGGGACAGAGGAGCCTGGCGGGCTACAGTCCATGGGGTCACAAAGAGTTGGACATGACTGAGTGACAAAGCACACACGAAGAAAGCTGCCCTATGGTGTGGATTTTTTATAACTTGTTGCCTTCGGGGAACTTCAACTAAATGTTGCTTTTTCACATCATCATTCTAGAACCAAAATTCCAAAATGCTTTCAAAAAAGCTCATTTAATTATATTAGCAGTCTATTAAATTAGAGATACCAATTAGCTTCCATTTTACATTTTAACTGAAACCATATTTTTATTGGCATTACTTGTCACCTGGAATAGATATTCCCTGGAAAATCTGAAAAGTCTCATACAAAACAACTACCAATATGTTATTTCTGCCTTAAAATATTTATATAAATGACTCCTTTCTTTTAAGAACTCCAAGGAAATACCAAAGAGGAAGCCCACTTCTCAGTTCTCCCAAAGAGAAGAAAAAAAAATTGTTTAAAACTTTATCATTAGCTCCAAGTATCTTGGCTCTAAAAAAAGTAATCTCACAGTTGACAAGGGTATCCAGGTCCTGTTCATAGAGCTTGATGGTCAACAAGAGCTTGATAGTAGATGGAGGTCTACTCCACTTAAGATAAGAAGGTATTGAGTTTGATCTTCAATTATTCTAGGACCTTTGAAATAGTTCAAGGAGACACCTTACTCTTACCTGGGAAAGGCCAGAGAACCAGTGTTGATGTCATTATTAAGTTTATATTAAGGAGATGGCAAAATAATTTCATTAAAAATGAATATGGTCCATTTGTCTCTAATAAAATATAATGTCATCTATTAAATGAATAGGATGCTGGGCTTCCCTGGTGGCTCAGTGGTAAAGAATCCATGTCCAATGCAAGAGTCACAGGTTCAATCCCTGGTCCAGGAAGATCCCACATGCTGTGGAGTAACTAAGCCTGTGAGCCACAACTATTGAATGCATGCTCTAGAGCCTGGGAACCACAACTACTGAGCCCTCGAGCCACAATTGCTGAAGCCTGTGAGCTCTAGAGCCTGTGCTCCACAAGGGGAGGAACCACTGCAATGAGAAGCCCACGCACGCAACGAGAGTAGCCCCGGATCACCGCGACTAGGGAAAAGCCTGAGCAGCAACAAAGATGCAGGACAGCCACGAAATAAAATAGATAACTAATTCTTAAAAAATTAATAGGGGGCTGGCAAAAAGGAAGAAGATCCCCCCGATCTTTGTCACAAAGTACCCTAAATCTCCAACACCTAGTGCAAAAGTGATCTCTTCAAACACAATTTTGCAGGAAAATGATTATTTTATCTATTTGTTTTATTTTTAAAGAATATGCTAGTGATGGATTAGTATTAGCAGAAATATATTCCTTGTTAAAATTAGAGAGTGTTTTCAGTAATATGTTCCAGAATGAGCAAACAGGCAGTCCATTTGGCCTGTAGCCAATCTCTTTCAATCCAGTCCATATATGTCTCATAGGTATTTTAAGAGTAAGATATCATTGCTATTTCTCATGTTGCATTTTAAATGACCACAAGAGAATAGGGGAAATGAACCAAAGAATAAAGAACATTTTGTGTGATAGAAACAGTTACACTTGCTTTAAATATTAATACTATTATTCTGCTACTTAAAAATTATAGTATAATATTTGCAACAGAGCACCTTGGCTTGTAGGCAGGAGCTGTGGTCTAGGTGTTGTGGGCAGGAGGAAGTAAGTTAAAAAGCATGGAAGGTTTTGTTTTTACCTGGAAGAAGAGAGAAAATGTGGAGGCAGAACTCTGAAGGGAACAGAAATGAGGAGGTAATGAAAGGGAAGAGTTGACTTTCATTCTCTTAGCTCCAAACAGCCTGACAAGCAGGTTTTAAGCCTTTGTAAGAGTTTTAGGGGAAGAAGCTGAAGGAACTGTATAAATGAACAAGTGTGAAACAGAGGCGGCATGGTAGGGCCTGAGGATTCAGGGAATGTATGCAGCACAGAGTTAGGCACAGGCCAGTCCCTGCCTCCTTGAGCCCACTGCTTTCAGTACTAAAGGCGCTAGTGGTAAGGAACATGCCCGCCAATGCAGAAGACGCAAGAGACTTGAGTTCCATCCCTGGGTTGGGATGATCCCCCTGGAGAAGGGCGTGGCAACCCACTCCAGTATTCTTGCCTGGAGAATCCCATGGTCAGAGGAGCATGTCAGGCTACAGTCCATAGAGTCACAAAGAGTCAGACACGACTGAGCGACTAAGCTCACCATGCTCAAGGGCCACTGATGGAGCCTAGGTGTAGGGGAAGATCTTACAGGGAGTAGGCAGAGGTGGCAGGAAAAGGGGTGACTCTGGGTCATTAATGAGGACCTTAGAAGCTGGAGGAGACATAGAAGGGCTTTTAGAAAGAACTCACATTCCTATAAGCACAAAGCTGGCATCCACAAGACCTCATTTATACACACAGGGTGGAAATACCTGGAGCTTTTAGATTATACTCACTAGTATATCTTAGAAAGTTGCATCTATCTATGTATACACAAATATTCACATACACATTACATCAAATGCACCCTACTTCTATTTTCTTCCTGAAAACATCTCTATCAGTGAAAGTGAAAGTTGCTCAGTCGTGTCCAACTCTTTGCAACCTCATGGGCAAAGTCCATGGAATTCTCCAGGCCAGAACACTGGAATCCAGGTCTCCCACATTGCAGGTGGATTCTTTACCAGTTGAGCCACTAGGGAAGCCCAAGAATACTGGAGTGGGCAGCCTACCCCTTCTCCAGTGGATCTTCCCGACCCAGGAATTGAACTGGGTCTCCTGCATTGCAAGTGGATTCTTTACTAGCTGAGCTATTAAGTGACTGTACTTAAATGTTAGCTCATCTGTGGTATCAACCCATAGGTCTTCTTTTATTTTTCATAGCAGCAAATTCTTCTACAGACAGACCTTCACTCAGAGGCGGTGGTTGTTATTCAGTCAGTCAGTCGCGTCTGACTCTGCGACCCCATGGACTACAGCACACCAGGTCTCTGTGTCCTTCACCATCTCCCAGAGGTGGCCCAAACTCATGCCCATTGAGTCAAAGATGCCAGAAAACCATCTCATCCTGTTACCCCCTTCTCCTGCCCTCAATCTTTCCCAGCATCAGGGTTTTTTTCTGATAAGTCAGCTCTTTGCATCAGATGGCAAAGTATTGGAGTTTCAGCTTCAGCATCAGTCCTTCCAATGAATATTCAGGGCTGATTTCCCTTAGGATTGACTTGTTTGATCTCCTTGCTGTCCAAAGGACTCTCCAGAGTCTTCTCCAGCACCACAGTTTGAAAGCATCAATTCTTCAGTGTTCAGCCTTCTTTATGGTCCAGCTCTCACATCTGTACATGACTACTGAAAACTGTACCTTTGATTATATGCAGATTTGTTGGCAAAATGATGTCTCTGCTCTTTAATATGCTGTTTAGGTTTGTCATAGCTTTTCTTCCAAGGAGCAAGCATCTTTCAGTTTCATGGCTGCAGCCACCGCACCCATGTTTTAATCAGGGTTCTCCAGAGACTCAGAATTAGAATGAGATATATGGACATACATAAGAAGAAACTTATTATAGGAATTGGCTTACATGCTTATGGAAGCTGGGAAGTACCACAGTCTTCCATCTGGAGAGGCAGGGGAGTCAGTGTGTAACTGAGTCCCAGTCAGAAGGCCTGAGCTTCAGGGGCCGATGGTGTAGAGTCTTGATCTGAGTCTGAAAGCCCAAGAACCAGGAGTACTGATGTCCAAGGACTGGAGAAGAACAATGTCCCAGCTCAAGAAGAGCCAGTAAATTTATTCTTCCTTTGCCTTTTTGTTCTATTCAGGCCCTCAGTAGATTGGATTATGCCCACTCACATTAGTAAGGATGGTCCTCTTTACTCAGCCCACTGATTCAAAAACAAATCTCTTTGGGAAACACCCTTATAGACATACCCAGAAAAAAGGTTTTACCAGTTATCTGGGTAAAGTCCAGTCAAGTTGATACACAACATTAACCATCTTACCACACTTCCATAATTCCCTAAGAAAACTACATTTTCTCTTCTTCCTCCATTCTTTGTTTTACTTTGAAACGACAACAAAAAAACTTACTGAAATCACATTTATTGAGTATGGATGCAACACCATGCCTTATGCTTTGTATAATAGAAGCTATCCTCTGTCTCCAGGGAGATTAAAATCATGTAAGGCAAAGGAGATATTATATAAATGAGTAGAAAACAGGATAGAATGTAATAAGTTAAAGAGATACCTAGTATATGAGCATTAAGAAAAAGACAAGTAATAACAGCAACAATATCAACATTTAAGAAGTACTTAATACATGCCAAATGCTATTTTCAATCCTCATAATAATTCACTAAGATAGTTACTATTATTCCCTTTTTTTTCAGTGAGCACACTGAGGCATAGAGAGGTTTAGTAACATGTCCGAGGTCACACAGCTAAAAACTGACAGAGCTGAAGTACAGAATAATAACAATTCATTACACAAAACAAAGGAAAACTCAAACTTTCAAGTTGAATTGGACACAATAAAGGCCTGGTTCCATCAACCTCTAAAAACACAATGCTAAGAATTTTCAAAATTTTTCTTCAGCTTTTCATTTTTCACAAATTAAACTTAAAATATAACTGCTCCAGATTACGCATGATTTCTTATTCAACTTTATTTTTCCATGTTTTCATCATTGGTTTTGCACTGGTATTGTTTTTACTTTTTTCTTTATAATCAAAAGGATTTCAGACAATGGCTAAATGAGACTTTTATAGGCCAGCCTGGAAATATAAGATTTCTAAAAACCAATTTACAAATTAACACCTGAAACACCACTTCTTTCTGAATTGAGGATGTATAAACTGTGGAAAATTCTGAAAGAGATGGGAATACCAGACCACCTGACCTGCCTCTTGAGAAACCTGAATGCAGGTCAGAAAGCAACAGTAAGAACTGGACATGGAACAACAGACTGGTTCCAAATAGGAAAAGGAGTACGTCAAGGCTGTATATTGTCACCCTGCTTATTTACTTATATGCAGAGTACATCAATGAGAAACGCTGGGCTGGAAGAAGCACAAGCTGGAATCAAGATTGCTGGGAGAAATATCAATAACCTTAGATATGCAGATGACACCACCCTTATGGCAGACAGTGAAGACGAACTAAAGAGCCTCTTGATGAAAGTGAAAGAGGAGAGTGAAAAAGTTGGCTTAAAGCTCAACATTCAGAAAACTAAGATCATGGCATCTGGTCCCATCACTTCATGGGAAATGGATGGGGAGACAGTGGAAACAGGGTCAGACTTTATTTTGCGGGGCTCCAAAATCACTGCAGATGTTGACTGCAGCCATGAAATTAAAAGACGCTTACTCCTTGGAAGGAAAGTTATGACCAACCTAGATAGCACATTAAAAAGCAGAGACATTACTTTGCCAACCAAGTTTCATCTAGTCAAGGCTATGGTTTTTCCAGTGGTCATGTATGAATGTGAGAGTTGGATTGTGAAGAAAGCTGAGCGCCGAAAAATTGATGCTTTTGAACTGTGGTGTTGGAGAAGACTCTTGAGAGTCCCTTGGACTGCAAGGAGATCCAACCAGTCCATCGTAAAGGAGATCAGTCCTGGGTGTTCATTGGAAGGACTGATGCTGAAGCTGAAACTCCAATACTTTGGCCACCTCATGCAAAGAGTTGACTCATTGGAAAAGACCCTGATGCTGGGAGGGATTGGGAGCAGGAGGAGAAGGGGACGACAGAGGACGAGATGGCTGGATGTCATCACCGACTCAATGGACATGAGTTTGAGTAAACTCCGGGAGTTGGTGATGGACAGGCAGGCCTGGCGTGCTGCGATTCATGGGGTCACAAAGAGTCGGACACAGCTGAGTGACTGAACTGAACTGACTGAAATAGACAGACATGTGTTCACTAGTATGTGCTGGGCTCTGGACTGGATACTGAAGTGTTGTCATTGTTGTTCAGTCGCCCAGCTGTGTCCAGCTCTTTATAACCCCGTGGACTGCAGCATGCCAGAGCTCCCTGTCCCTCACCATCTCCCAAATTTGCCCAGGTTCATGTCCATTGAATCAGTGATGCCTCCCAGCTCTCTCACCCTCTGACACCCTCTTCTCCTTCTGCCCTCAATCTTTCCCAGCATCAGGGACTTTTCCAATGAGTCAGCTGTTCACATCAGATGACCAAAATACTGAAGCTTCAGCTTCAGCATCAGACCTTCCAACAAGTATTCAGGATTTATTTCCCTTAAGATTGACTGATTTTATCTCATTTTTGTACACTAAAGTGTACCAAGATCAATTAAGCAGAGATACTAACTTCAAGGGGTTTTTAATTTTGCTTCTAATATAGATAGTATCTTCTTAGATAGGTATCTATCTTTCTAGTATGTGAGAGGAAATAAGACAAGTATATAATTAAAATTTTTATTAATGAACTAGTACTATTAAAGAAAAGCAAAGTATTTTCATGTCAGTTTGGAGAATTCTGTTATACATCAAATAACAGTGATAATCTTTGGATTGATGACAACAAACTAACAACACACTTCTATAAAAATTGAGCATTATTGGTCAAATATTACTACTGCTAAGTGATTGACACATCGCATTTAAGCAAGAAGAAAGAGGAAGTACCCTTTAAAATAAAACAAAATAACTAGCAGAAAAATTAGGAGTTGACTCATTGGAAAAGACCCTAATGCTGGGAAGGATTGGGGGCAGGAGGAGAAGGGGACGACAGAGGATAAGATGGCTGGATGGCATCACCAACTCATTGGACATGGGTTTGGGTAGACTTCAGGAGTTGGTGATGGACAGGGAGGCCTGGTGGGCTGCGATTCAAGGGGTCGCAAAGAGTCAGACACAACTGAGCAACTGAACTGAACTGAACTGAAATGAACGTACACACGAGAAATTTGAAGCACTATGCTTTAGCTTAGTGAGGAGTTTCTGTCCCAACTGGAGAAAAAGCAATTGCAGTATAAGGATCCAGTTCCTTTTGCCTCCCATTTCCTCCTACCTTATACATGTACCCATACATATGCATACACACAATACTTACATAACTTTAGAAAAAAGCCTATTAACTGACTAAATAATAATTTTAAGTATATTCCTTTATCTTTGGAAATCAGAGGTGCACATACTAAAAACATATCTTCCACATAATTTATTTCTGAAATTGGCATCCAAGGTGAAACAATCAGATCATAATATCAGTTTTTTAAATGATCACATCTTGAAATTTCATGTTACATCTTAAAGAAATTCCTATATGGTAATTAAAACATTTTTTTTAGTTGACTCCAATGGATTTTGTACTTTCATCAATTAACTATCTTATTAAAGAAAATTATTTCCACCTCTCTTTTATTATCCATAAAGGAATCATTGTATTGAGCTTAAATATAATTTCCTATCTGCTGTTTTAATTTATACTTTCCAGTGAGAGATTACTTTTTTCCTTGATTACTAGGTTAAACATGACTAAAAAATGTGACTTTGAAGCAATCCTTGGGAGATAACATGGGGATTATCACAGAAAACCTGTGATTTAGAAGCTGGATAAATTTAATTAAAATCTCATTTTAAATTAAGAACAAGCAGGAGACTATCCTTCCACCAAAACTAGCATATTTAAATCTCCTTCCTCAGATATTACCATCACTTAAAATTGTGGGAACTCCAATATGAAAGTGACTGCACTTCCAAATTAAATCACTCTGATTCAAATTAAATTCAAATTCACTCTTAGTACAAGTTGTACCTGTAATTTTGACAAAGAATGGAATGGCTTTAGAGGTGCTACATTTCATAAAACTTCCAACACATTTCCCCCTCAACTTTGACAGTAATGAAAACTTTTCCTTTCATTTTAAGTCTTTGTTTTTCAAAGGAAATTTGATTTTGCACATTTCTCTGGGTAAAGAGAAGCTTCTGTTAAAACAAACATCAAAAGTTATTCTAAGTAATTTAGGGGATAAATTCCTTTTAATGCAGCATTTTGGAGCTGGAATTCTATAACAGCCATATGGAATGAGGAGCTTGAAAAAGTCCTCTTCTTAATTTATAGCTCATAATTTTCTGAGCTATAGGATTTGAAATTGAAGACAGTGATTTCTTCCTTTTTAATTTAAATCTAAGATAACTTGGTCAGTTCTTTCTGGATAGAACTCTGTAACACTTAAAATGAATGCAGTCATAACACTATGGATACTTGGCTGCTATCTTCACACAGATTTATTTCCAGAAAGTGTTTTAGGAAGGATTGGGAAAAAAAAGGGCCTTTATATTACAATTCAATTACACTAGTGAGACTTAAAGAAAAATTCAGGGTGAGTAATTTTCCCCTTGGTTATAAAAGACATGTTTAAGAAAATATATTAATTAGTCAAGCCACCACTTAGTAGTTTCCCTTCCTCTTGAGATATCTCCTGACTTTCTTAAATATGGGCTTTGATTTATTTTGCCACCATAAAACTAAAGTAGATTTATTTATGTGATTCATGATTTACTGAATTATAAATAACCATGATTTCTCAAAATGGTGTCAAGTAGCATAAACCAGAGAACACAAAAGGATTTTTCTCTGTAAGAAATAGATATGGAACATTTTTGCACTATCCTGTTTTAAAAATGGAAAATGTTACTTACAAAGGAACTCTGGCAAGGCTCAGAATTATATTTTCCAAATTTTACTTTTTTTGTTGAAGCATAAAATACCTTCATAGTCTAAAGTGCACAAATTTTAAGTGTAAAAATTTTTATAATGGATGTTTGTAACCACCACCCAGACCAAAATATATCATTATTGGCACCTTCATCCTCTTAGGGGTCACCACCACTACCACCTAAGGTAAGAACTTTTGTATCTGAATTTTATCATTCAATATTATTTCTGATATTTCTCCTTATGGTTCTACATCTAGAAATTCATTATTTTCCCATGCCATATTGTATTCCACTGTATGAATATACCACAATTTATCAATTGAAAATTTCAAGGACATTTGAGTCCTTTATAGGGCCAGACTAGTTTAAATCATGCTGTCATGAATGTTCTTGAATGTTGGTGCAAATATGTAATCATTTCTATTGGATATACATCTAGAAGTGGAAGTGATGAATCATAGGATACATGTAAGTTCAGCTTTACCAGATGTTGCCAGACATTTATTCACAAATGACTTTTAAAGCAGTGTAGGAAGTATCCAGATTCTCCACATTATCGCCAACACTTGGACTATATATATATTTAAATTTTTACCATTCTGGTGGGCTTGTAGTGGTATCTTATAGGGTTTTAAAAATTTGCTTTTCCCTGATAAATAATGATGTTAAGTCTTTTTTCACATATGTATTTTATATATGGATTTTTTGGTGAAATTTCTGTTCAGATTTTAGGCCCATTTACTTTATCTATTATTTTGTTATTGATTTGTAGAACTAATATATATAAAGGAAACAAGTCTTTTGTTAAATGTATTCACATATCTTCTCAACTCCATGACTTGCTAGGGTTTTTTGCCCTTACTGGTGTCTTTTGATGAACAAAAGTGGCCATTGTTTAAGCACACACTGCTTATACACCATTTAAGAAGTCTTTGCCTACTCTTGAAGTGATGATATTCTCCTATATTAGCTACTAGAAGCTCTATTGTTTTACCTTTCATGTTTTTTTTTTTTTTGTATGCTGAGAGACATGTGATCTTATTTTATGACTATGCAATTCATTCAGTATCGCTTATTTTTTAAAAAAATCTTATCTTATCACATTGCAAGAGCTCTGTAGTCGTGAATCACGCTGTTTTGCACTGTGCTTCATTGCTCTCTGTAGTTATCATTGTCCCAACACCACACTGCCTTAATTGCTTCAGTTTTTAAATGTCTTGATTTTAAAACTTGATCTAATAATTTAAATTTTCAGCGTTTTAAATTTATGTTTGACTGTGCTGGGTCTTAGCTGCTGCGCACAGGCTTTCTCTAGCTGGGGCGCAGGGGCCCCTTGCTGCGGCCGCCTCCCTGGTGAATCACGCGCTCTAGGCCACAGAGGCTTCTGTAGTTGTGTCTCGCTGACTCCGGCGAGCAGGCTCAGCAGTTGTTCCACAGGGGCTTAGTTGCCCCTCAGTATGTGGAATCTTCTTGAACAAGGGATCAAATCCGTGTCCCCTGAATTAGCAGGCGAATTTTTAACCTCTGGATCACCAGGAAAGTCCCCAATTTTCAACTTTTATGCTTTCATTTTCAAGATTACCTTGGCTATTGTTGACTCTTTGCATTTCCACATACGTTTTAGAATCACCTTTTTGATTTCTCTCAAAACACCTTGCTGGAATTTTATTGAGATAGTATTGAATCTATTAATCTGTTTGGGGGAAATTGACATCTATACAATATTAACTCTTCCAGTCTCCTCTGTATTCTATGTACAGATCACTCCAAATCAGCAACTTAATATAGTAACAATATTGTTTTTTTCCTTATGAATCTGGGAATAGACTGGGCTAAGCCAGCATCTCATGAAGTTACAGACAGTGACTGGGTTGTGGAAATTTATCATGGTGCACACTTTAAATATGTTCAATTTATTGAATGCCAACTGGACTTCATGTGTATACAGACACTTTAAACCATTTTATCAGCTCTCTTCATTTTGATTGTCTTTCAAACCAGAACTCACGTGAAAAAGGAAGCACCACTATTTACCAGCAGCAAGAAAAAATGGAATGAGAGTGTATGGCAAGTGTAATATCAAACTATACCTAATGTTTCAGTGTTCTGAACTTAAATATAATCCTAAGTCTGGAAAGATGAAACCACAGCACTAACATAAACATCATAAAGCTTTTAAAACTTCTAGCACACTAAATATTTCTCACAAAAGAATATTTTTATATTTTTATTTATACATAAAGTAAAATATAAAAATATAAAGAATATATGCATATACATATATAATATGTCATATTATGTATATATAAAATAAAGAAAATATAGAGGTTCTGTTCTCTTTCATATATACATGGGTTTTAAAAGCAGAGCATGAACTTTATTCTTTTATGGACGTTTCCTGGATACATAACACTGACAGCCCCAAATAGCAAGTTATACCAAATGTGACTCTCCATATCCAATTTGGCAAATGTAACATAATGGAAATAAAATATTTACATTAACTCTTTTGAATAGAGAATGGGATACTGAAAAATAAAAGAAAAAATTTCTGATTATATAATTGGGCCAATTTTCTATCTTGGGTTAAATTACTCATTTGGCCTGTTAGTTTCATCTTCACTCAAATAAACTCTTAGACTTCAAAATTCTCTTTGGTCCAAGAGAGAACAATGAGCCACAACCTTCCCCTGGTAGATCTCCCTAATCCTCTAATACCTCTCAGTACCTCATGTATTACCACACTATCAGAAAATAAATATCCAACGTAATATATATCTAAATATTAGCAGTGAATGCATCAACAAAAATAGATATTCTTTTGTTTTCTTAAGTATTTATGTTTACTGTTTTGTGATTGAGATCAATTTTGGTATATAATTAGATCAGATAGTTATCCGCCCAAATGACTGATATCTCTCCACTAAGCTCCTAGCATATATAACCATACAGTCATTAAAAAAGCCATTAAAAAATGGTTCCTAGCATTAAAAAATGGTAGGAAAAATATAAAGTTGTGTTCTGAGTCTTCTGGTTTTCTAATTTTGTGATCTTGAAAAAAAATCAGTTTTTATAATTTTCCACCTAAGAAATAGGAATGATATCATATGATAACCCATTGTGCATGTTTAATGAGGAAATGTGCACAGAAAGTGGTTTTTAAGCAACAAAGTACCATGCAAACACATACAGAAGGTATTGTTATCTGATTAGCAGAGGAAATAGAAGAATGTGCATTCCTATTTTGGGTCTTTCTAAATTCCTTGTGTTAACAGGTTCATGAATTATTATTCCTTACTGAGGATAAGCCCCTTAAAAGTGGCTTCAGTACCTGAGATAAATGGTTCTCCTTCTCCATAAACATTCAAATTTGAAGAGATAGTCAACTTTTCAAACCAACTTGAAAAATAAGTATCTACCATTATAATTATAGACTCAATAGTCTACAGTTTACTGCCAGGCTTATGAAAGTGTTTTCCCTCCTATTTTGTTAAGTTGCATAACTGACATGAATGATGCTATGTTGACATGATTCCGTGATAGATAGGGTGATGAAATTAAAGCTGCGTAATGCAGTTACCTCGGCATCAGGCACTCCAAGAAATAAATCATTGACATTTTAATTTGAACCCTTAAACATCTGATAGCTTTTTTTTTTATTTGAAAATAATTAGAGAGCCATTTATTTTACTGTTTGAGTTAGTCTTTTATAATTTATTTCCCCAACAATCTGGTCATTAGGAAAGCAATGACTTTCACATAAATGACAAGACATGTCAGTACAAATACAAAATTTATGCAAATAGCAACCAGTAGTTACTCATATGCTGGATCCAAAACCTCTATTCTGGATGCACGAAATAAAGGAACGATGGTTTGTTAATAGGAATGAACTCACTAGCAAAAATCACAGAAAATTCCAGGCAAAGACTGAAATAATATATTACATAAAATATCCTTTCCTGATCTTCAGTTGCACAGTGGAAAGGGGGAAAGGGTGGGAGAGCAGAGGAAGGATGGTGCTGTTGAAAGACAGAGCACTGTGAAGTAACGTGAAAACCAGTAACTAGAAACTGTTTTGAGATTATTCACCTTTGACCCCATTTTATGTTTTCAAGACACTGTTTGAACTCAGCTTTAAATTTACGATCGATTTTATTTCAGGAGAAGAGTTAGAAAGGAAATAAAGGAGTAAATCCCGTTGACTGGTGTTGCATCAGCGTATGAGAAAAGGGAGACCTGGTAACACAGATTGAGGACACAATTTGGATATTGTAGTATTATTCCAACTCTGGCTCACTAAGTCCATATTCTAAAATCTGTGTCCATCAGGCTCTTTGTGGTAGACTATATGAGCTGACTGTGGTACATGTGGTCAACATGAATGATTCGCTGTGAATTGGGTATGGGGATCACTTCTCTCTGCCTAACCCATAATTTCTATTTTTAGATGGTAGGAAATAAATTTTTTCTCCTATAATATTTAGTCCCCTCTAACTGCATTAAATAAACTCATAAGAAACAAAAAAAAAAATCTTTAATGCTGTGACTTTACAGAAGTCATAGAAATTGAGAATGCTAAAATGTATATTAATACTATATTTGGGGGCCAAGAAGGAAATGGCAACCCACTCCAGTATCCTTGCCTGGAGAATCCCATGGACGGAGAAGCCTGGTAGGCTACAGTTCATAGGGTTGCAAAGGGTCGGACACAACTGAGCGACTTCATTTCACTTCACCTCAAGCATAAAGATTCCATTTGCCTTTTCTCACTTCACTCAATTTCATCATCTTCTTTCAAGCTACTTCATGCTCTCATCAAATTATCCCACCTTCAAAATTGTATGAATTAAAAACCACATTTCAATAGGTAATTTTATAGAATCCAATTATGATGGGAAAATTTTTTAAAATAAATTAGTTTTTCATTTGTCTGTTTTTGTTTTAAACTTACTATGCAAGTACTGAGACTACAACGTCATCATGACTTTTTGTAAATATTGATAAAACTACCACTGTTCAATGAGCCAACAAATAAAGTAATAGAAGGATGATAAACTATAACAGTTGTTTCAGTAATCAAAATGGGCAAAGCCAGAAAATGAAGCAAAGGATTAATTCATTTACCCAACAAGTATTTGTTAATCAAGTCACTATGCACCAGGGAAGACAGAGAACAGGGACAGAGTAACCTGATGAGCAGAAAATCATTCTATGAAACTATCCTCTAAAGAAAACTGGATAAACACTATTGTTTCTATCAGTGATGATATCATTCAACAGAAAGTAGAAAGATGTGATCCTTGGACAAGTTACTTAACCTAAGCCTTAGTTTTTCATCTAAAACATACAGGTGGTAATAATAGTACTTGCCTCATACTGTTCTGATAATTAGTTAAGTAATACATGTAATACACTTAGAAAAGTGGCAAAAACTAAACCATAAACATATTAAAATAAAGCCTAAAAAGTATATTGCATTGTCTCTAGGTTATAATTAGACAACCTAATAAATGTAAACTCTAGGTAAGCCTGAACCTTTAATATCTTAGAACAGAATCTGTATCATTTTCTCCTTAAGCAGTAGCTATACTGAAACATCTTTATCTGGAGCCGTTCCCATTTTCTGTGCTTTTGTCCTGAACTTTGTGATTTCTGTGTCTGTTCTGGCTATGTCAATCCTGAATAATCAATAATGTTGATCCTGAATAATAGGTCTGTGTCTAAAAGAATCTGCTTCACCTATTCTTCCTGAAACCTGCCAATATAATGCTATTACTGAATATAAGCAACAAGGGTGAAGGAAAATAAAACACACATTCATCCCCCAGATGAGGCAGACTATACATAATACATACAACTACTTGCAAGGATATTTATTACTCCTGTTAAAAACAATGTTTTATGTTAGACTCTTTATTTGCTTCAGAAATAGTCTACACCCATCAGTGAAACCAACAGAAATTCCACATTTGGACCTGAAAATCACTGAGAAAGGAAGGTATCTTTTTGTCTACATATTGACAATTGCCACTGATTGACTGGAACTGGCAGGTACAAACATATGAGAGATGATTTTGTTCATTTCCTTCCCATTTATACATTCAGTGACAGTGGTAGCTTAAAACCAGCCAGCTCACTAGTTTTTTTAAGAACCGTGTCCAGAGATTTTTTACTTTAGTCATCCAATTATCCAACCATCTGCCATCTTTCCTTCCATACATTATCCATACACCTTTCCACCTATCTATTCATTCAGGTACCCATCTATACATCCATCATGTACATCTATACATGTACATCTATACATGTACCTATCTATACATCCCCTCATGTATTTACTCACCCAACCATCATTCATCCATCTATATCTGCATCTACCATCTACATCCTAAGTTGCTAGCTTGAAATCACCCCATAGATGGCATAAGCTAACATTATTAACTTTGGGGTTTCTTTTAAAGAACTGTTGGTTAAACAGCTGGTGGTATTTAACACTAGCATAACACTGACAATAAACTAGTGACAGCTGGTGACTATTCCCTTCTTCTGGACTTCTTTTTTCATTTATCAAGTGGCAGCTTATTTTTAACTCACCATAAACATCATGCAATGGTTGAGCACCCCGCCATATCAGGCCAAGGGGTCTGTCTGCACCTCTCCTCATGTAGAGGAGTGCACAGGGAACCTGAGACTCAGAAAAGGCTCAGCCAAGAGGACCTGGAGTGAGGCGAGGATGTCAGGAGGCCAGGATGCTCAGTGTTTTAAGAGGTAGAATTTGGGGGGTGCACAGGAGAGAATGGGGAAATAGATACAAATTTTACTCTTACAGATACTAGTGTGAAATACATGAAGAAATTTACATTCTTCCCTATAATTGAATTTTTTTTTTCTTTTGAGGTCTAGTCCATGAAATTCTGAAGACTTAATCTCAGTCTTCCTTACCCTCTCTCTGGAGTTACACCTAAATTTAAGGCCAAAGTATCAGTGTAAATTGGAAGGGTTGTACAGTGTATCGCTGGTGATCTCAAATACACTGACAGCTCGTCTGTTAAGGAATACGCATTCTCACTTTTTTCCCCATAACTGATTTATTCAGATCACCGCTAGACTTCTTTGTCACATGATAGCTATTCTACCACTCCCATAAACTCTGAGCCTTAGGAAACTGTGAGGCTAATTCAGAAAAGTCTGTCCGGAGAATCTCCACTCTCCCAGGCTCTACTTGAAGTGCTTTGGGGAAGGTGGTCACACAGGGCTCTCCTGCTCTCAGGGACCTGGACTTATCTGAGCATTTGTGATACCATTTTTCTCCTCTTGAAATACAGCAGAACTCTTTCTATGGGATCTGTCAGCAGAAAATGATTTATTCTCCCTTGTTCTCTCATCTCTCCCCCTTGTCCTGGGGATGCTTTTCAGTGTAGATAGAAAAGAAGACTTTCTCTATAGCATCATGGATTTTATATTCTCTAAGTTTTTCAATTCAAAGATTAAAATTGGGGCAATTAAAAGGTCTTTGTTTTTTTTAACTTTCTGCTCCATGTTTCTCACCTTAGAGGAACACCTCTGACTGTATGAAATGCTGAGAGGTGGGAAAAAAGATAAGTACAGAGAACAGCAAGTACATTTCATAAAACTTCAAATAACCATGTCTCACCACACGTGGTTTAACGTATTTTCTTATATGACAAATGGAGAAACATCTTTCAAAATAATTACACGGCTTATATATTATAGGTAATTGCAGAGTCAAGTGAGGGGTTACAAGCAGAGTGTTTGGGCAGGAAACAAGCAAACATTTAAGGATAAAGTCCAGGAACATCTAGTATAGAACGTGATTTGACACCTGTATCACAGGGGGGTAGTTAAGAGACAAGCATAGCTGCATGCATTAGAAGGCAGAAACACACAGAGGCTTGTTTTATATTTTCCACATGTAATCTCCTTACCTTTTTCTGCTAAATCCTTGAAAATTAGAGTGAGAGCATAGGTCTCAGGGTACACGTAAAAGTTGTCTTTTGACTTTCCATTTCAAACATTGGCATTGGGAGGATTAGGCTAAAATCTAATCAGGAATGTGAGATGTCATAAAGGTCCATTAACTGCTGAAACTCAGCAATGTTTCTGAGTTCTTAAAACATCTTAAATCATATTATCCCTAAAATACCCTTTTTTTCTGAAGAATGTGAACTACTGATATTATATTCACAACTGTTGGTACTCTTTTTTGCAAGCTTTCTCAATAAATCACAACTTCTTCTAACTTCCATAATCTTATAACAGGATGATGAATCATTATAAGAATGAGCTCAAAATAAGTTATTTCACTTCCCAAAGAGAGAAAGAAAATATCACACAGAACATCTAAATGAAAGGACTGATGCTAACCCCACTCTATTCCAAAAGGAGGATTCATTCAAATACATCTGTTAATCTTTCTCACCAAGACAAATTTTGCAAGAGTTGGCCAAGGCAAGACAGATAATATAACATGGAAATCCCCTGCATGATTACGGATTTCTCTAGAGCATGCTTATTATTAATTTATGACTTTGCACCTTCCATTAAGACTATGGGGAAGAAATTCTCCTAGGCGCTTTTATTTTTTTTGAAGGTAAATTCATAAGTAAGACAATTTATTCCAGAAAAAATTATAGGGCATTATGCAGTGTTTTAAATTAACTCTTGGATTCTTATTGACATCAGAAAGGAAAAGGATAAATGATGAATAGAGCAAAAGTTGTTTAATCATTTCTATACAACTCCGCCTTAAAAATGTTACAGTAAAAAACTAGGAGACCCCAAATGACCAAACATTAAGAGAAAGTCAAAGGAAGCTATATATATATAAATACTGAACTAGGGAATTCCTGTGATGCCTAATGCTTATTTCACTGAGTGCATATAATCTCTTATATATCTAATGAGATATCTTTTATCCAGGATTAATTGATATTAAGATAACACATAAATGACTCCCCATCAAGGAAGAATATTAAAATTTTCTTTATTTTTTTGCCTTGGAAATAACATCAAAACAACACTAAAAATGACAAGTCTATATATAGGTACTATTATTGTCATTTGGAAAAAAAATATTATGGCAAATGCCAAGATTAGGTTGGCAAAGCTACACAATGAATCATAAATACATGGATTTTGTGTATCAGTTACAGCAGCTGGAGGTCAGATTAGTTCAACTCCACAACACTTAGCAAAAACTAACTCTTTTTTAAAGACAAAGAATAGCATTAAGTTCAAGCAGAGTGGCATCCAAAGGATAACCACTTGTAAATTCTCCTCGAATCTTGATCAATTTATGCTTATAAGCCACTTAAAATCAGTTCTTGCACATCATATTCTATTACCAATTTAAGCGGATTGATTGGTTAAAGAGAAAAATGTGTTTTTGGAGGCAAATATATCTGGCTTTCAATTCTAACGTTTTCACTTAATAGCTGTATGACTTAAACATATTCCAATAAAAATTGGGGGGCACTAGTTTCCTCATTTGTTAAATAGAGATAAAATTATCTAAACTCTAAGATTATTGTGTGTATATACATACATCCACATAGATATATATGTTCAGTTCATTTGCTCAGTCGTGTCCAACTCTTTGCGACCCCCTGGGCTGTAGCACGCCAGGCCTTCCTATCCATCACCAACTCCGGGAGTTTACTCAAACTCATGTCCATTGAGTCAGTGATGCCATCCAACCATCTCATCTTTTGTCATCCCCTTCTCCTCCTTCCCTCAATCTTTCCCAGCTTCAGGGTCTTTTCTAATGAGTCAGTTCTTTGCATCAGGTGGCCAAAGTATTGGAGTTTCAGCTTCAGCATCAGTCCTTCCAGTGAATATTCAGGACTGATTTCCTTTAGGATTGACTGGTTGGATCTCCTTGCAGTCCAAGGGACTCTCAAGAGTCTTCTCTAACACCATAGTTCAAAAGCATCAGTTCTTCGGCACTCAGGTTTCTTTATAGTCCAACTCTCACATCCATACATGACTACTGGAAAAACCATAGCTTTGACTAGATGGAACTTAGCAAAGTAATGTCTCTGCTTTTTAATATGCTGTCTAGGTTGGTCATAGCTTTTCTTCCAAGGAGCAAGCGTCTTAATTTCATGGCTGCAGTCACCATCTGCACTGATTCTGGAGCCCAAAAATATAAAGTCTGACACTGTTTCCCCTGTTTCCCCATCTATTTGCCATGAAGTGATGGAACCAGATGCCATGATCTTAGTTTTCTGAAAACTAAGTTTTCATATATATATATATATTTATTTATATATATATATATATATATATATATAAAATAAGCAGAGTAGCTACCTCTGTACTGACTAAACACTGATTCTCTCTTATCTTCCTTCTCTTCTCTGTTACTGAACACAAAAGACATGTTGAGAAAATAGGAAAAACACAAATCATACTCACACTCATTTCTAAAACCTGCTTTGGAACACCCCTTTGCCCAGGTTCCCTAGAAATAGAGCTTGAGTCAGAACTTGAGCACTGATGCTCTGTTGGGCAATGCCAGAGTAGCAAAAAAGGAATACAAGGCAAAGAAGAACAAGAAGTGAAGAGGTATGAGTTACCCAGAGGTCCTGGCTTCTTGAAGAGACATAAACCTTTCTTTTGTCACTTACAATATCAACAGTCAGGCTATAAAGAAACACTATGCCCCAAAATGGACAAAGAAGAGGAAATGGAGAGGGATTTTATGTGTCTGCTTCCACCATATTCCATTGGTCAGTGTTTGCCCATGGGGAGTTCTGGTTTGCATCTGACAGCTCAGATAATGGAACTGCCCAGAGTTCACAGGGAGTAGTCTCCTCAGCAGCAGCCAGAGCAGAGCAAAGGTTCAAGGGAGAGACAGGTAAACAGAGACTCTGAAGCAGCACCTAGGAAATGTCACCTTGGATATTAAGCCCTTGTCTGTTGCATCATGTGCAAATATGTCTCCCATTCTGTAGGTTGTCTTTACATATTTTTAATAGACATTTCTCCAAAGAAGGCATACAGATGACCAGTAGGCACATGAAAAGATGCTCAACATCACTAATTATTAGAGAAATGCAAATCAAAACTACATGAGGTACCACTTCACACCAGTCAGAATGGCCATCATTAAAAGGTTTACGAATAACAAATCCTGGAGAGGGTGTGGAGAAAAGAGAACCCTTCAACACCATTGCTGGGATTGTAAGTTGGTATAGCCACTATGGAAACTAGTGTGGAGGTTCCTCTTAAAACTAAAAATAGAATTACTATATATGGAGTAAGCCTACTCCTGGGCATATATCTGGACAAAACTATATTCAAAAGATACATGCACCCCTATGTTCATAGAAGCACTATTTACAATAGCCAAAACATGGAAACAGCCTAAATGTCCATAGATAGATGAATGGGTAAAGAAGATGTGGTACATGTATACAGTGGAATACTACTGAGGCATTTGCAACAATATGGAAGCAACTAGAGATTATCCTACTAAGCAAAGTAAGTCAGAAAGAGAAAGACAAATACCATATGATATTACTTATGTGAGGAATCTAAATATGGCACAAGCAAACCTATCTACAAAACAAAAACAGACTCACAGCCATAGAGAATAGACTGTGGTTTCCAAGGGGGAGAGGACCGGGGGAAAGGACTGGGAGTTCAAGATTAGAATATGTAAACTATTATATATCAGACAGATGAACAACAAGGTCCTATTGTATAACACAGGGAACTATATTCAACATCACCATAATGGAAAAGAATATTTTAAAAAAGAATGTCTATATGTGGTTAACAAGTCACTTTGCTGTGCAACAGAGATAGGCACAACATTGTAAATCAACTATACTTCAATAAAAAATTTTAAATTAAGATAAAAGAAAAACATGATCATTTTCATATATGCAGAAAAAGCTTTTGACAAAATTCAACACTAACTTATGATAAGAACTCACCAGAAAATGAGCACAGTGGAAATTACCTCGACGTAATAAAGGCTATACACAACAAACCCACAGCCAACATCATTCTCAATGGTGAAAAGTTGAAAGCATTCCTTCTAAGATCAGGAACAAAGCAAGGATGTTCATTGTCACCACTTTTATTGAACACAGTTTTGGAAGTTTTACTCTCTGAGCCACCAGGGAAGCCTTTGGAAGTTCTAGCCGTGGTAATCAGAGAATTAAAGAAATAAAAGTAATCCAAATTGGAAAAGAAGAAGTAGAACTGTCAGTGTTTGAAGATGGCATGATACTATGCATTAAAAATCCTAGAGTCTACCAGAAAATTATCAGAGCTCATCAACGAAGTTTCAGGATTTAAAATTAATACACAGAAATATTTTGCATTCCTATACACCAAAAACAAAAGATCAGAGAGAAAAATTAAGGAAGCAATGCCATTTGCCATCACATCAAAAAGAATAAAATATACCTAGGAATAAACCTACCTAAGTATACAAAAGACCTCTACTCTGAAAACTATAAGAAGCTGGTGAAAGAAGCTGGACATGACACAGATAAAAGGATAAACCATGTACTTGAATTAGAAAAATCAACATTGTTAAAAATATACTTCCCAAGGTAATCTACCCAATGCAATCACTATCAAATCACCAATGTCATTTTTCATAGAACTAGAACAAAAAGTTGTAAAATTTAGATGGACATACAAAAGTCCCCAAATACATGAAAAGATCTTGAGAAAGAAAAATGGGCTGGAGGAATCTCTGACTTCAGACTATACTACAAAGCTACAGTAATCAAAATAGCACAATACTGACACAAAAACAGAAATATTGATTTATGGAGTAGGATAGAAAGCCCAGAAATAAACTCACATACCTACGTTCAAATAATCTTTGACAAAGGAGGCAAGAGTGTACATTGGAGAAAAGACAGTCTCTTCAATAAATGGTGGTGGGAAAAGTGGGCTGCTCTGTGCACAAAAAAAGAAAAAGAAAAAAAATTAAATTAGGACAGTCTCTTAACAACACACACAAAAACAAACTCAAAATGGATCAAAGACCTAAATGCAAGACTGGACACTATAAAACTATTAGAGGAAAACATATAAATTGCCATAACATCTTTTTGGACCCACCTCTGAGATAAATGAAAATAAAAATATAAGCAAAAGGGACCTAATTAAACTTAAAAGCTCCTGCATGGCAAAGGAAACCATAAGCAAAACAAAGACAACCCATAGAGTGGGAGAAAATATTTGCAAATGAAACAACCAACAAGGGATTAAGCTCCAGAATATACAAACAGCTCATGTAGCTCATTAAAAAAAATAAACCCAATTAAAAAATACATAGAAGATCTAAAGAGACATCTCTTTAAAGAAGTCATACAGTTGGCCAAAAGGCACATGAAAAGACGCTCAATATCACTAAATACTAAACAAATAGCTAACCACTTGCTGAACTCAAGCTGTCTGATGGTACATCTCTCTGAGACATAGATTCCTACTAAGGTAAAGTAGTCTTTTCCTAAGAAGTTATGAAGCAGAGACTTGCTCATGAGGGCAGGTGGAAAGAGCTATATTACACATTTCCAACACATTTTCTAAAAATATCCTCTGTGTATTTATTGTAACACTGCTGATGAGAAAACCTATGAAGTTTTTTTTTTTGTAGTTATCCTTGATACACAATTCTAAATATTAACTATAAAATAGCAGTTTTAAGCTAAAAACAAAAAGAACTCCATGCTAGCAGCCAAGATGCAAGGTTATTTCCATAGCAGTTTTAAGCTAAAAACAAAAAGAACTCCATGCTAGCAGCCAAGATGCAAGGTTATTTCCACAACCATCACTGTATAGCTTAGTTTATGAAATTAAGAAGGTGATGAAAAACTCACCATATTCACAATAGCAAGGGATATGAACCCTCAGGTGGTGACACAGGCACAGAGATATTCAAGCAGAAATTCTGGGTCACCATCAGGAATGCTATGGAACATGTTAAAATTTCTTTTAATTAAGATTCTCAGCAATTCCAAGTCTATGATTATTTTCTACCCTAAACTTTATGAAAGTTGATTTAAAACAGGTAAGGAGAAGGGGGAAAAAATAGGATCTTATGGCTTTAGATTTTCAAGGGAAATATCGCTCAAAAAAGATGGGAGATTCCTAAAACTAATAATCTGTCCCTACAATTTTATATAATTACATTATATATCATCTAAAGAGAGATAACGTCTAAGCTAGTGGTTCTCAAAGCATGGTCCATAATCACTGAGGGGTCCCTGAATTGCATTCATGTAGCCACAAAACCCGGAGAAGGCAATGGCACCCCACTCCAGTACTCTTGCCTGGAAAATCCCATGGACAGAAGAGCCTGGTGGGCTGCAGTCCATGGCGTCGCTACGAGTCAGACACGACTGAGCGACTTCACTTTCACTTTTCACTTTGATGCATTGGAGGAGGAAATGGCAACCCACTCCAGTGTTCTTGCCTGGAGAATCCCAGGGATGGGGGAGCCTGGTGGGCTGCTGTCTATGGGGTCGCACAGAATCAGACACGACTGAAGCGACTTAGCAGCAGCAGCTACAAAACCGAAACTATTTTTCCTAATAACACTAAGACATTATTTATGGGCTTTCCTGGTGGCTCAGTTGGTAAAGTATCCACTTGCAATGCAAGAGACCTCCTGCAACGCAGGAGACGCAGATTCAATTCCTGAGTCAGGAAGATCCCCTGAAGGAGGAAATGGCAATACACATCAGTATTCTTTCCTGGCAACCCCATGGACAGAGGAGCCTGGTGGGCTATAGTCCATGATGTTGCAAGAGTCAGACACATCTTAGCTACTAAACCACCATAAGACTTTATTTAATTTTGTATTTGCTTATGTGTACAATGTAGTTTAGAGAAACTATACATGTAATAATATCATTGCTGTGCTAGCTAATGAAATGAATCGCTGTGCATTCTTTTTTAAAAACTTTTCTTAGATGGTTGCTTTTGAGTGCATTTTCAGATATTAATTCAGTATTTTCTCAGTACTTCAGTGCCCGTACTAGCTTTCTTCACTTTATTTATTTCTTCTATAATCTCTGTAACATTATTATCAGAATATTATCATTCATAAAAATCTCAGAGTTTTCCTTTTGCTTACTTGTAAACACAAAAAATTGGTACATTATTTTACAACAGTATTTTTTAATTTGTTTAATACGGGAAGTCTCACTCATCTTCGATAGTGTTAAGAGTGTAAAGAGATCCTGATACGAAAAAGTTTAAGAAGTATTGATCTAAACAAACTTCCTTGCCTAAACATGGTGATCTCTAATGAGCACACAAAACTATATAAACTACAAAGAGGTGCCACTGTGGCCAAAGATAAATCCAAAAAACTACACAAAACTAGAGCTATTAGTCAGAAAGTATAAATTCAATATCAAAAACTCATGATCATTTCAGAAAAAATAAAGTTAGAAGTACTTTGCTGAGAGAAGATGCTCTAAAGCTAAATGAAGACAAAAAAGGTCTCCAGCATTATTTTTACAATTAAAAACAATAACTTCTGTGGTCATTGGGCTTATTTGGGCCCAAAGGAAAATATATTTATTTACTACTCCCTTTCTGTTGTTGTAGAAAGATACTGCTGTGGAATATGTTAGCCTCTTTCTTTGTTGGTTGGACAGAGGGACAGAATCTTAAAAAGAGAGAAGGCAGGCGCAAGTTGCATATGAATAAATGTCTATCTTGTTTAATTGGTTAACCTTTTTGGTAGCTCAGAATGCTGAAGACTCCTACAAGAGCACTAATAAAACACCATGTATTAATGGTTAATAGCTTAGTAATCTCCTATGTTGGGAAAAAACATGCCATATATTTTATAAATTTCTGTGTAAGTCTCCTCCAAAGACAAATCACATTTATATTAAGGGTTCTTAACACAGGTTTTATGGTTAGATTTCATAGACACTATGAACATTTCATTTAATTGCTTAAAAAGTGTTCATGTGAGAATATGTGGACATTTTTCTGGGCAGATGAGCTAAGCATTGATCAGATGCTCAAGGAAGTTTTAATCCCCAAAAATACTCTTAAATATTTAATACAAATACTTATTTTTTAAAAAATTAAAAGTTTATTTAATAAGATAATAAAAAATAAAAAGCAAACATCCTTAAAATGCTGTTTATGATTAATGTTTAAAATAACATTTAATTGAAATGGCAAAGTAATGCAGCAATATTTTAAAAAATTATTTGTCATCAGGGTCTAAATTTAAGAAACAATTCTTTTTTCTTATCTATAATTTACGAATATATATCCATATAAGCCTATGGAAATACCATCAGAAATTTCCTACATAATCCATCTTGAAGAAGGTCTGAATTTCTGAAAGCTATCGAAGTTTCCAAAATAAACAAGACAAATGTATAGTATGTGTTGTTTAATTGGGGATAATTCACATTCTTTTAAGGTTTATCTTATAAGAAAGTATTTTAAGATAATATGGAAAGCAGTTGATTAAATAAGATTTATGATAATGTGTAGTTCATTAAGTCTTAGTATTTCTTTCTTAAACTTTGAATGTGTCCTTTAAGATTAAAATGGGGTACTTCCTGTTAGTTTCAGCTTCAGAAGTGGAGTCAAACTTTCCTCTCTTTTTGACTCTAATGGAAAAATAACTGAACTGAAATGCATGGAATGACATTTTGAACACAGGGAAAAAAAGAATTAGCTATTACTAAGAAAAGTGAATTTATTTCATAAGTAATAAATATTTTTATAACTATATATAAATATGTAATTTCAAAAACCTTGTTGTTGCTATTGTTCAGTTGCTTAGGTGTGTCCGACTCTTTGTGACCCCATGGACGGCAGCACACCAGGCTTCCCTGTCCTTCACTTTCTCCCAGAGTTTGCTCAAACTCCTGTTTGAGTGGGTGACAGCATCCAACTATTTTTCTTATCTATAATTTACAAAAATCTTGGATAATATCTATTACTCATATTCAGTTCAGTTCAGTTCAGTCGCTCAGTCATATCCGACTCTTTGCGACCCCATGAATCGCAATGAATTCGGAAGCCAAATACATTTAATTTTGTCAATCTGTGCTAGATACTGTAATGAGCTAAGAAAATGTTGCAAAGTTTGGAGGGCATATTTTTCAGTAGTAGGTTCAATGACATATAACAGAAAAATTTGAATAACAGGGATTTAAGGAGAAATTATTTCTCTCTCATGTGAAAGAAACACAGAGCCAAACTGGACTAACAAAATAACTTTTCAAAAGTATTCAGCCCCTTCCAGTTTCCCCTCTCCCATCCCTGGGGTGTGGTCTTTGACTCCAGCTTCAAGGAGGCTGCCTTGCTCTCTCAGCAGCAGAATGAGCACAGAATGAAAAAGGAATCTCTTCTCAAAGGGAACTTCCATGAGTCCTATACAACATCTCCATTTCCATTCATCAGCCAGAACTCCATAATCACCAACTCTGGTAGATGGAATGGCTCCCCCAAAATGTCTACCCCCAATCCCTGCAATATGTGACTATGTTAAATGGCAAATGGGACTTTGCCAATGTAATTAAGGTTACAGATCTTAAAATAGTGAGAGTAATCAGGTGGGGCTGACTTAATCATATGAGCCAGTAAAAAGTGAAGCACTTTCTCCAGCTGGAGGCAAAAGCAGGCCAGGGTGTAAGGGGAAATCAGACATTCCCAGCATGGTTCTAAACACAACACCTCTATTGGCCCTGAGATGCAGGGACCCACACGCAATGACCAGTGAGAGGCCTCAAGGTGCAAAGAGCAGCCTGAAGCTGACAGCAGGCAAGAAAACAGGGTTCTGGTCCTACAAAACCAAGGAATTAGATCCTGCCAACAACCTGAGTGAGTCTGGGTATGAATCCTTCCCCAGAGCCTTTCAAATGAGAACACAGTCACTGTGACACCTCGATTTTTGCTTTGTAAAATCTGGAGTAGAGTAACAAAGTTCAGCCTTCTGAAAGGCAGAACCAGGATATAACAAATTTGTGTTATTCTCAGCTACTACATTTGTGCCAATTTGTTACAACAGCCATAAAAACTAATATACCTGGTCACACCCAGCAGCAATAAAGGTTGGGAAATATGATCTTTCTTTTAACTATAGGGCAGTATGTGCCGCTGAAAACTCTGGGCCAGTTTGAAAAAGAATGGGGAGAATACATATTTGTTCAACAACTAGTCTCTACCATAGAAGAAGGGCAGTTTGAATTAATGAACAAGGAGGAATAAAACAGACTTAGTATTTTAAGCAGAAAATGGAATAGAAGCAAAAGTAAATAAATAAAACTCTCAAAGAAGTTCGAAATTATTAGGGATCTTTCAAAATAGCAAACTCTTTACTTCTGATTTTGCCACTGACCGTGCTGTTCCTTTACAACTGAAATACAAGGCGATACTGATACAGTCAAAACTCTCTCAATCCCTTATCTACAAAACTGGGAATTGGTCAGTTAAAAATTTTCTTAAAAGTCAGTTACACTGGGGAATCATAATTAAAATTACATACCTTAAAGATTTCTGTTTTAACTTAAAATATGTGTACCTTCATAAGCAAATGTTTTTATGTAGAGTCTAAGCCATTCTTTGAATGTATGGTAAATAATAGGTTTATTGCACTCGTTCTAAAATCTTCAGTTTGAGTTTCTTTAAAATAAAGCAAAAACTTAAACTTTCAATGCAATCTGAGCACATAATCTTTCTAAAGCTTGTTTAGAAACCTATCTCTTCCACAAGTAATTCATTACCATTACTTTTATCTACATACCCATATGTTTCTCAAAAAACAATTCAACTGTTTTCTACAACTTTTATTTTTGCACACGTTTTACCAGTGTGCATAATATCTATTAAAACACACTGTTCCAGCAATAAGTACTATTTGCATGTACAGATTTGGCTGTAGATGAATCAGAAAGAAGTGCGGGAGATATGCTAGACCGTACCTGGTGCTTAGACCTTCTCAGAGGAGTAGGCGTAAGGCAGAATAATTGCAGAGACAATAGAGAGCAACTCAATTAGGTGGGTCAGTTAAAAAGAGAAGGATAAGAAGATTTAGTTTTTCACTATCCCTATGGAAAAGCAAAACGGTAAATTGTATTTGTACCTTTGGATTCAAATTCCAGCTTCATTGAGAGCTTTGAACTATATCTCTGCCAAGTAAGTAGAACCATGAAGCAGTTCTCACGCTCAAGAAACTGTTATGGCCTAAAAAAAAAAAAAATTCACACCATTTCCCTCTTCCTTTGGAAAAAGCTCTTGTTCCTTTGTGAGGCCTAGAAGTCAAGTATAGTTTCTAGATAAGAGGTGTGGTAAGAAAGAAAGGTGCTTATTTGTCAAAATGGAGTTGGGTGGGACACAGGGAGACATGAAAAGGGGGAGGGAGCAGGGTGAGACCCTATTCTATAAACATTCTTATCTTCTGAAATGGCAACTTTAATGCAAATTTCTGAAGAGGAAAAATAAACATTTTCTAGTAAAACAATTGAAAATTCACCCTCATAGGCTAAACTTTGTCAGCTTGAGAGTTTCCATTATGTCCTAACCTCCCAAAGCGATCTCCTGTTTAAAACAAGTTGTAATTTTCATTTGAGAATGATTGGTTTCCAGCACCAAGCTTTATATTTCTTTCACTGAATTAGTTTAATAGCTTTAATTTCTAATTTAATTTATAAAAATCTTAATGGCAAAATTTCAACACTAAAAATTTTAAATAAAAAATTAACTATGACTTGTTTCATTCCAAGAAAACTATTTTTCTTTTAAACTTCTATACCAGGATTTTGTCTATACGCATACAGAGTTTTGATATAACTGTAAACACAAGATATAGGTTTATTATATTATTCTTTTTACATTTGACATTTTGTTCCATGTTTGTTAAATAGTTTTTACAATTATCATCTCAGGAATTTCTTTCCAAACTAACATATGCTTCATGATAGGAATGAAATTCTCTGTATCATAACCTTGATCATCTTATTAGAACATGCAGATAATTGTTCATTAGCTATACACTGATACTGATAGCATGGTTTAAAGTTAGGGCTTTGAAATCAGGCATGTTTTGCTTTGAATCTGGGCTCTGTCCCATAGAAGTTATGTGACTTTGGGTACCTGAAGTTGCCATTTGTAATTTTGGGGAAAAATAGTATTTAAGTCATAGAAAATTGCAAAGATTGAGTAAAATAATGTATATAAATCACTTGACCACAATAGCTGATGCACAGTATTTAACAAATGATAGTTATTGTGAGATAATTAGTATCTGTTCTGTTTAAACACTATATATATATTTCTCACCTTTGGGGCTTCTCAGGTGGCTCAGTTCAGTTCAGTTTAGTTCAGTCGCTCAGTCGTGTCTGACTCTTTGCGACCCCATGATTCACAGCACGCCAGGCCTCCCTGTCCATCACCAACTCCCAGAGTTTACTCAAACTCATGTCCATCGAGTCGGTGATACCATTCAGCCATCTCATCCTCTGTCGTCCCCTTCTCCTCCTGCCACCAATCCCTCCCAGCATCAGGGACTTTTCCAATGAGTCAACTCTTCGCATCAGGTGGCCAAAGTACTGGAGTTTCAGCTTCAGCATCAGTCCTTCCAATGAACACCCAGGACTGATCTCCTTTACGATGGACTGGTTGGATCTCCTTGCAGTCCAAAGGACTCTCAAGAGTCTTCTCCAACACCACAGTTCAAAAGCATCAATTTTTTGGCGCTCAGCTTTCTTCATAGTCCAACTCTCACATCCATACATGAGCACTGGAAGAACCATAGCCTTGACTAGACGGACCTTTGTTGGCAAAGTAATGTCTCTGCTTTTTAATGTGCTATCTAGGTTGGTCATAACTTTCCTTCCAAGGAGTAAGCGTCCTTTAATTTCATGGCTGCAATCACCATCTGCAGTGATTTTGGAGCCCCCCAAAATAAAGTCTGACACTGCTTCTACTGTTTCCCCATCTATTTCCCATGAAGTGATGGGACCAGATGCCATGATCTTAGTTTTCTGAATGCTGAGCTTTAAGCCAACTTTTTCACTCTCTCACTTTCATCAAGAGGCTCTTTAGTTCTTCTTTACTTTCTGCCATAAGGGTGGTGTCATCTGCATATCTAAGGTTATTGATACTTCTCCCGGCAATCTTGATTCCAGCTTGTGTTTCTTCCAGCCCAGCGTTTCTCATGATGTACTCTGCATATAAGTTAAATAAGCAGGGTGACAATATACAGCCTTGATGTACTCCTTTTCCTATTTGGAACCAGTCTGTTATTCCATGTCCAGTTCTAACTGTTGCTTCCTGACCTGCATATGGGTTTCTCAAGAGGTGGGTCAGGTGATCTGGTATTCCCATCTCTTTCAGAATTTTCCACAGTTTATTGTGATCCACACAGTCAAAGGCTTTGGCATAGTCAATAAAGCAGAAATAGGTGGCTCAGTGGTAAGCAATTCACCTGTCAATGCAGGAGATGCAAAAGACATGGGTTCCATTCTTGGCTTGGGAAGATCCCCTGGAGAAGGAAATGGCAACCCACTTCAGCATGCATGCCTGGAAAATTCCGTGGACAGAGGAGCCTGGTGGGCTACAATACCATGGAGTTAAGAAGAGTCGGACACGATTGAGCATGCACGCAAACACTTCCCACATTTATAATACTTCCTAACTTAAAAATAACAACTGAGAGAGAGGAAGACCTACATTAAACCCTACCCTCCTCATAATCTATTCCTTACCACATTAGCCCTTGATGTTGTACACCTGCTGCTACCCTACTCACTGGCTCAGCACCTGCTATTTTGTGTTACTGTTTATTTTCATCAGAACAAGCCGTATCTCTTCAAATAAACTATAAGCTATCCAAGGCCAGGATAATATTGTGTCTCTTTGTGGCTCAACAAGAAGATGTCATCACTTCCAGTCTGCTCCATCTCCAAGGCAGTGTCTTTGTCCAATATTTCCACATTGCCCTGGGTACTGGCTTTGCTTCCAATTTGGCTCATTTCCTTACATTTTCTAACTGGATTTTATAGTTTTGACTCCTTTTCCTTGGCCTAGCTTTACACATCTTCTAAATTAATGTTATGGACATTTGGATTTAAAAAGAAGAGATGGTGGAAATGGAGCTTTGGAAGAGAAATAGAGTATTTCAAGCACTAAATGGATAAGTAAATTTAAAACATTTGTTTAAACTTGTTTTCCATTGTATTTATTTACTGTTACAAATCCTTTACTGAAGGAGTCTTAAACACAAGTGTATTTGAAACAAGAGGTTATTTTAAACATATGTGCAGGCATTGTCCAAAAGTATGCAGTAAGCCCTAGCCCCAGAATCAGCCAATTTCACTAAGTTTGGCAGGTTTCAAAACTGATCTTTATGACAGGGCCCAGTGGAATCACAAACTTCGTTGTATTAGACAGGTTGATCTCTCAAGTTCCACACAAGCCAAACTCCACTGACACAAAGATTGAAAGACAGCCATTTTGACGACCACAGGAAAGTCAAACGAAATTCAGGCAGAATAGCTCCACTGTACATTCATATCTGAGAGAGACCTGAAAATATCATCAGCCATGTGTCAAACTTAATGCTGGCAAGGATTTCACTTGATTCTGCTGTTGCCAAATCAAAAGTTATTACTCTTTAACTTGCTGGGTCCTCAACATACCACAGCTTATAACAGGAAAATATCTAGCTGACCACTATTCAGGCACTAGAGGCATAGAATATAAAATCACATGTGTTGAGCAGGGATCGTGTGAAATCTCAGCATCATCTAACCCTAATTACACTTGTGAGTTATAGATGGTTTCTAAACTGATGAAAGCTTTATTTGTGGTAGTCAGAGTTTTCTTAGGACAAAAATAATATCTGATTAAAATTGAATTTGTAAAACTCAACCTCATAAACTTATGCTACGGTAAACCACAGACCAAAGACATTCCCTGAAATAAAGTCTCCCCCTGGTTTGCAGGGCAGAGCATAGGAGATACCCAATCAGAGCATTGTGAGGGACGGACACAGCAAGCTAGATGTACAATACCCATAACTTCCACTGTTAGTGTCTGTATTAGTAAAAGTCTGATCCATGGATGAGAACAATTATAAACTAAGGAAAGGCCAATCACAAGAGAGAAATAAAAGATTATTTCTAAAAACAGGAGGAAATTTCATGAGCCCCTTCATGAGCCAGAATTAAGTTGTTTGAAGTGGCATCCACTTGGAATTCCCTTTTCCCCATCTCGCCCTGCTAAGCCACTACCTTTGCTTCCGACATACTCTCGTCACCTCTTCGTAAATCCTTGCCTGGTGATACCGTCTCATGGCTCTCCCATTAGAGCCAGACTATCACCGCCTCCTGAGCGAGGTGTCTCTGCCCTGTTAAATTCCCGGCTTCCTGGGGGCAGAGAAATCGTCTGTGATCTTTGGATGCCCCTACCTGGCGCCTAGCATAATGCCTCCTAAGTGGGAGGGACAGAAGCGGAGCTGACGCCTATCCGTGTGGGGCGCTCCTGCGCACCGACCAGCAGATGGCAGCAGCGCTGCCTTCAGCAGAGGCCGTGGGGATCTCAGCACTCTGACCTCCGCTCCTCAGTGAAAGCACAGCTGCATTTTCTTGTTTCGCCTGCACCCATGGCTGGGCCATCCCCTCATGAACGTTAATTCACAGCACTGTGCACGACGACAATGTATGAGTCCCGGATTTGCAACTCTCTGTGTAATTACCTGAAAAATGGAGGTGGAAATTTTGAAATTTAATAATCCCCATTCCCCCTCCTCCCCTAACACACACACTTTGAAACACATGGGATAATTGCTGTTAACATAATAGATCACACATATGTGACGAGTTAAGTGTGTTGGTGTAGCAGGCGGATCTGTCGGCCATTCCTCTTGTTTCCAGCTGGGGAGACTTTAGCTATAATTGCAGAAACCAGTTAGCCTTGCGTTCCACCCCGACTTATCCCTCCTTAAGGGAGGAGAATTAATTGGTCTAATTGGCAGATGGGGGGAGAAGTCACTGAACAAGTTTATTCAGGCTTTTCCTTGTTTTCTGTCTTTCTGGAGTCCTTTATGCAAGGATCCTGCCTTCCCTGTCTGCTCCATATCATGTGGTAAAACATCCTGACCCAGGAGGGAGGTCTGTGTTATCAAGCATTGCTTATGTCAGATGAGTAAGTATGTCTAACACCGGGGCAGTGTTAGGAAGGATGGGGCTTCCCAGGTGGCTCAGTGGTAAAGAATCTGCCTGCCAACGCAGGAGACACAGGAGACTTGGGTTCGACCCCTAGGTCTTGAAGATCCCCTGGAGGAGGAAATGGCAACTCATTCCAGTATTCTTGCCTGGGAAATCTCATAGACAGAGGAGCCTGGCATGCCACTTCCATGGGGGTCGCCAAAGGTTCAGACCTGATTGAGTGACTGGAGCCTGCATGCACCTTAGAAAGGATATTGTGGCTGCGAATCAAAGTGCTTTCTTCAGACCAAATCTTGATTAGTAATGAAGCTGGCATTTTTGATCTACACCTGTCTGACACTTTAGTCTACCCTCAAAAAGCAGAAGAGAGTGTTTTATTTTGTTGTTCAGTCACTCATTCGTGTCTGACTCTTTATGACTCCATGGACTGCAGCATGCCAGACTTTCCTGTAGAAGGGAATGGCAAACCACTTCAGCATTCTTGCCTTGAGAACCCCATGAACAGTAGGAAAAAATATTTTATTTGGGGCCCCCCAAAACCTCAGCCTTACTTTTTAAAGCTTAATCAAAATTAGAAATTTACCCTCACTTTTTCATACCTAAATATTTCTCTTATTTTACAGCCAACATTTAAATTAATGTTCTTTTAAGATTTCTTTCAATAATTAGTTGCCTCATCAAATGCTGAAATTAAGTAATATTTTTTAAAAAATAAGCCCTCAAAAAAAAAAAAAAAAAGCCCTCAAAGACTATTCTTTTTTTACTACGAATAATTGGCAGCAAAATCAGTGGGCATAAGCAACTAGTCTTTGCAACAAAGTAGTTTTATGTGGACCTGACATCTCATCACCCTCCTCTACCCTCCTCCAGCTGGGGAAATTTTCATTCCTTCTGCCATACTTTAAACATTTGGTTAACCAATTGGAACAAAGCATGCTCATTTACCTAACTGAATAAAATGCTCAAAAGCATTTTGCTTTCTTGACTAGCCAAGTCTTATAGTTTTGTATATGCTCTATTTCTTAATGAGGACTTGAGCAACTAATTATTTCAAGGCCTTAGAGTAGTCTTCAAAATTCTCAAAATAAACCTTGATGTTTTTAGTTATTAATCAGCTACAGCTGAAGGGAAAGTTCAGAAGTGCTAATGAGATGGGCTAATGATGTATACATGTTTATTTTAAAACCCAAAATGCTCCCTTTTTATCCTAAAATTAGCATAATCATTAACCAATCTGAAATCAAGACTCAAACAGCAACATTTGTAGCTTCATCACTCCTCTCTCAAAAGCTCTTCAGTTCAGTTCAGTTCAGTTCAGTCGCTCAGTCATGTCCAACTCTTTGCGACCCCTGAAACGCAGCACGCCAGGCCTCCCTGTCCATCACCAACTCCCGGAGTTTACTCAAACTCATGTCCATCGAGTCGGTGATGCCATCCAGCCATCTCATCCTCTGTTGTCCCCCTTAGAGTAGGGAATTTTATGAACTATCAATAGAAATGCCAAGTTTACACTGTTTCCTCTTATGTCAGTAGTCTTCCTTTCACCCTGGTTCTTCTTTTCAATTTTGAGAATGCATAGAATGGAATTAACAAAAGTCTATCTGTTTGTGTCATATTCTCATCATTGGTATTCATGATATGCTTGTATTTAGTTAGTTATTCTATTAATAATTTTAATAATAGGATAACTACCCATAATCCTACCACTCACAACAAACAAAGATCCCTGTCCCTAAAGATATATTCAAAGATTATATTCTAGTGAGAGCAAAGAAACTAAACAAAAATTTAATTTTTAAGTAAATATACTCAAACATAAATACCATGGAACACACACACACAATACAAAGCAGAAGAGGATAGGCAGATAGGAAATGCCAAAGATGGGAGACATACTAAATAAGGTGGTCATGGTAGGCTTCATTTGGAAGGTGAAATTTAGTCAAAAACTTAAAGGAGACAAAAGTGTTGTCGATTCAGATATCTGGAGAAAGAATGTCCCAGGTAAAAGGAATATCCAAGTGAAAGATCTCAAGATAGGAGAGCTCCTAGCATAAGTGAGGAGTAGCAAAGAACCTGCTGTGATTGTCAGAGACTGAACAAGGGAGTAGGAGCAGTCAGAGAAGAAATGGAAGGTCTTAGCCTTGTAGCCATCGTATGGACTGTAGTTTTTACTCTGAGTACAAACGGGAGCTATGTCAGGATTTAAAGGAGAGAAGTACCACCTACCGCTGTATGATCCAAGTTTTAAGAAGCTCACACTGGTTTATTTGTTGACAGTAGACTCTGAGAAGATGAGGATAGTAGAAAAACTGATTTAGAGATTCTAGTGACTCAGTGGAAGGGATGAGAAATGGGAGGATTCTGAGTATATTTTGAAGTTAGAGCTAATAAGATTTCTTAAAAGATTAGACACGGGGTGTGAAAGAATAAAAGTAGTCAAAGATGGCTTTCTAGTTGTCGTAAACATCAGCAGGGAGAGAGTGGCCACAGCTGAGATTAATGAAGCAGGATTGTAGATGGGTAAGGAAATCAGGAGTTCACTTTTGGACACGTTGAGTTTGAGTGGTACTCACATTTAGTGGAAATATCCATGGATATGTGAATGTTAAGTCTGGAACATTCTGGAAGTTAAGTCTGGAAGACAAATGGTCCTACAGGTGTGAATATGAGAGTAATTACCATAGAGATGTTTTTAAGGCTATGAGTGTAGACAAAGAGGAGGAAAAAAAGAGAAAAAGTCTAATATTCCAAATTAAGAAATCAGGAAGAAGAGGATCCAGACAAGGAGACTGAGAAGGAATAACCAGAAAGGATGGGAAGAAGCTAAGAGAAAACAGCATTCTGGAAACTAAGTGGAGAACATTTATTAAGAAAGTAAATGTGTGCTCAGTTGCTGAGTTGCTCATTCGCTCATTCACGTTTGGCTCTTTGTGACCCCATGGACTGTAGCCCACCAGGCTCCTTTGTCTGTGGGATTGTCCAGGCAAGCATACTGGAATGGGTTGCCATTTTCTTCTCTAGGGGATCTTCCTGACCCAGGGATCGAACATGTGTCTCCCGTGTCTCCTGCATTGCAGGTGGATTCTTTTATCACTGAGCCACCAGGTAAGGAAGAGGAGTGATCAAATGTACCAAATGATCCTGACAGATCAAGTAAGATGAGGAATGAGAATTGACCATCATATTTAAGATCATGAAGGTCACTGGCGACCTCAAGAAGACTTGTGAGGAGAAAATCTGATTAGATTGCTTTAAAGCGAAAAGGAAGAAGAATTGAAATCAGGAAGTAAAGATTAATCTTTTGCTTGCCAAGAAATGCTGTGGTAGTTACAGTTGAAAATGGGTAAGAAGAAATTTTTTTAAGATAAGAGAAAAATTCATATTTATGTATTTGTGAGAATAATTCAGTAAAGAGGGAAAATTTGATGATTTGAGAGATAGAAGGGAATATTGAAAGAACAATGTCCTTGAGTAGGCTACAAAGAAGTTTAGACAGTGAAGAATTCAAGGCTGATAAAGGATCTGAGTTTTTATGAGGGTAGCAGTGTAGAAGGATCAAGGGAGGAACAAAAAATAAAATGTAATGTCAGCGCCTATATGGAGTTTCTCTTAATTTTTCAAACACTATGTAAATACAAACACTTCACTCCAAATTTAGTTTTTGGCAACTGACTGCCCAAAATGTAGATCAACCAAGATTTTCTAGTTCACTGCTTACCCTAATCTCTGAGGGACTGGTAAGGAAAAGAAGTGGAGATAAAATTCAAAATCCATATCAATTATGGACATTTTTAGCATAGCATCAGATTAAAGTTAAGTAAGGATAAAAGGTTATTCATAAAATACATTTCAGAATTTTCTGAGCACTTCACATACTTCTTCACATTTTCCATTGCCGTGACATTTTCAGTTTTCATGTCTGAGTGTAATTCTATCAATGTACAACTCAAAATTATAATTTTAAAATAAAATAAATAGATTTTATGGAAATCTGAGATTTTGGCCATAGCTAAAAGAGAATAGAATTCCAATTATTAATTAAAGTAAACAAATGTGTCCATAAAGACAGCAAGGAAGCACATTTTTTCTTGTGAAAATAACTGATTGGTCGAGGACTTGTGGGCCTTAAAACAGGTGTATCTTTATTACCTGAGGTGAAAACATTTCTAATATTTCCCTGGTGGAAAATGCTGGTTAAAACAACATGTCTAATATTCTATCAATATAAAATTAGAGAAAAAGTCAGATGACATTCATATAAGAATATTAAACAAAATATAAAAGGCCACCTTGTAGTGGTGAGAATTCAAGTGATTTTATTATTCTCTACACTTTCTATATTGCTTAAATTATTTCTATTATCTTTATAATTAGGAAAAAAGTATAATAACAACCATTATTATTTTGAATAATAAAAGAGGCAGTGATCAAGAAAATAACAGATTCAGCACACAGTTATGTAATGCTAAAAAATAGTTTCAGCTATTATTACAGAACACAGAATGCTCAACTTTAACTTTAATTCTATCTTGCTTAGGTGGCTTCAAGCAAATAAAAAGATCATTTACATGACTATTGTCTCATTGCAAGAAAGATAGAGTAATTACACCAGGGTGTGGTAGATTAACTAAACTGCCTGAAAGCAACTTGGGGAAAGTGATATAAGTTATTTTTAAGATTTATTATTTTGTTTGTTTGTTTCATAGATTAAAGTCTGTGCTTTTCCAAGCAAAAAAGATCAGAGCACCAGAGATTTTTTAGCTCCAAAAGCCAAACTCTGCCCTCAGTTATGTGTATGCAATTAGCTGCATGTGTATAATTGAGGGAAGAATTTGGCACACAAAATTTGGAATAATCTGGAAATTTTTTAAATCTGGAAAAAATTAGAATCTGTTTGATAAAATAAACTATGATGTGATCCAAATTCAAACAGGCTTTGATGTGTTTAAAAAATGGTGTTTTCACGTACATGAGAAAAGAAAATTTTCATTTAGCCCAGACTAGAAAAGACAATTCTGGAGGATGAGAGGGAAGAACATAGCAGCAAGCAAACTTTTCCCAGGATTACAAATACCATGTGTATCCCTGATAAGAAGGGAGTTTGTGCTCCCTTACTGTTAATGGTGCCTCACACAACAAGAGAGAGGAGAGGAGAAGGGAGGGGAGGGTCTGTGTGTGAATACTCTTGAACTCCCCAGAGTATTCTTACTGCGGCTTTCACATGCATCTGGTATACTTTTATTATCTACAAATCCCCCTCTCCTGCACTCCCTGCTCACTATTAGAGTGAGCTCTTCGCAAATCGATCCTTCCCCAAGTCATCTATCAAGTATAAAATCAGCCCAAGCAAAGCAGACTTTCTTCTCAGCTTTTGTTCCTACTTCAATATTCCTTTCACATGTCATCTGAACAGGACCACCAATGTTCTGCTTCTAATAATTTCTGAAGCCCCTTTCAATGTTTCGTTTTAAACCAGAAATCGAAAATAAATAAAGGTCCATACCTAGATCTTTATCATATTCTAAACTTCTTCTTTCAATGTCACATTTTAAATTCTGACATATCCCTTTTAGCCCTGCCATGTCACCGAGCAAGGAATCAGAACAGAGGAATAACAAAAACCACAACTCCTTTCCCCCATTTCTGCCTTGGGGGGAGGAAAAAAAAGCTAGTGTGCAATGTGCAGAATGTTCATTCTTCTGGCTGTGTGTGTTGAGCTATTTATCAACCCACAAAGTATGATCTGTTTCTCCTTTATGGTCCTTTCAACACACAAAAAATATTGGCGTTGCTTCTCCCTGCCCCTCAAGAGAGTCATCTGGATTATAACCGCACTACCCATGGGATTAAACCACTTGTAAAGAAGTGGAGTCTTTTGCTTTTGGATCTTGAAACTTTGAAAACAACCTTAAGCTATTCTCCTAAACACATTAAAAGGAGCAATTTTGTGTGTTCTTCAGGCATCTTTACAAGTTCTTGTGAAAGGGTAAATGTTGCTGGTTTGCATTTTATATGTTCGTTATTTTTCAGAATAGCCCTGCCTATCACCATAGATATGGTTATAAAATCAGAAGAGAAAAGCCAAAGTCTTTCTAAATGGCCTTTTGCCCCCTCTATGCACCAAAGGCGAAATATTTTACAATTAAATATTAATATGGTCTCTGACCACTGCTTCAATAATCGAAACATGTAATTGTTCAGAGACCTGGTGCACCCCATCTCGAAAACCCAGTAAATCTCGTTAAGTTTCAGTTCAACTTTTTCAAGAGGCTAATCTATTTTTGTCAGAAACTAAATAATACTCACACTTTAAATTTTTTTTAATTTATTTGGCTGTGCTGGGTCTTAGTTGCGATATGCAGGATCTTTAGTCGTTGCATGCAGGGTCTTTTAGTTGTGGCATGTAGCATTTTAAGTTGCGGATGTGAACTCTTAGTTGCAGCATGTGGGATCTAGTTCCCTGGCCAAGGAGCGAACCCAGACCCCCTGCACTGGGAGTGCACAGTCTAGAAATCCTCCTTCCTAATATCAGCATGGGTTTTACCCTCTTTGAAGGTAAGCTCCTAGTTTCGCAGAATGTTAGATTGTTAGGGATGCCATAACAAAATACTACAGCTTGGATGGCTTAAACAACAGAAAAATTTTTTCACAGTTCTGAAGGCTGGAAGTCCAAGATCAAAATGTCAGCAGCGTTGATTTCTCCCGAGGCCTTCTTAACTTGTACTCATCACATGGTTGGCCCTCTGCGCACGAGTCCCTGGTTTCTCTTTTCCATCTTATAAGGACACTAGACATATCTGAATCTGGGTCTTAACCTTAGGGCCTCATTGTAACTTAACCACTTCTTTAAAGACTTTATCTCTGAATACAGTTAGATTCTGAGGTACTGGAGTTTAGAGCTTTTAATATATGAATGGTGGGGGGGCACAGTTCAGCTCATAATTTAACTTCTTTTTTTATATTACCGTCACCCACATTCCATCATAGAAATTGTGGCCAGGCAAACATTTGGTTAGGTATATCTTAAGGAATAATATTACATCTTAAAAATATGCAACAGTTTTTATTAATAGCAGTTGTGGAATATTTTGTTGTTCTGTTGCTACATTTCTCGTCTTGAGCAAGGTATGAAATCAGTAAATAACTGATAAGTTAAAAAGATATCAACTAACCAATGAAATGTTAGGTTGAGTAAATAAGTTTGTCACTGGCATGGCAGCTTTCAGATTGCATCACCCCACCATGCCAGTGGTCATGATGTGATTTTATAAATAAATGTGCTTCCAAGTATACCTCTAATAATTTTTTAATCCCAAGTAATTTCTTTTACTGGGATGAAAGCCCTTTTTAAAAAATCCTCTACAAGACTTCCCTCGTGGCCCAGTGCTTATGAGTGCAGGGCACAGTTGGGCTCGATCCCTGGTTTGGGGAGATCCCACATGTTATGGATCAGCTAAAGAAAGCCCATGTGCCAGAACTACTGAGCCCATGCTCTGGAGCCCAGGAGCTGCAACTATTGAAGCCTGTGTGCCCTAGCGCCTGGGTTCCACAAAAGAGGAGCCACCACAATGAGAAGCCCGCACACCGCAACTAGTGATTAGCCCCTGCTTGCCACAACTAGAGAAAGCATCTGAGCAGCAATGAAAATACAGTGCAGCCAAAAATAAAATAATTTTTAAAAATCCTCTACAATAAGTATAACTGATTTCATAGACTAAATCACTACAAATTCCCCCAAAGAACTGTGAGTGCTCCACCTGGCCCTTCTATGTAGACACTCCCCAAGGTCCTCTCACCAGCTGTCCTCTCGGCTCACTTTGCACACATTCCTTGATGACCTCATCTATTCCCATAGTTTTATTCTGACCTTCCCACAGGTGGCTCCCAAATCTATATCTTCCTGAGGACCCAAACCTACATTTCCACTGTCCAGTGGGTTTCTTTGCAGTATTGCAGACACCTCACAGGAAAACCTTCTTCTCTAAAAACATGATTACCATACAAAAGTTGTGATACTGTGACATAATTAGAAGTATATATATTTGGTCTTCATCACTGGTTCTTGTCACAGAACTTCTAAAACCCTTGGAATTTCCTGGGTGGTAAAAATGAAAGGAGCATCCTTTATTATTCATAAGAATATAAACAAGGCTAGTGGAGTGGATGAATTCCAACTGAGCTATTTCAAATCCTAAAAGATGATGCTGTTGAAGTGTTGAACTCAATATGCCAGCAAATATGGAAAACTCAGGACTGGAAAAGGTCAGTTTTCATTCCAATCCCAAAGAAAGGCAATGCCAAAGAATGTTCAAACTACTACCACACAATTGCACTCATCTCATATGCTAGCAAAGTAATGCTCAAAATTCTCCAAGCCAGGCTTCAACAATACATGAACCGTGAACTTCCCAGATGTTCAAGCTGGATTCAGAAAAGGCAGAGGAACCAGAGATCAAAATGCAAACATCCGTTGGATCACAGAAAAAGCAAGAGAATTCCAGAAAAACATCTACTTCTGCTTCATTGGCTATAATAAAGCCTTTCACTGTGTGGATCACAACAAACTGTGGAAAATTCTTAAAGAGATGGGAATACTAGACCACCTTACCTGCCTCCTGAGAAACCTGTATGCAGGTCAGGAAGCAACAGTTAGAACCAGACATGGGACAACAGACTGGTTCAAAATTGGGAAAGGAGTCCATCATGCAAAATGCCGGGCTGGATGAAGCACAAGCTGGAATCAAGATTACCGGCAGAAACATCAATAACCTCAGATATGCACATGACACTACCCTTATGGCAGAAAGTGAAGAGGAACTAAAAAGCCTCTTGATGAAGGTAAAAGAGGAGAGTGAAAAAGTTGGCTTAAAACTCAACATTCAAAAAAGTAAGATCACGGCATCTGGTCCCATCACTTCATGGCAAATAGATGGGGAAACAATGGAAACAGTGAGAGACTTCATATTCTTGGGCTCCAAAATCACTGCAAATGGTGACTGCAGCCATGAAATTAAAAGATGCTTGCTCCTTGAAAGAAAAGCTATGACAAACCTAGACAGCATATTAAAAAGCAGCATCACTACTTTGCTGACCAAGGTCCATCTAGTCAAAGCTAGTAGTAATGAATGGATGTGAGAGTTGGACCATAAAGAAGGCTGAGTGCAGAAGAATTGATGCTTTTGAACTATGGTGTTGGAGAAGCCTCTTGAGAGTCCCTTTAGACTGCAAGGAGATCAAACCAGTCAATCCTAAAGGAAATCATTCTTAGATATTCATTAGAAGGACTGATACTAAAGCTGAAACTCCAATACTTTGGCCACTGGATGCAAAGAGCCGACTCATTAGAAAAGACCCTGATGCTGGGAAAGATTGAAGGCAGGAGGAGAAGGGGACGACAGAGGACAAAATGGTTGGATGGCATCACTGACTCAAGGACATGAGTTTGAGCAAACTCCAGGAGATGGTGATGGACAGGGAAGTCTGGCGTGCTGCAGTCCATGGGGTCACAAAGAGTCAGACATGACTGAGGGACTGAGCAACAAGAAGCTGAGTTAATGCTAACTAGTGACTCTTGAGGTTGGGGTGGGGGTTGGTTGCCAAAGGAGCCAGCCACGTGATTGGAGGATTGGAACTTACATTCAGGCCCACGCTAAACTTCTAGAGAGGAGAATGAGGCTAGGGATTTAGTCAAATCACCAATAGTTGATGATTTAATGAATCATGCCTAAGTAATGGAATGTCCATGAAAAACTCTTCAAGAGCTTCCAGCTTGGTGAATGCATCCATGTGCCAGGAGACTGGTATACCCCAAACTCCATAGAGACTGAAGTTCTTGCACTCAGGACCCTTCCAGAACTTGCCCTGTGTACCTTTTAACTGCTTATTCAGCTTATACTTTATAATAAGCCAGCAATGGAAAGTAAAATATTTCCCTAAGTTCTGTGAGCCATTATAGCAAATTGTAGAAACTAAGGTGGGTGGGGGAAAGTCATGGAAACCCCAAATTTGTAGCCAAGTCAGACAGAAGTATGAGTAATCTGAAGACCCACTACTTGTAATTGGCATCAGATGTGGGGGAGACAGTCTTGTGGGACTGAGCCCTTAATCTACAGAAAGAAAGTGAAAGTGCTAGTCTCTCAGTTGTGTCTACCTCTTTGTGACCCCATGGACTCACCACGCTCCTCTGTCCATGGAATTCTCCAGGCAGTAATAGTGGAGTGGGTAGCCTTTCCCTTCTCCAGGGGATCTTCCCAACCCAGGGATTGAACTCAGGTCTCCTGCATTGCAGGCAGATTCTTTACTGTCTGAATCACCAAGGAAGTCCTGTGGGGTCTATGTTAACTCTGCATAGTTAATTTCAGAATGAATGAAATTGTAGGACACCCAGTAGGTGTCCACAGAGAACTGGAAAAGTTCTTGTGGAAAACTCACACATTTTGTGTCAGATGTGTTCTTAGTAGTAAAACAATTTTCCTTTAAAGATAAAGAATATAACTGATCTGGGTTCCAATCCAAATGTTTATGCAAACAAACTGTTGACCTTGGACAAGTAACTCAAATTCTCTGAGCCTTGAGTTAATTAATTAATCGAAAAACCAGTTAACTAAAATCTGGCTCCTTTGTAGGAACAACATGAAGATTAAATAAAAAGTTTAAATTAAAAAGGATGTACTTAGCATATACTCAATAGATTGAAGTGCTACAGAACTAAGAAAAGTAAGGAAGGGAAGAAGGAAGGCAAATGGGAAAAAAAGAAGGAAAAGAAGAAAAAGGAGAAAAAAGGAAAGAAAGAAGGTTGAAATATTATATATATATATATATTCTTTAATTTGATTAATGAAATATCATTCTCCCAATTCATATTGTTAAAATTTTTGTCAAATTCTGCTTCTTTCTTTTCCACATCTTTCACATCTGGTCAACAGCTAACATCTGTTGATCTCCTTCTAAAATGTGTCCCTAATACATATACTCTTTTCTCTGCTGACGGGTTTGGTTCTGACTTTTATTGCTATTCAGCTGGCTAAGATACCTAGTCTAATTTTCACTTGTTTTTTCTCCCTTCTCCCTTTCTCCCATTATTTCAATTCCTATCCCTAAATTTCCTTCATACTGCTCATATCTTCTTTATGTGACTATATAAATTAAAATTTTTCCATGATTCTTCATTCCATAGAACCATAGATTCCGTCAACAACTAACGTTTATCTCCATTCTATTTTATCCAAGATTTTTTCCATGAAAGTTCTCAAAAGCATCTCGTGCACCAGCCATAAAAGATGTATCACTCACAAACCCAAATGCAGAAGTGGGCAACCACTCTGCCCACTTTTATTCACATCACCCTGTGAATCTCCTTCCTTTCATTCACCTACCAAAATTCTACCCAATTCTCTCATGTGAGAATAATTATTCATACCAACTCTGTGTTCCTCCCCATGAGCTGAGTTGACTGAGAATAGATACAGCAATCAGATGAATGTTTAGTCAAATAGACATTAAGTCATTGTCAAAATATTGGTTTTACTATTGGCAATATCAGATTAACAAACGCAGCTAGATTTATGACAAGATTTGTTTTGTTTTACTCTCTTTCCCCAAACCTACTGGTCAAGACTGTTCCTCCAAAGAAGAGTTAAGATCTTCAGATCAGAAACACTTATCCAGAACCCTCTCATTAGGCTCTGGGACCCCATAGATGTGAATCTTGAGGTCCTTAGACCCTGACCTGGGGGTACTTACTCTATGGAGGAGCCTAGAAAAAAGAAAGAAAGAAAAGAAAAAAAAGAAAAGTACACTTCCTCAAAGCAGACAGATCTCAAAGAGGAGGGGGAGATATACTGAAGCCAAGCTAGTGCATGACTATCCTTTCAATTTCTCATATCAATTAAGTCAGTTTTCTTGGGGGAAGGAGAGGAAGAAATGCAAATGAGAGAAAAGGCCAAGCTTCACTTTTCATTAGTTACGGAAGGATCAAAGTTTCTACCTCTTGTGTGTGAGTAGGCAGGAACACTGGATGAACGAAAATGTGGTCCCATCCATGCCCTGCCTTTCAGTGTTTAACTTAAGATCCTAAAATGTGCATAAAAAGTAAATTGTCCTTTTGTGGGAAAGTTGAAGTTATAGCTAAACATATAAACTGCATTAAAAATATGAATAGTAAAATGAAACAATCAGGTAATAGAAGGAAAAAGAAATGAAAAAGTTGACTGGCCAATATGGAAACAAGAAAGAACAAAAAACATATGGAAACTTTTTTTCAAAATTAATTATTAAGGCACATATGGCCAAAAAAAAAAAAAAACCACACAAAAGTTTATGTATGTTTAAATACATTTAAATTCCTTTTTCTCTGTAGTGGGTAACATCATAAGGCAGATTTGTGTTTTATTTAGTTGCTTTGTTTGAATTTCCTGAAAGGAAAAGTAAAGACTATTTAATATAAATATAGAGATTTTGGTGTCTTTTCCCAACATACTATAAATGTGGGATTCGAAAGTTCAGTTTGGTATTATTGCTGACAGTACCACAGTGTCATGGTATAAGTATGATTGAAAAAGAACTTGAATAAGCATATGAAAACAGGTACTTGAGTCCTTCTCATTAACAAAAATTTATTATATGAATATATATATAATTTTTATTACACACACACACACACACACAGGCTTCTCTAGTGGTTCATGCAGCAAAGAATCTGTCTGCAATGCAGGAGACCCAGGTTCAATTCCTGGGTTGGGAAGATCCCCTGCAGAAGGGAATGGCTACCTACTCCAATATTCTTGCCTGGAGAATTTCATGGCCAGAGGAGCCTGGTGAGTCCATGGGGTCAAAAAGGTTTGGACACAACATAGCAACAAACACTACTAGTATATATATGCATACATATACATATACATGTCTCCTTAGGCCTAAAATTTTCATGCTCATTTTTCAGTTCATTTTGTTTTTTTTAGAAAATATTAAATGATTCCACTTAATCATTTTTGATTTATATGAATATTATTAAATCATGCCTTTTACATCAAAAATGGATTTGTGTTTTTGTTGTATTTGGATGAGTCCAAATTATGCTTTTGAAAGAGAAATTTGAATTTGACATACATTAAAGGCCTTTTTGATATATTAGGGGGGAAATACACCTGGAATTATAAATAGCCAAGTTGAAAAATCTTCAGAATTGTGCTTAAATTACCTCAAATATTGGATTTTCCACTAAAACTATAGTAAGACTCAAGGAAAATGAGGTATTCCAAATTCTAAAGTAGTGAATATGCAAATGTCATCACATTAAATCACTAACAAGCAATATAAAGGAATTGAGAGTCACTTATTCATTATTCAAAAGATATTTACTTGCTGTCTATCATGTGTAAAGAACAATTTTAGGGATTTTTTTCCCACACTAATAAGCAAAAAGTGATAAAAATTTCAGCTCTGACTGTGCTTACATTTAAGGGAAAGGAGACAGATTATGAATAAGCAAAATGCGTAGTTTATTATTTTCAAATGCTACAAAGAAAATGGGGTTTCCCAAGTGGCGCCAGTGGTAAAGAACTTGTCTACCAATGCAGGAGATGTAAGAGATGTGGGTTTGATCCCTGTGTCAGGAAGATCCCCTGAGAAGGAAATGGCAACACACTCAGTATTCTTGCCTAGAAAATCCCATGGACAGAGGAGCCTGGCAGGCTACAGTCCGTAGGTCGCAATGAACCGGACGTGGCTGAAGCAACTTAGCACACATGCACGCACAAAGAAAATATAAAGCAGGAAAAGGAATATGAAATATTTCAGGGGATGTGGAGATAACTACTACACTAAAAACATTCATCAGTTTTCAAAGGTCATGTTCCGTCTCAGATTAGGAGGTGGTGAAAGGGAGCCCTGAGCTTCACATTAGTTCACACCTGTCAGGTACCCTTCCTTAGAAGGGTAGATTAGAGGGTAGATTAGAATTATGAGGGATGTAAGAACAAAGTGGGCACCTCTGTGTTCCAACCTCTAAGGAATCAGCTCTGTTCTCCGTTTACACGTGACCAAAGGAAACCCACGGGGTGTAAAGCAGATACACCAAGTTTAGTTACTGGAAGACTAAGCACATCCTAAAAAGTGCTATTTAAAGTGTTGTTCTCTAATAGCAGCTAGTTCATCAACTGTTTTACTCATTCTTAATAAGAGAAGAATTGAAGAAAAAGCATTTGGAAACTTTTGAGACAAAATAGAAAAGTTTTATGTCTGTTTCGTCTAATAATACAAAAAGTTGGAGCTTGTTTCCTTTGTCTTTACATTTTACTTTTCAGTAACTCACTTTTTGTATTTTACAGAAGACTCAATATGAGACAGATTGGAAAGTCAAAAAACAAACTAGTTCTTCTTCACAGTTTGAGGGGCGTTGAACTAAAATACTGATCCGACTAAATTCATTCCAAAAACAACCACATATTAGGATGAGTGCCTTTTTTTAAATATGAAAAGTGGACATGTTTATTTTTTCAGATTCTGTGTTTCAACAAATACTTTTTAACCTAAAAATAGTTGCATTTGATAAGAGGGCTTATTCTGTATCAAGTTTACTTTTATTTTAATTCAATACAAGAAAGGAACATCAATATGAAATTAAATGATTTTCAAGTAAATGATTTCTTCTGTGATTTTTATTTTCATTATTTTGTGTGTGTGTGTGTACCAGGCACAGTGTTAATGGCTATGGATTTAGAAACAGTCTATGCTTTCATGGAGCTTACAGCACAGTGAAATAAACAAGTGAACATGCTCTGGGCAGGATTTCAATGTTTTCCATTAAATCTCATTGTCTCCAGTTTGTATGGACTGAAACAAAATCTTAGATCATGTGGTCATTCATTCCATTCATGCCACTAGTTTTAGATTCATAGCATCTGGGAACACATGTGTGCCCATGGTGACTATGTGTTTCTTTTGAGTAGGGACCTGAATCTGTCTGTCGAAGCAAGGGATCTTGGGGAATAAGAAACTGGCTTCAAATGATCTTACTATGTTGGGTGTATTCCACAGTATAGTAAAAAGGATATTCTATCTGCAATCCCCAAACCATGATTCCTATCCTTTCGCTTTAGACTGCCAAAAAAATTTATTCACGAATTTTCAACAGCCTTGTGACTTACTATAGCTTTAAATATATTTTAAAATTTTAATCTTGAATTTATAATCCTTGAATTAAATACTATAATTAATCATTAGAATAAGCAAATCCTTTAAGAGGTATACTTAAAAAAAGTTCTAGAATCTGTAAGTATTCTAACCTTGAATCTACCTTAGGTTTACAATGAAGTTTAGCCTGAGATGATGGTATTTATTTTGCTTTATTATTGTAAATTTTTTCAGTGTTTTTTATATATAGCAATGATAAAAGGCTGAAATTAAAGAGTTTGGGAAGAGACATGTGAGACATTTTGAAATGTCCATCCGGTGGTCTCTGTTTGGTAAAGAAGCCTCAAATTCATCTAGCAATAAAAAATAAGTGCTAATTGGTAACTTCTATGAAAATTGGTAAGCTCTTTCAACCCTGTTGAAAGAGGGGTTTAAGTTGATATTTGATAGTCAGGAGGGGGAAAAAGTAAAACTGTGCAACAGATTGAGGTGTGCAACTGATAGTGAAGGATGTCCCAATATTTCTCAGGGTAAAATAATGAACAACAGTCAGGAAAAATACTTTTGGCTCAGCTGTCCATATCACTGTGAATAAAGGGACTAGACAACTTAAAGAGGGGATCTCAAAAATGCTACTGAGACCCTCTAGTCATTGAGAGATATTTCATTTCTTTAAAAGAAGAAGTTTGGTAAAGTTGCAACTTGCATTGAAAATTTAATCTCTTTAAAAAAAAGAAAAGAAAATTTAATCTCTGAGAAAGCTGATGAAGCAGTGAGAAAAAATTCCAACCCACAGGACTTGATTGTTTGCAAAGGGAAATCACAGCTATAAACATGTCACGTCCCAGCTCCAAAATCTTCAAAGACCACAAGTTGTTGGCTGAATAAAGTGCTAATAGTAAGGCCCCTCTGCAGTTGAGCTCAAGGTTCCTTTCCAGACTTAATTCCCACGAGTTACTTACAACAGAAAGGGTGGGATGGGTTAAAGAAGTGATATAGACATTTATTTGAGGATGTACTATAAGCCAAGCACTGCATTATGTGATTCCGTTTAACTCCACAACTCTTATATCATAGGATTTTTGTGAGGGCTGAATAAGGTCATTAACACCAATTGCTTCACACAAGTATTTATATTAGAATTATTGTGCTTAGAACAATGTTGAACATATAGTAAGACCTCAGTGAATACAAGCACTTATTAGTTGTTTAGAAAAACCCAGAGAGAGGAAACATCAGAATCTCTCTTTCAGAATGAGGGAACGGGTGATCATAAACTTTAAGCTGTTAGCCAAATTGACGGTAGGGCTGGGATTTTATGTGACTCACAAGTTCTTGTTCTTCCCACCATACCAACCTCTCTCCACCATGGCAATCAATTCTTCAACTAAATTGGACTCTACTATTCCCCAAAATACATCACAAGCTACCTTTGCTCATGCTTTTGATGTCTCCTGCACTGTACCTGCCTTCAACCCTGTCTTCTTCAAGTTGAGGATCAGCTGGAAATAACTGTTCATTTCATAGTTTTTCCATCCCATGCATTTGCCAAATGCCTGCACAATTTTTCCCAAGCACCTACACAATAAGTGCAGTGACTAAAGTTAACCTGGCTTGTTTAATTTTTTCGGCATTTTGTCCTTATTATTTCTGAATTTTTAAGGCAAGGAACAAACTCATATTTTAATTTATTTAAATATGTTTCAATGAATAATTATTGAATTCCTACCATGTGCCAGACAATGGATATATATCAGAGTATAACATATACAGGATAGAGAAAAGAGACGTATACCCACAGGACTTAATAAATACTTATTGAATAACTGTTCTGTAAATATAGCTTTGTAGAAAAGCAAGACCCATTCCCCAAAATATATAGAAAAAACCTGTTTAGACTTGAACCACCATTAGCTCAAATGATAACTCAATTCTATTTCTAAAACAACCCCATAGCATATTAGTCCCTCCAGTCATGTCCAACTCTTTGCAACCTCTTAACTCAAATGATAACTCAGTTCTATTTCTAACACAACCCCTCATATGCATCCTAACTGGGGGCAGCCATGTCCCTATACATTACTGGATTGATTTTTTGTGGGTAACACTTGGGTCTTATTTTTCCTTATCTTGTATCCCACAGTACCATTCCTTGGGGAAGAAATACAAAAACATCTCGATCTTGGAGGCTTGCAAAGTAATTTTTCTAGACTTGATAAAAAACTGCTCATACAAAGCCCTTCAAACATGCTTATCCCAGAAAACACTGCTTCCTCAGAGACTAAGAGATTGAGCTGATTATAAATTCCTGTTGGCATTCTTTCCTCACAAATACTGATCATCCTCCCAATTCTTTAAAGTCAAATGACATTTGATTAATTGGAAACTTGTACTGCTATTTTATTAATGTTCCTCACTAGTTCACATTACTTTGTGTTTTATAGGAACAAGCCTTTTTGCTAGATAACTCATATTTTATCTCTATCACACTGTGCCATTTGGATTTACCTCGTTAACCAAAGACTCTCTTCTTTTGGATGTTAAGTGTATTTGATTGCTTTCTGTGGCACATTAAAGTGTTTCATTTTAAAAGGAAATTGTTTAGCCACTTAATGCAAAGTGTTGAATGCCAATTGAACCATTTGGGTTTATTTGGTGGGCTGTTTAAAGAAGATTCTTTTTAAAACTGGACATTTATTCCAAATGGCATTCAAATAATTAGTTGAAAGTTCCCGTAGAAAAATATGATCCCAGATTTTATAGTCCCCCTGCTATGGTTCAAAGTTGTGATAAGAATTTATTAATGCGTGGGTCAGATTCCTGCAACCTGTCTCCTGTGAGTCAAGTGTGGGAATCTGCAGACAGTGCTAGCCTGGGACATGAGGCAGCTTTTGATGGGCTATTTTGGCATCCCTTAAAAATGACGGTTTTCAATTATGCTGCATTCAACTTCTCCAAAGACTCCCTTTTGCCGTGAGAGTGAAGTACAATCTCCCCACAACGCCTGAAGACCATGTAAATTCAGGCCTCTGAGAACATCTCTAAACCCACCTCTCCATTTCCCTCTATACGCCAGGCAATTGCCTTATTCCCAATCTTTGCCTCTGCTCCTATGTCAGAGTTGCTGAACTTATCCTCCCTCATCCTGGAATGTTCTTTTTCCAGTTCTCACATGTCTGCCTCCTTCATATCATTTTGGCCTTTGTTCTGAAGAGATATCTTCAGAGAAGCCCTTGCTAACATTCTGCAGCTAAAGGCTCTAAATCCGTTCCTGTAGCTCTCTACCCTATCACCCAATTTTGTAGCAAAATGCTCCATTTCATAGCACATATCAATATCTTAAAATCCAACAATGAAAAAACTAAGATCATGGCCTCCTGTCCCATCACTTCATGGCAAATAGGGAAAAAGTGGAAGCAGTGATAGATTTTATTTCTTGGCCTCTAAAAATCACTGCAGATGGTGACTACAGTCATGAAATTTAAAAATGCTTGCTCCTTGGAAGGAACACTATGACAAACCTAGACAGTATATTAAGAAGCATAGACATCACTTTGCTGACAAAGGTCCATGTAATGAAAACTGTGTTTTTTCCAGTAGTTATGTATGGATGTGAGAGTTGGACCATAAAGAAGGCTGAGCACCGAAGAATTGATGCCTTCAAATTGTGGTGCTGGATAAGACGCCTGAGAGTCCCTTGGACAGCAAGGAGATAAAACCAGTCAATCCTAAAGGAAATCAACCCTAAATATTCATTGGGAGGACTAATGCTGAAGCTGAAACTCCAATACTTTGGTCACCTGATGGGAAGAGCTGACTCATTGGAAAAGACCCTGATGCTGGGAAAGATTGAAGGCAATAAGAGAAGAGGGCAGCCAAGGATGAGATGGTTGTACAGCATCACCGATTCAAGGGACATGAATCTGAGTAAACTCCAGGAGATAGTAAAGGACAGGGAAGCCTGGTATGCTGGAGTCCACGGGGTCACAAAGAGTCAGACACAGCTTAGCAACTGACAACAATAACAAATCAATACCTTAAATTGTATTGATTTTGTTTTACTTATAATTTGCCTCTCTCCACCAGAATATAGGCTCCACAAAAACAAAGACCTTTTCTCATCTGCAACTATACTACCAGCACTTGGAATCCACCAAAGTTGGTGCTAAATAAATATTTGGTTAGTCATTAGATACAAACTTAATTATAAGAGGGACTAAGGATTACATGTGGTAAGATCAAAGGAAGAAGTCTGTTAGCGGCAGCTGAGGCCTCCACCCTGCTGTCTGAAAAATTAAGCAACGCCCTACTTGGGAATCCTCAGTGCTGTGGTTCACTTGGCCCACCCTCACTGCAAGATGGTTTGGTGCTATCGGGCCATGGAGGAGTCTCACTTTCTTCACCATCTCAGTGGCTTATCAACTTTTTCATCCCAATCACTTACAGAACTATCTCTGAAAGGACTTCTTATAGGTAATATTCTCCATACTAATATATTTCCATTGATGTTTTAAGGGCTCATATGTCTGTCCTGTTGACCAATCTTCCTCCTGGTTTGGGAGACCTTCAATATAGTCCACAGAGACTTAATAACTTCATCCTCTTCCCATAGTTTGGAGAATGCTAAGTCATTCATTCATTCATTCCACGTGTACATACGAAAGATGAGATATTCTATTCTAGGCACCTTTCCAGATACTGATAAAATAGTAAATAGTAAAAAATAGTACAAATAAATTTAAATAGTAAAAAGTAATGTTTTATACATCTGTGTCTCTTTTTCTGTTTTGCATATAGGGTTATCGTTACCATCTTTCTAAATTCCATATATATGCGTTAGTATACTGTATAAAAATAAAATAAAAATAAAAAAAATAATGTTTTAAAAATCAAAAATCTTTGCTCTCCTATAATGCACATTCTAGTAGAAGAATCAGACAATAAACAAAATAATTGGAAGTATATTACATAATATGCTCAATGTATTAAATGCTACTGAGAAAAATGTCGGGACTGAAAATGAATCAAATAAAGGGGCATAATTTTAACAGAATGGTTACAGAAACTCCCACTAAGAAGTGGAAATTTAAGGAAAGACTTGACGGAAATAAGCAAGCAAATCATGTGAGTATCTGGAGCAAAGGCAAATGTAAAGGATGAGCAAAAGGGCTGACATGGCCAGAGTAAGTGAGCAAGGTTGGAGGAGGTGGAGATATGAGAGGCAGTCAGAGAGATGAAGGGGCCAGGTCACAGATGGAATGGACTGCGGTGGCCATAGCTCTTACTCTGAGGGAGATGAGAGCCCTTCAGAAGGTTTTGAGCAAAGAAGTGACTTGATCAGTCATGTATTTTAATAGGACCACTCTGACTTCTGATTGATAAAAGACTGTAAGAGAGCAAAGCAGGAGAAGGATAATGCAATAATTCAGAAAACAGATGATGGACCTTGGACGAGGGTGGTGGTAGGCTGCTAGGAAATGTCTAGATTCTGGATAATCAATGTTTGTTGACATATTGCTCAGTTCTCATAAAAAGGAACGCAGTGGAATGCAGTGGATAAGGCACAATCTCTAACACCAGATGATTTGCATAGAGCTCGTGACTCTGACATCTCCTTAACATTTGAATTTATACGAGTTACTTGTCCTCCCTAAACATCAACATATTCCTTTGTTAAAAGAGAGATGGTAGGAGTATTAGTTAAAGTAATGCTAGATATTCTAATAGATCCAAAGCTGTAAAATGGCTCTAACAGGACAGAACGTTATTTCGAATTGATGTAAAGTCTCATGACGGTATTTCTGATCAGTGAGGTCTCTCCCAAAAAAGTGATTCAGAGGCTCATCATGCTGCTTCTATCTTATGGTGCTGCTGTTTTTCAACTTTTGCCTTCTGAGGTCTCCCTGGGTGTGGATTTGCAACCAGCAGATGGGACAAAACAGAAGTCTCATGTGTAGAAAAATGTTAATAGGCTGAGCCTGGAAGCAATACAATCATTTCTCCCCCCATTTTATTAACCAATGAACTCACCCCTTGGTCCGACAGTCACTCCTGACTACAAGGGCCCTGGGATACTTGTTCTCCCTGTGTGCCCAGGAAAAAGAAATGAGTTTGGTGAGCAGCTTATCAATCTTCACTATCATTCTTCATCAGGGAACTATTGTGGGGTGAGACAACAGTGGAGAAGTACTAACCTGAAGGCCTGCAAGAATACAAGTGTGTGCTTAGTCGCTCAGTTGGGTCTGACTCTTTGCAACCCGATGGACTTTAGCCCGCCAGGCTTCTCTGTCCATGGGGATTCTCCAGGCAAGAATACTGGAGTGGGTTGCCATACCCTTCTCCAGGAAATCTTCCCAAACCAGGGATCGAACCCAGGTCTCCCGCACTGCAGGTGGATTATTTACAGTCTGAGCCACCAGCGAAGCCCATTGCTAGAATACATGGTTGTTACTAACTCAGGAAATCATAGAGGAAGGAGAAAGCCATACCCACAGGTGTTTTTTTATCATCCAACTCAGGGTCCCTTCTGCTCATTTGGTTGGAGGAGAGCTGGTCTTAGAAGAGTTCCCCAGTTCTCCCCTTCTGTGAGTACAAACCTAGAGCCTTTCCACTCAGCTTACTCAATGTTAATTAAGACAGAATACCAACATTGACGTGAGAGCAATATTATTTCCTTTCACATACAATCTTAGATGCCATGCTTTGTATAAAAAGTAGGTGTCGAAAATTCTCAACCTTTGGTAGAAATAATCACTGAGCTAAATAGAGGGACCCACAATTCATCCTCTCTTTGTTAAAAATAAATTTCTAAACAACATTCTGAGTTATAATTTATAAGCCTCACCTTAAGAGTACAGTTCAATTATTTTTGGTAAATTTATACAATTTTGCAACCATCACCACAATTCAATTTTTAAAATATTTCCATCATCCCCAAAACTTTCCTCATGCCCATTTGTGGTCAATCTCCTCCACTATACCTAGTCCCAGGCAACCATGAATCTACTTTTTGCCTCAATAGATTTGCCTTTGGGGGCACTTTACATAAATGAAATCAGACAATATGTTGTCTTTTTGTATCTGGCTTCTTCCCCTTATCACAATTTTTTAGAGGTTCATCCATGTTGCAGTATGTATCAGTAGTTCATTCATTTAGGTTGTTTAATGACATTCTATTGTATTGATATGGCATATTTTCTTTATCCACTTATCAATCAACCAGCATTTGAACTCTTTCCATATTTGGCTATTGTGGATAATTCTAGGAGCAGAGTTCCCATCCTTGCAATGGTGGTCAGATGCCGTCCTCTTAGAGTCTTTGCCCAGGTGTCAGTGGCATCTACAATAACAGAGTGGCATAGCGGAAAGACAATCAGAGTTGATAGAAAAATGGCTTGGACTTAGACCTTACTTCTCTTTTCTGAGCTCTCTGGTAGGAGACAACCTCACACTTGATGGTATAAAGAGCCTACAGTGGTTTTTGAAACAGTAAATGCTCCACAAATGTAAGTTCCCACTCTATTGCCCTCACTCCATTGTCTCACATTCTCTGTGAGAAAACTCAGAACCTCTTATCAGCAACCCCAGGTGCTCAGCCAAAGTTCCTCCTATTTACACGCCTTCTTTTATCAAGTCTGTGAGTTAAATAAGGTACCTTCTGTGTGTGATGTGGAAGAAGTCATTTTTTCTCCCTCACTCTTTTCCTACTGGTCCATAAAATAAGAGCTCTGCCCTCTCAGAAGTGTTTGTAGAAGTGTTCCCCTTTCTTCTAGATCTCATTGTTCCTCTCTATAGGAGAAGAATGACTATTCTGTTTGACAGAGTCTGATAGTTGTTGATCCATATTTCTCCAGTTGTCATAATTAACAGGGTAAGTCAATGCACCCACAAAGGGGACCTCTAGCTTATGCCCCTGACTGGGCTTCCTGGACCAACATGGTAAGGAATTGCTGGTTGGACAAGTTTTTGCTCTGGAGGCCTTACAGGTCAAGTAAATCCAAATTAAATCTGAAAAAAAAAAAAATTAGGAAGCCAAATGGACCACATTCAAGTTACATTTGCCAATCAAGCTTTACCTTCAAATAAGCTGACAGTACAATTTTCTGATTCCTCTCCTTGGTTCTCAATCAGCTGCCATTTTGAGAAGCAAAGGATCTGATTATTTCTCTCAAGTCCAACATACGGAGGCTGTTTGTCTCTTTTAGAAACAGAGCTGGGAATATATTTAGGCAGACGATGGTTGTAGTCCTATTTTCCTTCCATGTGTAGAAGACTTTTCTTAGGACGAACCACCCAGTAATGTAATATTAGTATCCTATCATTTAGCACAAGTTTATCCAATCCCTCTTGGGTTTCCCAAAAGAATTTGTTAGCCTTCTTTCTCTGAAGTAACAAATTATAGTCTGAGTCTGCCTCATATACCACATCAATCACTTGTTCAGTCCCTGGGATTGCTAAATGGTTGACCCAGTTGGGTAGCTTTAACTGTCCAATCATTTGGATTTGGGGTGTTAAAACAACTGAAGTGGTCTGACTACTTAGACTTAAAATGCCTGACAAACCATGATGGAGACTAAAACATCCAATTTAACTGGAAAACAAAGTTGTGGAATCTTTTAGATGTGTTCACATGTGTTCACAAGCACACAAAGTGTCTCTTAGGTTCACATTCTCTTTTCCCTTCCTCCCTTTCCCTTCTCCGTTTCTTTTTCCCTCTTCTCTATCCTCTACTTTGTCTTTCTCATCTCTCATGTTTAGCAAATACCTATAATGATAAAATAGTCATTTTTAATTAGCAGTGCTTCCTTCTCATTTCACCCAACATCAGAATCCAAGAAAGACTAAAAACAATTGTTAGACTTGTTTTCTTGATGACTGAGCAGAGTCAGTGAAATGGTTCATCCTACAGAAGAAGAAACAATGTGATATCGGCAGAAGGAGCTGAGATACAAGGAACACCCCAGAGAATATAACAGGCCACAGAATATTACTAAGATACACCAAGCCTCCTTGCAGCCCTTGGCACTATCGAAATCTTTAGAATAACAACTTGCAGGTTGCCCTGTTTATTTACAATCCAATGTTATCCTCTTGGCAGCCATCCTTATCCTTTGTCTCTCTTCACCTCTGAGTGCTTTTGGCCAAGTTCCTTAAAGAATGGTAAATCCTTAACTCTAAGGATCCAAGCCTCCAAGCCCAAAAGTGATCACTGAAGTAAGATGCTGCTGCTGCTGCTAAGTCGCTTCAGTTGTGTCCGACTCTGTGCGACCCCATAGACGGCAGCCCACCAGGCTCCCCCGTCCCTGGGATTCTCCAGGCAAGAACACTGGAGTGGGTTGTCATTTCCTTCTCCAATGCATGAAAGTGAAAAGTGAAAGTGAAGTTGCTCAGTCGTGTCCGACTCTTCACAACCCCATGGACTGCAGCCTACCAGGCTCCTCCGTTCATGGGATTTTCCAGGCAAGAGTACTGGAGTGGGGTGCCACTGTCTTTTCCATGAAGTAAGATGAAAGCTGAACAATTAGGAAGTGGCAGGAGACACATTAAACTTTTAGCAGAGGAAGATCAGGGCTTCAAGTTAACCTCTGATATCACAAAGTCATCCTTTAGGACTGGGAAATTAAAGTTGCAATTGCCCCTCATGTGGATTAGTGCTGAAGACACAGCTGGGCACTCCCAAGGGGATCAATGCCTTATTAATGATACAGCAACAAGCCTTAGGAAAATCCTATGAGCAGCCCTCCAAAGCTGGTTGTCGGCCATCGTGCAAAGTTAAAAATCCTCATTTTGAAGACATCTCTCAAGGGCTAAACTTTTGAGATTTTGGCTCATCAAAATAAGTTACTCTCAGTACTACTGAAATTAACCATATGCAAAATACAACAGAGCCCTGTCTAAAAGAGAATGAAAGGACATAAAATTTTCTCTAATGTGTAAAGGGAAGAGTGCAAAATGTCTTAATTTTTAAAATGCGATGTTTGGAAAGTACTTTCTATTATGCAACAGATTACTTAGTACATCAAATGTTTGGGATTTTTTCCTGAAAAATGGAAAAATTTAACCTTAAGATCATTAATGCATTACAAATTGACTTTTGTTTCAGTTTCTTTTGATTTCTCTTAAAATAAACTTAACAATTGTCCTGCTGTTGAGACTCATCCTAAGATACAATAGCATTTTAAATATTTAATTCTGGATTTCACTTAGACCTGAAAAACTAAATAGAGAGATGGGAAAAATTTTTGTATTAATTTAATCATATTTATTTATTAGATTTGGACACTTCATTTTAATGATATCAACCTATCAAGTATAGGAATCATGCACAGTGTTAAGACAACTACATAGTAAAGAAAATTTAACTTCTTAAGGTACTCTACAAATGTTCAGTAATGATAATTGGTTCCCCTATTTATTCACAATCTTTAAGGATTTCATACCTATAAATATCAAAATATTTGGGTTGATATTATCATCCTCCATAATTCTACTGGAAACAATTTTAGTCATTACAATGAGGTCATATAATTATCTTTATAATTTAATCTTGCCACAAAAATGCTCTTTTTGTTTAATAATTAAATATGAAAAATCATTTGATGACCATAAGTTAAATAAACAACTATCCTGGGACCAGCATCTTTATTCTTTGTAATAAACTGACCAATCTCTGTAAATAATTTTCTTCCTAAGAAAGATAGCAGGGGAGGAAAATATTTTGGCTGCCTAGGATATATTCTGTAAGTGTGCTGAAAGTTGTCAGGCCAAGTAGAGCACTTCACAGTTCACTTACAGATATAGGCTATATACTCTCTCTCTCTCTCTCTCTCTCTCTCTATATATATATATATATATATGCACTCTTAAAATGGAAAACTACAGATAAAAATAACAAATACTCATGTATCTACCATACACAGTTAACAAATATTAATATTTAAATATGCTTACTTCAGGCTTCCCCAGTGGCTCAGACAGTAAAGAAACTGCCTGTGATGTGGGAGACCTGGATTCCCTGGATCGGGAAGATCCCCTGCAGAAGGAAGTGGCTACCCACTCCAGTATTCTTGTCTGGGAAATCCCATGGACAGATGAGCCTGGTGTCTATAGCCCACGGGGTTGCGAAGAGTCGGACATGACTAAGTGACTAACACTTACTTATGTTTACTTCAACTCTGTTAATATAGGGCTTTCTTTATTGTTCATTTGTTTCTTACTGGGAAATAACCTATTCCTGATAAAGTTAAAATTGCCATTGTACCCTTAACATTGTCATGTTTCCCTTCCTCTTTCCCCATATGCAATCTCTATCTTATGTTTAGTTTACACCTTCCTGTTCATATTTTCATTCCTTCTCTCTGTGGAAGTAGAGATGATTGAGATAGAGATAACCAGGTCCAGTGCATAGGCTATTTCATCATAATATATATGGTCTTCTTACTGTTTTCTCATTAGGTTTTTTTGTTGTTGTTGTTCTGACAATATCAATACATGTAAATATAGCTCTGTTAATTACAATAATCTACTGGATTAACCAAAAAGTTTGTTCAGTTTTTTTCCATACCATCTTACAGAAAATTGTTTAGTTTGCTAGAAAAATTTATTAAGGCAACACTTTGTAAAAGCATGGCATTAATTACTAGGGAGAATATAGAAAATATCATACAAGTCCCTGCTTTGACCAAGTTGGTCTTCTGAGCAGCCCAAAATATTATTCAGGAAAAATAATATCAATAATAATAATGACTAAATTGTATTGACCCCTTACTAGGCTTTTATTGTCGTATTTGAGCTGAGAACAAGTACTTTTCTCAGCACTTAACCCTCCTAACTCATTTAATCCTCACAATAAGGTAAGAAAGCTAGGTTGAAGTTAGTTTGCTTTTAGGCACACTGCTAGAAAGTAGCAGCACTTTTTAGTTTCTCTGAATGGAAAAATGTGGACTATTAGTCTTTTGTTCTCAACTGCACATGCTTAATCATAATTTTGAGTCAACAGGACATCCCTCTGGGTTCCTGACCCTACCTGGGTCTGTATTTTGATTTACACTAATCTTATCATAGTTGTGTAAGTCATTGCAGCTAAAGATAAAAAATTTCTTTCCCCTTAAATCTGCATCATCTCAACATGCTCCTCCTATATATTAAAAAACAGTCACAATTAAATTCACTTTTAAGCCTTAAAAAAATTTGATATGCTAGCTGATTCAAATTCATCTTAAATCATCTCTTTCTTTGAAAAGCTCATGAACTCTTATTAGCTTTTAAATGAAGAGTATATGTGATCTCATATGTTCATATTAATAAACAAAAGTTCTACGAGACTATAGAAGTTTCACAGTTCAAAGTCTCATGGAGAGTCAGAGGCAGAATTGTACTTTCACAGGACTTCTAGCTAAGCTTCTTATTTGGTCTTCCATAAAATATGGTTGTAGATCAGACACCTCAGATACTGAAAATTAGCTTAAATAATGTTTAGCAAGTGATATAATAATATCCTGGAGAAGGGAATGGCTACCCAATCCAGTATTCTTGACTGGAGAATTCCGTGGACAGAGGAGCCTGGTGGGCTACAGTCCACGGGGTCACAAAGAATCAGACACTCCTGAGCAACTAGCACAGACAGATAGTAATATCATTTCTTCAAAAAGAAGTTAAAATAATGTTGCCCTCTCTGCTGCCCCGGGCATAATTTGATTCTCTCTATATTAATAGCGGTGCTGTTGCTGCTGCTGCTAAGTCGCTTCAGTCGTGTCCGACTCTGTGCGACCCCACAAACGGCAGCCCACCAGGCCCCCCCGTCCCTGGGTTTCTCCAGGCAAGAACACTGGAGTGGGTTGCCATTTCCGTCTCCAATGCATAAAAGTGAAAAGTGAAAGTGAAGTCGCTCAGTTGTGTCCAACTCTGTGTGACCCCATGGACTGCAGCCTACCAGGCTCCTCTGTCCATGGGATTTTCCAGGCAAGAGTCCTGGAGCGGGGTGCCATTGCCTTCTCCAATTAATAGCGATGGAGAACTTCAATTTCAGATTATGCATAAATCCAGTGAAATAGAACCTTAAATAAATTTATTTAAAATTTTATCTCCTTAAAACTTATAATCTTAGTTGAAGTTTGATTTTGCTTCCATACATTTTCAAGGATTCTACTATCAAGCCTTGTTGTTGAAGAGCCCTAGCCATGTGACGCAGGTGCCCTTGTGGCTAGCTGAGTGCACAGGGCATAAGGAGGCTCCCCCCAACTCCCGCTGGAATTCCAGGCCTCCACCTCTTTCTCTCTTCATCCAGGGATAAGATTGCATTAAAGTAGTGGTTCTAAACCCACTGTTCCGTCTAATCAGCTAAAAATCTACTTATCTAACTGCACAGCTTTTATTATAAGCCCATATAGTACAAGTCAGTTGTAAAGCAACAGACTACATCCTGAGGTCAAATGTAAAAGGCTTGCCTCTCTGAAAGAAAACCACTTCTTAGACAGCACTGAATAAAGATTATGCAGTGCTATATTTATTTATTTGATGCTTTACATAGAGTTTCGTGTCCTTAGAGCTGGACTGGAAACATCCTCTAAAAATACCCCAGAGTGCCCTAAAGAACTGGCGTAATTCATTCTGAGCTTTTAGTTATTTCTGGCCTCTTCAATTTACTTGGCTTTGGTCCTGATACTTAGTGCTTGATTCTATGTCTGGCTGACACAACAATATATAAATAGCCATAAATGCAAAAGTTATTTTAAATCCACATCAGACCTGTAATTCAGTTCAACAAAAGCAGGAGTTTGTGACATTCTGCCTTTAGATGTCTTTGTTATGCCGCATGTTAGAAGTATTTAGCATTAATCTAAGATATGTGGTAATGATGCTGAGATTAGAATTAAACATAAATTGTGGACATGAGCTCTGGAGTATGAACCTCTACTCCTCCACTAACTAGCTGTGAGACCCCAGGTAAGAGAATTAACTTCTTTGTACCTCTGAGACAATAATGATACCTATTTCATAGGCTGTAAGGATGAAATGCAAAAATACATGTCAACTACATGGAAACGCATCTTCTCATATACCTTGTATATAGTAAGGACTCAATCACATTGTAATACGTGACAAATATTATACACTGAGCTATTTGTTGTTGTCATGTCCAACTCTTTGCAACCCCATGAACCGTATGCAGCCCATGGGATTTCCTAGGCAAGAATACTGGAGTGGGTTGCCATCTCTCCAGGGGATCTTCCCAACTCAGGAACAGAACTTGCATCTCCTGCATTGGCAGGTGGATTCTTTACCACTGAGCCACAGGGAAGTCCAAAACTATGCTCTGTAACACTGCTAATTTTTATACCTTTTGTTTGCCAGCAATGGAGCATGATTCAACTTGCAATACAGCTAAATCTATGCTATAATGAGCTTTAGTTTGTACACACAAATGGCCTAGATTATCCAATTAACATCAAAGATTTTAAGTTAAAAAATATTAATTAATGTCCATTAAAATTTCTATGTTTTGAATTAACATTTGTGTCAGTCTCTGGTTTTCAAAATTTCATAAAGTTATTTTTTCTCTACTGTTTTCTGGGACTCACCTCCTCATTAGGCATTTTCTCATCTTCTAACATTAACAACATTTAAATCCCCTCTTTGTCATCAGTTTTGCTTCTTCTTCTATAGGTCATCTCTTATGTTAGAAACAATATTTTTAAAAAGAAGAAAATCTAGAAGACTAGGCATGCAGTTTGGCTCTGCCCAGCTAGACTCTACTTAGCAGAATATGGCAGGTTTTGACTAGGCATCCCTGATACACTTGCCAATTCTTCATTTGGTTCTGGGACTGTTGGTTCCCTGCCTGCCTCATTTTCATCTATCATCCTTGTTCCTGAGAGTGGACACATTTTGAGGAATTATGCCACCTAAGAAAAAGTTCTTTCCCTCTTCTGTCAAGTGCCAAGAAAGGGTGTGTTGTTAGATGAGACTCCTAGAGAGAAAGGAGAAATATCTGTTGTGACTGTGAAATTCTCAGAATGAAGCATGAATAATGACATCTGGAGTTGGACTACTCAGAAGGAAACCATATTTATCAACTGGCAGGTCAGATTGTTTGAATCATCATTAGAACTTGGTAGTTATAAAATAATTTGAAAGAAAACAGAATCATTTACATAAAAGACAGCAAGACCAGAACGCTTGGTAAGTTGTTTGTCTCATGCCTGCTTTGATGGTGGCTTTGATAACCAGCTGGTCCCTTATAGTCATAAATTTAACTTCACCTTCAAATGAGGTTTTCTAGGCCCTCATCTTCCATATGTTGGAACATGTACCTATATAAAAGTGTGATGAGGTTTTCCTGTCCTCAATCAATATTGCCTCATAGATCTCAAAGATTGACAATTCAACGTGTGCTTCTGTGACCCAACTGAAATCATCTCCCTGAAATCGTATCACACAGAGGTATAATTATCCATTTTTAAATCATATTGTGTACTTTTACAAGGAAGGAGGTTTAAAGCAATGAGTATGTCACCTCTAAAAGACCTGGTTTCTTAAAAAACTAAATTTGCTTTCCAAGTAAAATTTTAAAATAATAATACAAACACTTAAGGTTACATTACATCTGTTGTCTTAGAATAATTATAGTTCCCCCTTTAATCTTCAAATGATGGATTTCATCCACTTTGGTTGCTCAGTTATATGGTCACTATATTTATATAACACTTGCTAGGTGTTATATGCAATTTACAAGTATTAACTTGTTTAATCTTCATAACATCTCAATAAAGTAGGTGCTGTTATCCCAACAAAAAAATCACAGCACAGAATGGTTAGGAAAATTGCCTAAGGACAACATAAGGAATTTGAACCCAAGCAATCTGTTTCCATACATTTATGATCCTACCCTCTATGCTACTGTAGACTATGTAAGTTTTGATACTTGTTTTTCTTCTCCCCACTGTTTGTACTTTTAAATGACTCTGTGGTCACGAGGCACTCTGGGCATTCCCTAGAAACAAATCATATGTGAACAAAAGGCCCCCAAATGCTTTGATACCCTGGGGTGTTCTGATCTAAACTTTCCAGAATTGATTGTCTGAATAAGGACACTGGAGGATGGGGATGAGGGAGAAGGAAGGCCTAAGTACTATCATCAGTTCCCTTTTAGGAAAACAAGCTTTTATTCTCCTGGGACCATGCTGTAAAAAATGAGTTGTGGAAATGAGAAGAGAGGGTGAGTTGACATTTGGAATTTAGAGATGACTTAACTGCACAACAAAGAGAAAGATAAATCTTCATGTTTATGTAGAGATTATGACATCTGAGCTAAGAGAGCATTCACTGAAAGAAGATGCTTTTAAAAGGGACTTAAAATAAAGGAGAAAGAGCTCAGTTCCCACTCCCAGCACTGAAAGCCAAGGCTGTGTTTCTCAGCCACTGCCAAGATCCACCCAAATGTAGCAGGTCTGAGATCTTCAGTCACTTAAACCTGTGTAAAAAGCTAGATTCACATCCAGGGACTTGTGTTAAGAGAACTTTTCAGTTTCTTTAAACTTGATCCAAGGAGAGAAGGCTGCAATTCTGTTTCACTGAAATCCTTATCTTAGCCATTCCAACTCACATTTCCAGGCAGCTTTGGAAGTTTCTGTGAGGATACTCAAAAATCCAAGAAGGGCATGTGGTCCTCTGTTTTAATCAGCTTATATCTTCCCTAATCTCAACATATTGTTGGAATACAAAATGGTCCTCAGTATCAGCAAAATCACATCAATTTTGCCTTAAATATTTTTTTAGACATAATTTATTCATGGATCCACAGCTTTTTAGTTTCATTTTAAACAATTTAATTTTTTTAAGTTTTTTTGAATAAATATTTTTCTCTCTGATCTTTTTTCCTTCTGGGTCACATCCCCTACAATTACTAGTAATAATATGCAAGCATTTGGAAACTTATTTTGGAATTCACACTTAGTTCCAAGCTTTTTACTTCATACTTCAATATAATTATGAGATCTCCAAGATCACCCCAAGGTTTGGTGATTTACTGTAAGGGCTCACAGAACTCAGCATATAGTCTTACTCACAGTTAAGATCTATTATGATAAAAGGATACAAAGAAGAATCAGCAAAAGGAAAGGGCATATGGGGTAAATCCAGTGGAAACCAGGCACAAGCATCCAGAGGCATCTGCTGATGGAATCACAAGGATATGCCTAGTTCCCCTAGGAATGAGTTATGACAACAAACGTGAGATGCCGTCTACCAGTAAAGCTTGTCAGGATCAGCACCAGGGTTTCCATTTGAAGCTAGTCATGTAGGCACCCTTTGCCTGGCATGCACACAAAATCCAGACTCCCAGAAAGAAAGCAGGTGTTCAGCATAAACCATATTATTTGTACAAGCATTTATGGCATAGCCAGTCACTCCAGTGAGGGAATGGGGGGAACTCTCCTGAAACCCAAGTTCCCAGATGCCAGTCAAAGGCCAACCTTTTAAGCAGGCCTTACTAATGATAGCAGTCAGGCTTGCTCTTTTCTGCACGTATTTCATAACCGGATTTTCCACAGATAAAAATAACTTAAAGAAATCACATTATCTTCTCATAACCATGCGTTTCTAGTTGGGCCAATCCCCAGTTATTCCAACTCCCTGTCCAATAGTTTTTCCAGTAGATTACACAGCTGCTCAGAAAAGCATCTGATATCCAAGCAACTGAAACTGATTTAAACAAATTGAAAGACTAATAATCAAGGATGCAGTTGTAGCTTTTTGTCACTCACATATGAACTAGAAATAATGATAGTCTCTAGATTAGCACTGAGAAGTCCGTGAGAACTTTCAGCAAGAATGGAAATCTATAATATATTCTGTCTAGTTCAGTAGCCACTATTAACATGTATCCATTGGGCTCTTGAAATATGATTAGTGTGACTAAAGAAGCATTTAATTTTGTTTAATTTTTAAAATTAATTAATTTATTTTAATTGGAGGATAATTGCTTTATATTATTGTGGTGGTTTTTGCCATACATCAACATGAATCAGCCATGGGTGCACATGTGTCCCACCTGTCCTGAATCGCCCTCCCACCTCCCTCCCCACCCCATCCCTCTGGGTTGTCCCAGAGCACCGACTTTGAGAGCCATGCTTCATGCATTGAACTTGCACCGGTCATCTATTTTAGTTATGGTAATATACATGCTTCAATGCTATTCTATCGCATCATCTTACCCTCACCTTTTCCCACATGATCCAAAAGTCTGTTCTTTACATCTGTGTCTCTTTTGCTATCTTGCATGTAGGATTGTCATTAGCGTCTTTCTAAATTCCATATATATGCAATATGCATTAATATACTATATAGGTGTTTCTCTTTCTGACTTACTTCACTCTATATAACAGGCTCCAGTTTCATCCACCTCATTAGAACTGACTCAAAGGCATCCCTTTTTACAGCTGAGTAATATTCCATTGTGTATATGTATCACAACTTCCTTATCCATTCATCTGCATATGGACATCTAGGTTGCTCTTAATTTTAATCTTTTTTAATCTTATTTTAATTTTGTTTAATCTTATTTTAAACAGCCACAAGTGGCTAGTAGCTACATACTGGAAACACAGTTCTACATAATTTAAGACTTACTTTATTAAAGCAAACTACAGTAAGTTCATAGATTAAATAGCCCCTGGACTACTAATGTTTCCTTCAGGTTTCTTGAGGGTCATACCAATACCATCATATGGTCTCTCAAAAGTCTTAATTTCTTGCAATCTTAATCCAAACCTAGGAGGTTGAACCAGAATAAAGAATATTCCAACACCACTGCATGGACTGTTTGTTTCTCTTGAGTCATTTAAAAAATAACCTACTGTGTGGAGATTGGTAATAGTTTATCTGCAGAAATGGCTCTGACTGATAGACCTCAGAAAAAGGAAGAGCAGACATATACACTGGTACAAAATCAGTCAGTGAACCTCAGTGTTTAATATGAGTTCATGTGTTTTTAGAGTTTACTGGTAACTATTTTAGAAAAGAGAGAAAGGAGAAAGCAAGAACAATAGCTTTCCTTAAAAAGGTAATTAATGAAATAAATTATAAAGTTTAACTTACTTCAAATATTATAATGTTTGGCATAAACCTTCATAATATTATGTCTCAAAAATCCATTAGAAATAATTTTTGCATATGTATAAAATATAATAAAAAATGAAAGCCTATAAAGTAAGCAAGGTCATTTTTTTAAATACAGTGAAAGTTCTATCTTTGTTATCTATGCTAATATAAAAATCACAAGTTTTCATCAATGCGAACTAAAAACAAATGAGTGCCACCTTGTGGTGGCATCTACCACTCCTAGATGATACTGTAAATTGCTCCCACCTTCTAAAAAAGGCTTCTTAGTCCCCATTTTCTAATGCTGTGACCTGAATCTCAAGCATTCTTTCAGACTCGGTCTCTGGTTCAGTTTCAGCATGTACAAAAGAAAAACAAAATTGAAAAAGTGTATGTAGAGGGAAGGGCCTGAGATTGTTTACCTGAAGAGAAATAAACACCAGAGGGAAAGAGATTTCTATGAAAAATAAAGAAATATTGGGAGTAGAGAAAAAAATTTTTTAATTCATCAGGTGAAGCTGGCAGTCTAAGGAGAAAATAAAATTGTACATAATGCAAGGTCTTTTTAAGGGAGAAGAAGGAAAAACTACATAAATTAATGTTTACCCTACTGGTACTAAGGTTGCTGATAAATGAAGGGAGTAAGAATAAAAAGTGAATATATGACTAAATCTATTTTATTCTACCTGTTTTTAAAAGACTGAAAAACACAACCATGTGTAAAATATATAGCTGGTAGGAACTGGCTGTATAGCATGGGAGTTCAGTTCACTGCTCTGTGATGACCTAGACGGATAGGATGGTAGAGGGAGGCTTGGGGGGTGAATATATGCATAACATATAGCTGATTCACTTCATTATACAGCAGAAATTAACACAAGATTATAAAGCAATATTACTAATATATTACTAAATATTACTAATACCACTAATATGAAAAGGGCTTTCTTACTAATAAATACAAAGTACTTTTCAGAATAGAAAATGGCATTTGAACCTAGGATGCTTGACTGCAGTGGGAGTCAAATGTGGGATTTGCCCATAGATCCATCAGAGTCGTTTATGGCACTAAAACACAGTGATCCATGACAAGTGTTAGGAAAGAGAAGATAAAAACCGAAGAGTTCCTTATGGCAGGATTATTCAGAATCTTTAATGTGTTCATATGCATTGTGAATACTCAAGAGTCAGATTTGAGTTTCATCATTTTCTAAACTTTTATGGGTAAAAACCCATTTTCTCCCTTTGGAGTATGTCCAAGTACTAATGTTCTACAAGAACATTCTGTGAAACGTTGTTCTTATTCAATAGTTCTAAATCCTTGTCACTGAAGAAGACCTTCAGCATTCTTTCTCATTGCTCTACCTGAATATGTTATCACAGAAGTAAAGTACACATACAACTAGGGAAGCTGTTGTAACCCTAGATGAGAACCTGCCCTATTAAATATGAGTTGGACATCTCTTAATGTTACTGATATAGCCAATGACTTCTTTAAAAACCTTTACTTTTAGCAGTGGGCTAATAATCCCATTCATAGCCTCTAGGAGTACTGACAGTCTTTTGCTAAAACAACTGACAAAGAATATGGCAATAACTGTTGATTACATGACCACGGGTAATATAGGCACACTATATAAAGAGGTCTTTGTGGATAATTCATATCCACAAATAATAATTTGTATCACAGATTGGGTGACTGTTCACCAAATTATTTCACTTTTCTCCTAGCCATAAACTAACGTACATTTTCTAGTTTCCTTTAGCTTTAAATTCTATCCTTTGCCTAGTATCTTACCAGTGAGATGTGCCTGAAATAATGTACATAACTTTCAGGTTTGGCTCGTAGACACCTTTTTTGTGGTCATACACTCTTTCTCTTTTCCTCAATTCTTCAGCAGGAATTAATGCCTAGAAAGACTTGGACACCATAGATTGAAAATGAGTCTTGTTCAGTCTGGATTCCTGAATTCCTGCAGAGGCCACCTTCTATTACCGCCATTTCTGATTGGACTTTACATAAACAAAAAAGAAAGAGCTCTTATCAGTTACCAAGATCTCAGGTTTTTCTGCGTATAGCATCTGTGTGTGTGTGTGTGTGTGTGTGTGTGTGTCACTCGGTTGTGTCCAACTGTTTGAGACCCCATGGACTGTAGCCCACCAGGCTCCTCTGTTCACGGGATTCTCCAGGCAAGAATACTGGAGTGGGTTGCCATTTGGTGGCAGATCTGCCATCCAGAAGATCTTCCCGACCCAGGAATTGAACCCAGGTATCCTGCATTGCTGGATTCTGTACTGTCTGAGCCACCAGCGAAGCCCACTTATAGCATCTAGCATTATTTTAATTATTGAAGGAGGACATAGAATTGTTTGCAATCGAAGACTTTGAGAAATTTGGCTAAATTCACTGTAAATTTTGTGGCAGTACTTTCTTTTTTCTTTTTCATGAACTTCCATATCTTGCTTATTTATTTTTCATATATTTGGAAAACTAGTGAGAAAGAAACAATGCAAGTCGAATCAGAAACTGCCTTTAATCTCAGCCACTTGCTAGTCATTGATTTTGAGGGTGTCACTTTTCCTGAGTTGAATTGTCTTTGACTCTGTGATTCCCTTTTGTGATACATGTTTAGCTTTCTCACCACCCCCATCCCCAAACACTCCCCTAATGCATCCCGTTTTGTGGTTTGGACCTAAGCTTGTCTCTTATTCTGTCTTTCTCTAGTGCAACTCTCTAGTTCTGAATTTTGGCAACACAGCTTCACTATGTAATTATGTTTTCTTGCTTTAGCTTGCTCTTTAAAATCACTAGTTGGTGTGAAACTCCTGTATTGAAATTAACAATATTTAGTCCAAACACACTTACTCTGTCTGGCTCCATGTCTGGTTCAGCCTCATCCAGGACAGAGACCCTCACTAAGTTGTGACCATGCCCTTAGCATCCAGTTAGGATACAGCTTCAAGGTATGATGCCAGGACTCAAGGCCAGGCTTCCTGTTACTGAGAAAAACCATATACTGGGCAATAAAAAAACCACAACAAATTTTAAAATAATTTAAATAATACACAGTTTGTCCCTGACCGTAACAGAATCAAACTAGAAATCAATAACTGAAGACCACCAGAAAAATCTCTAAACATGTGGAAATTAAGCAATATATCTAAATAATTCATAGGTCAAAGACAAAGTGTGAGAGGAAAAAATTAAATGTGAAATAAATGAAAATGAAAATACAACATATAAAATTATTTGGGCTATAGCTAAAGCTACAGCACCAGGAAAGATGTTTCTAGGAGTAAATGCTTACATTAGAAATAAGCACTGGGGAGGGTATGGAGAAAAGGGAACCCTCTTACACTGTTGGTGGGAATGCAAACTAGTACAGCCGCTATGGAGAACAGTGTGGAGATTTCTTAAAAAACTGGAAATAGAACTGCCATATGACCCAGCAATCCCACTTCTGGGCATACACACTGAGGAAACCAGATGTGAAAGAGACATGTGCACCCCAGTGTTCATCGCAGCACTGTTTATAATAGCCAGGACATGGAAGCAACCTAGATGCCCATCAGCAGATGAATGGATAAGGAAGCTGTGGTACATATACACCATGGAATATTACTCAGCCATTAAAAAGAATTCATTTGAATCAGTCCTAATGAGATGGATGAAACTGGAGCCCCTTATACAGAGTGAAGTAAGCCAGAAAGATAAAGAACATTACAGCATACTAACACATATATATGGAATTTAGAAAGATGGTAACGATAACCCTATATGCAAAACAGAAAAAGAGACACAGAAATACAGAACAGACTTTTGAACTCTGTGGGAGAATGTGAGGGTGGGATATTTCAAAAGAACAGCATGTATAATATCTATGGTGAAACAGATCACCAGCCCAGGTGGGATGCATGAGACAAGTGCTCAGGCCTGGTGCACTGGGAAGACCCAGAGGAATCGGGTGGAGAGGGAGGTGGGAGGGGGGATCGGGATGGGGAAAAAAAAAGAAAAAAAAAAAAAATAAATAAACTTATTATGAAAAAAAAAAGAAATAAGCAAATATTGCAAGTCAATAATCTAAGTTCCTAACTCAAAAAACTAAATTAAATGGAAATAAGCAGAAGGAAATATTAAAGAGCAGAAATCAATGAAATTGAAAATAAGTAAAATGATAGTAATCTTCAATAAAACAAAACACTACCTACATTTTTTTAATCCAGAAAATTGCTAAACCTCTAGCAAGACTGACAAAATAGAGAGAAGATATAAATTACCAATATAAAAAATGAAATAGGAAATATTACAGCAGAGCCTGCAGTTACCAAAAGGATAATAAGGGAATACTATGAAATACTTTGTGCTTGTAAATTTGACAACTTAGAAGAAATAAATCAATTCCTTAAAAAAAAAAAAACAAAAAACCACATGCTACCAAAATTCATCCAAGATGAAATATATAATCTGAATAATTTTGTAACCAGTAGATAAATATACTTAATTTTAATTTAAAAGTTCTCAAGAAAGTAATCTCCAGCCCAGATGGTTTCACTGGAAAACTCTGTCAAACATTTGAAGAACAATTACACTAATTTCTCACAGTCTCTCATTTAGAAAACAGAAGGAAGAACTCTTTTCAACTTGTTTTGTGAGAACAGTTTTACCATGATGCCATAACCAAAACAAAACAAGAGTTATTGACCAATGTATATTATGAATTCAGACATAAACATTGTTAACAAACCATTAGCAAACCACATTCAATAATGCATAGAAAGAATTATATACCATGGAATTTATTCCAACTCTTCAAGACTGGGTTCAACAGCAACAAAAAGACTGGTTCAACAATCAAAAATTAATTAATAAAATCCATCATTACAACAAGCTAAATAAAGAAGTCATATGATCATATCAACTGATAAATTGATGCTGAAAAGAGCATTTGACAAAACCCAAAATCTATCCATCACAAAAACTCCCAGCAAATCAGGAATAAAGGAGAACTTCTTCAACTGACAAAGAATATCTTAAAAGCCTCCAATGTGCTTTATGGTGAGAGACTGAATGCTTTCCCCTAAAATTAGGAAGATAGCGAGAATGCCTGTTTCACCACTTTTATTCAACATAATATTGAAAATTCAAGCCACAGAAGTTAGGAAACAGACTGAAAAAGAAGAAACAAAATACCCCTATCTGCACCTGACATGATTGCCTACACAGAAAATTCCAAAAAATGTCATACACACACACAGAAAAAACTCACTTAGCAAGGCTTTAGGTACAAAACCAACACAAACAAAAAGTATACACATTTTTTATACTGACAGCGAGCATGAATAAATAAAAATTTAAAAACAGAACATTATTTACAATCACTCCAAAGAAAATGAAATATTAGGTGTATATTTAACAAACACATTTAAGAACTACATGTTGAAAATGATAAAATATTGATGAAAGAAATAAAGGAATCAAAATAAGTGCAGAGCCATACCATATTGAAAGATTCAACAGTAAAGATGTCAGTTCTTGCAGGGAGAGATAGTTAGGGAGTTTGGAATGGACATGTCTACAATGCTGTATTTAAAATGGATAACGAACAAGGATCTACTGTTTAACACAGGCAACTCTGCTTAATACTGTGTAACAACAACCTAAATGAGAAAAGAACTTGAAAAAAAGGATACATGTATATTTATAACTGAATCACATTTCTGTACACCCAAAACTAACACAACATTGTTAATCAACTATACCACAATATAAAATGAAAAGTTTTAAAATGTCAATTCTTCACAAACTGATCTACAGATTTCATGAAATTTCCATCAAAATCTCAACAAAGTTTTTTGTAGATGTAGTCAAGATTATTCTGAAATTTATATGAAAAGACACAGGCCCTAGAACAGATAAAACAGTTTTGATGAAGAATAGAGAGGGAGGGATCTATCTGACACGGAAGCTTACTATGCTGCAGTAATCATGACAGTGTGGTATGGGTGGAGGCATAAACACATGTAAACTAATGAAACAGAACAGATAACTCAGAGATAATCCCACATGAATATTTCTAGTCTTCTATTCTATTGGTGGGAATGTAAATAATCCAATTGCTCTAAAAATGTTAGACAATTGCATATAAAGTGAAACATGCAATTACTATATGACCCAGCAATTCCACTCTTGAGCATTTATCCCACAGAAATGAAAAATTATGTTCACATAAAAAACCTATATAAGATGTTTATAGCAGCTTTATTCATAATAGCCAGAAAGTAGGGAAAACAAACTTTATCATTTTATTTGATGAATGGATAAACAAACTATAGTACTGCGTATCTCACATACCATGTATGTAATACATATACCATATGAGACTACTCAGCAGTAAAAAGGGAAAACTATTAAAGTTGACAACGATTTGAGTGAATTCTCAGAGTTTATGCTGAATGAAAAAAAAAATCCCCCAAATTACATGCTATATTATTCAAAATGCAAACACATATATGTATGCATATATAATATATATATACACACACATATTTGACATGCTAAAATTTTAAAAAAGTGGAACAGGTTAGTAGTTTCTAAGGATTAGTGACAGGATGGAATAGGATAGAGGTGGAAAGGATAGAAGGGAGGTGCACGTGGTTACTAAAGGGCAACAAACCAGATGTATTCTAGTGGTGATGGAACAGTTCTGTATCTTGACTATGGTATGGGATACAAAACTTACACATGCATTAATTTACATAGAACTAAATACATACATAGAAACTAAATACATAAACTAAATACACAACTAAATACATAAATAGAAACATACATACATACACACAAAGTATAAGTAAAACTAGTGAAATCTGAATCAATGTTTTGTATTGATTGTAATGTCAATATCAACATGTACTGATGTAACATGTAATGTCAATATCAACCTCCAGATTGTGATATAATTTTGCAAGATGTTACCACTGGGTAAACGGTACATAAGATTGCTCTGTATTATTTCATACAACTACATGTAAATCTATAAAATTTCAAGTAGCATTTCAGTTAAAAATACACAGCCTTGCTACCAATAGTTACTGTTCCTCCACCACCATCACCAGCAACACCTCAAGTGCCCAACCATCCCAGTTTGCCCAGTACTGAGAAATTCCCTAGGACGCAGTGCTTTCTGTTTTAAAACTCAGGACAGTCTCTCTGTAGAAAATCCTAAAAATTCCAAAACAAAACAAGACAAACCCTATAGAATTAATAAGCAAATTCAGCAAAGTTGCAGGATATAAAATCACTAAATAAAAAATCAGTTGCATTTCTATATACTAATATGAACTATCCATGAAAGAAATTAAGAAAACAATTCCATTTACAAGAGCACCAAAACAATAATATACTCAGGAATAACTCTTAGCAAGAAAGTAAAACACTATTTCACTAGAAACTACAAAGTATTACTGGAAGGTATTAAATAAGACACAAATTCATGAAAAGAATTTGGGGTTAATAGATTGGAAAACAACATCATTAAGATATCCATTATACTCGAAGTCATCTACAGATCTAACACAATCTCTTTCAAAACTCCAAAAAAATTTTTTTGTAAGAATAGAAAAAAACATAAGGGAAAATCTTCTTGATATTGGACACAGCAACTATTTCTTGGATATGGCACCAAAAGCACAGGCAATAAAAGTAAAAGTAGACAAATGGGACTACATCAAACTTTAAACCTTTTTTGCAGCAAAGGATACAACTGACAGACTAAAAAGACAATCTATGTAGTTAGTAGGAGAAAATACTTGCAAGTCATATGTATCTAGTAAAGAGTTAAGATCAAGTTATTCAAAGAACTACAACTCAAGAAGAAAAAATCAATAACCCAATTAAAGAATCAGAAAAGAACTTGGCATTTCTTCAAAGATTACATATGAATGACCAATAAATATATGAAAAGATGTTTAACATAATAAAACATCAGAGAAATGAAAACTATTATACAATGAGATATCATTTTGTACCAGTTGGGAGGGAAGACTACATTCAAAAAAGCAAAACAATAAATAATAAAATAAGGATGAGGAAAAACTGAAACACTTTTACACTGTTGATGGAATTACAAAGCAGTGCAACTGCTATAGAAAAGAGTATGGAGGACCTCAAAAATTAAAAATAGGACTACCATATGGTTCAGGAATCCCACTTTTAAATATATATCGAAAAGAATGAAAAGCAAAGTCATAAAGAAATATTTGCACAGATCCATGTTCATAGCACTATTCACAATAGTGAAGAGGTAGAAGCAACCCAAATGTCCACTGAGGGATAAATGGATTAAATAAAATTTAGTATATACATACAATGGAATATTATTCAGCCAAAAATAAAAAATAAATCCTATTTAATGCTACAATATGGGTAAACTTTGAGGATATTATGCTAAGTGGAATAAACCAATTACAAAAGGACGAATACTATGTGATTTCACTTATATGAGGTATCCAAACCAGTCAGACTGATAGAAACAGAAAGTAGAATGATAGTTACTAGGAGTTGTGGACAGGAGGAAAAGGGGAGTTGTACAATGGATATAGAATTTGAGACATGCGAAATGAAACAGTTCCAAAGATCTACTCCAAAACAACGTGAATATACTATATACTGATGAACTGTACACTTAAAAATGGCTAAGATGGTAAAATCTATGTTATGTGCTTTCTCTCACAATTAAAAAAAATAAAACTGAGACAGTCCCAGGCAAACTGGAGCAAGTTGGTCACCCTAGCACCTTCACTCAGCAAAAGGAACATTGTTGTAATTCCATATTAGGAATAATGAATCCTCCTGCTTCTTAGGCTCAAAGAAAACTGCTCTCCTGCAAACTTGAACATATTACACTTTATTTACTCCTCTGGGACAGATGGACACAAGATTAAGAAAGATTAAGGAAGACTTAAATGAAACTTAGAATCAAAAGATTAAGACTCTTACATTTAGATCTTTAATCCATTTTGAGTTTATTTTTGTGTATGGTGTTAGAAAGTGTTCTAGTTTCATTCTTTTACAGGTGGTTGACCAGTTTTCCCAGCACCACTTGTTAAAGAGATTGTCTTTTCTCCATTGTATAATTTTTCCTCGTTTTTCAAAGATAAGGTGTTCAGAGATGTGTGGATTTATCTCTGGGCTTTCTATTTTGTTCCATTGATGTATATTTCTGTCTTTGTGCCAGTACCATACTGTCTTGATGAATGCAGATTTGTAGCATAGTCTGAGGTCAGGCAGATTGATTCCTCCAATTCCATTCTTCTTTCTCAAGATTTCTGTGGCTATTCTATTAAAGATCTAAATGTAAGACCAGAAACTATAAAACTCCTAAAGGAAAACACAGGCAAAACACTCTCTGACATGAATCACAGCAAGATCCTCTATGACACACCCCCTAGAGTAATGGAAATAAACGCAAAAATAAACAAATGGGACCTAATTATACTTAAAAGCTTTTGCACAATGAAGGAAACTATAAGCAAGGTGAAAAGACCACTTCAGAATGGGAGAAAAATAATAGCAAACCAAGCAACTGACAAAGAATTAATCTCAAAAATATGCAAGCAGCTCATGCAGCTCAATACCAGAAAAATAAATGATCCGATCAAAAAATGGGCCATAGAACTAAACAGACATTTCTCCAAAGAAGACACACAGATGGCTAACAAACACACGAAAAGATGCTCAACATCACTCATCAGAGAAATGCAAATCAAAACCACAATGAGGTACCATCTCATGCCGGTTCAAAATGTCTATGAACAATAAATGCTGGAGAGAGTGTGGAGAAAAGGGAACCCTATTACATTATTCATGGGAATGCAAACTAGTACAGCCACTATGGAGAACAGTGTGGAGATTCCTTAAAAGACTGGAAATGGAACTGCCATACGACCCAGCAATCCCACTGCTGGGCATACACACCAAGGAAACCAGAACTGAAAGAGACACGTGTACCCCACTGTTCATTGCAGTACTGTTTACAACAGCTAAGACATGGAAACAACCTAGATGTCCATCAGCAGACGAATGGATAAGAAAGCTGTGGTACATGTACACAATGGAAATTACTCAGCTATTAAAAAGAATGTATTTGCACCAGTTCTAATGAGGTGGATGAAACTGGAGCCTATTATACAGAATGAAGTAAGTCAGAAAGAAAAACACCAATACAGTATATTAACACATATATATAGAATTTAGAAAGATGGTAACAATGAACCTATATGCAAGTCAGCAAAAGAGACACAGATGTAAAGAACAGTCTTTTGGACTCTGTGGGATAAGGTGACGGTGGGATGATTTGAGAGAATAGCATTGAAACATGCATATTACCATATGTGAAACAGATCACCAGTCCAAGCTCGATGCATGAAACACGGTGCTCAAAGCTGGTGCACTGGGGTGACCCTGAGGGATGGGATGGGGAGGGAGGTGGGAGGGGAGTTCGGGGTGGGGACACATGTACACCTGTGGCTGATTCATGTCACTGTATTGCAAAAACTATCATAATATTGTAATTAGCCTCCAATTAAAATAAATTAATTAACAAAAAAAGATTGAGACTCTGCACAAGCTGTCTCCCTGAAATACATAAGGATGGGACACCTGAAGTGATCGCCAAAGAGCAAGATGTCTGGTGAGACTGATTGTTTCATTTTTAACTGTTGGTCAGTGTCAGGGTTTGTCACTCAGTCATGAGACCCCATTGACTGTAGCCCACCAGGCTCCCTTGTTCATGGGATTCTCCAGGCAAGAATACTGGAGTGGATAGCCATTTCCTTCTCCAGGGGCTCTTCCCAATCCAGGGGTTGAGCCTAGGTCTCCTGTGTTGCAGGTAGATTCTTTACTGCCTGAGCCACCAAGGCAGATAATTATTGGTTATGTCCTTACTTGAAAAGCCACTATCACCACATCTTCAGGAATGCCTTAGTTACTGCAGTGTGGTCTGCAGGGATATGAGGAACTGAGAGTTAGCTGGTGTGTCCACATTTGGGTCTGCGGGTTAAAAAGAGAAAAGTGTTCTCTTCAAACCAGGGTTGAACAATTGCCCAATTTAAAGGTGAATGCTGGAGTCAAAACTGTGCAAGCAGCCACCCCTTCCCAAGTTGCAGCTCTCACTCTACAGACTCTCTTGGAGCCTTAGTGATTAACGTCTCTGCCTTATCTACGTGACAAATATTTGCTTTAAGATACAGAAAAAATATATCTATATCTTGAAGAAATTTTCTTTATAAAGGTTCCTTCACATCTACCTCTAGATAGAATGATTGTCCTTAAATTCTCTCTTGCAGCTTCCAACACAAATAAGAATATTTTCCATGGACCTCAGAGCACATTTTCCAAGACACATTGCATAGGACACAGCAGAATGAACAAACCGGACTCCTCCCATTCCTCCCCTACCACATCCTATGACAAAAACTGCCCCATTGTACCTTCTCTTTTGTCTACATTTTCCTTCCACATACCTTAAAATAATTGGACCATAGAATGAATTAATCACTTTCCAAATTTCCTGTTCTTAAAAAATTAAAAAGTATGGTTTTAATCAGAAGGAACAAAAGAAAAAACTTTCTCATTCTTTCAGAAGTTGCATATGACTTAAGAATTCCTTATGATCAAATTCTACATGCAGAAAAATTATTCCTTCAGGGTTTGTGTTCTGTATCCTCTGAATCAGGCTAGGATTAATGGCTAGTGTTTTTTTCTTAACCCTATGGAATCATTCTTTTGAAAATGAAATGCTATTAGAACATACTAGCAAGATCCCAGGCAGGGACTCTTGAAATTTCATGCTCTTGATTTATTTATCTACTGTGATATTCCCACCACATTGATCTCTTTAGCAGTTCCGAAAGCAAATCACAGTTATTAAAATATTCCTTTGTCTTTGCACACATTGTTCTCTTTGCCTGAAATATCCTTCCTCTTTCCTTATATTCCCACCTTTCTCATTCTAGCAAAATTCTTCCCTTACTTAAAGTAACAGACTATTTTTGTTCAGTCGCTAAGCTATGTCTCGCTCTTTGTGACCTCACAACCTACAGCATTCCAGGCTTCCCTGTCCTTCACTATCTCCCAGAATTTGCTCAAACTTACTTCCATGAGGTCGGTAATGCCATCCAACATTCTCATCTTCTGTTGTCCTCATTTCCTCCTGCCCTCAATCCTTCCCAGCATCAGGGTCTTTTCCAATGAAAAATTTCTTACCATCAAAGAGTAAAGTACTGAAGCTTTGACTTCAGCATCAGTCCTTCCAATGAATATTTAGGGTTGATTTCTTTTAGGATGGACTAGTTTGACCTTCTATCCAAGAGTCTTCTTCAGCATCATAATTTGAAAGCATCAATTCTTTAGCGCTCAGCTTTATTTATGATCCAGCTCTCACATCCATACATGATCACTAGAAAAACCATAGCTTTGACTATATGGACTTTTGTTGGTAAAGTGACGTCTCTGCTTTTTAATATGCTGCCTAGGTTTGTCATGGCTTTTCTTCTAAGGAGCAAGTATCTTTGAATTTCATGGCTGCAGTTACCATTTGCAGTGATTTTGGAGCCCAGGAAAAGAAAATCTGTCACTGTTTCGACCTTTCCCCCATATATTTGCCATGAAGTGATGGGCTCAGATGCCATAATCCTAGATTTTTGAATGTTGAATTTTAAGCCAACTTTTTCACTCTCCTCCTACAGCTTCAGGAGGATCTTTAGTTCCTCTTCATTTTCTGTTATTAGAGTGGTATCATCTGCATATCTCGGGTTGTTGATATTTCTCCTGTAAATCTTGATTCTAGCTTGTGAGTATCCAGCCTGGATTTTGCATCATGTCAGTTCAGTTCAGTCGCTCAGTAGTGTCTGACTCTCTGCGACCCCATGAATTTTACAGCAAGCCAGGCTCCCCTGTCCATCACCAACTCCCAAAGCGTACTCAAACTCATGTCCATTGAGTCGGTGATGCCATCCAACCATCTCATCCTCTGTTGTCCCCTTCTCTTCCTGCCTTCAATTGTTCCCAGAATCAGGGTCTTTTCCAAGGATTCAGTTCTTCGCATCATGTGGCCAAAGTATTGGAGTTTCAACTTCAGCATCAGTCCTTCCAATGAATATTTAGGGCTGATTTCCTTTAGGATAGACTGGTTGGATCTCCTTGCAGTCCAAGGGACTCTCAAGAATCTTCTCCAAAACCACAGTTCAAAAGCATCAATTCTTCAGTGCTCAGTTTTCTTTACAGTTCAACTCTCACATTCATAATGACTACTGGAAAAACCGTAGCTTTGACTAGATGGACCTTTGTTGGCAATGTAATCTCTCTGCTTTTTAATATGCTGTCTAAGTTGGTCATAACTTTTCTTCCAAGGAGCAAGCGTCTTTTAATGTTATGGCTGCAATCACCATCTGCAGTGATTTCAGAGCCCCCAAAAACAGTCTCTCACTGTTTCCATTGTTTCCCTATCTATCTGACATGAAGTGATGGGACCAGATGCCATGATCTTAGTTTTCTGAATGTTGAGCTTTAAGCCAACTTTTTCATTCTCCTCTTTCACTTTCATTAAGAGGCTCTTTAGTTCCTCTTTGCTTTCTGCCATAAGGGTGGTGTCATCTGCATATCTGAGGTTACTGATATTTCTCCCAGAAAACTTGATTCCATGTGTGCTTCATCCAGCCCAGTGTTTGTCATGATGTACTCGGCATCTAAGTTAAATAAGCAGGGTGACAATATACAGCCTTGTCGTACTCCTTTTCCCATTTGGAACCAGTCTGTTGCTCCATGTCCAGTTCTAACTGTTGCTTCCTGACCTGCATTCAGGTTTCTCAAGAGGCAGGTCAGGTGGTCTGGTATTCCCTTCTGTTGAAGAATTTTCCAGGGTTTTCTGTGATCCACACAGTCAAAGGCTTTGGCATAGTCAATAAAGCAGAAGTAGATGTTTCTCTGGAACTCTCTTGCCTTTTTGATGATCCAACAGATGTTGGCAATTTGATCTCTGGTTCCTCTGCCTTTTCTAAAACCAGCTTGAATGTCTGGGAAGTTCACAGTTCACGTATTGTTGAAGCCTGGCTTGGAGAATTTTGAGCATTTCTTTTCTAGCGTGTGAGATGAGTGCAATTGTGCGGTAGCTTGAGCATTCTTTGGCATTGGCTTTCTTTGGGTTGGAATGAAAACTGACCTTTTCTGGTCCTGTGGCCACTACTGAGTTTCCAAATTTGCTGGAATATGGAGTGCAGCACTTTCACAGCATCATCTTTTAGGATTTGAAATAACTCAACTGGAATTCCATCACCTCCACTAGCTTTGTTTGTAGTGATGCTTCCTAAGGTCCACTTGACTTCACATTCTAGGATGTCTGGCTCTAGGTGAGTGATCACACCATCATGATTATCTGGGTCGTGAAGATCTTTTTTGTATAGTTCTTCTGTATATTCTTGCCACCTCTTCTTAATATCTTCTGCTTCTGTTGGTCCATACACAGGGGCAGGGGCCCTGGGTGCAGCTCTGGGTATGGCATAAGCCCTCTTGGAGGAGGTCACCATTAACCCCATCACAGAGCTGCCAAACCTTACACAGTACTGGGAAATAGACCCTTGGAGGGCATAAACAGAACCTTGTGTGCACCAGGACCCAGGAGGAAGGAGCAGCGACCCCACAAGAGACTGACCCAGACTTGCCTGTGCGTGTCCAGGAGTCTCCAGTGGAGACATGGGTTGGTGGTGGCCTGCTGCAGGGCTGGGGCACTGAGTGTAGCATTGCATGCTGGCATCTTTTGAAGGAGGTCCCCATTATCTTCATTGCCTCCACCATAGTTTGGCCCAGGTAAATAGCAGGGAGGGAACACAGATCCACGCATCAACAGGAAATTGGATTAAGGATTTACTGAGCTTGGCCCCACCCATCAGAACAAGACCCACTTTCCCCCTCAGTCAGTCTCTCCCATCAGGAAGTTTCCAAAAGCCTCTTATCCTTCTCCATCAGAGGGCAGACAGACTGAACCACAATCACAGAAAACTAACCAATCTAATCACATGGACCACAGCCTTGTCTAACTCAGTGAAACTATGAGACATGCTGTTCAGGCCCACCCAAGACAGATGGATCATGGTGGAGAGTTATGACAAAATGTGGTCTACCAGAGAAGGGAATGGCAAACCACTTCAGAAATCTTGCCTTGAGGACCCCATGAACAGTATGAAAAGGCAAAAAGATAGGACACTGAAAGATGAACTCCCCATGTCGTCAGGTGCCCAATATGCTACTGGACATCAGTGGAGAAATAACTTCAGAAAGAATGAAGAGATGGAGCCAAAGCAAAAATAACACCCAGTTGTGGATGTGACTGGTGATGGAAGCAAGACCCGATGCCATAAAGAGCAATATGACATAGGAACCTGGAATGTTAGGTCCATGAATCAAGGCAAATTGGAAGTGGTCAAACAGGAGATGGCAAGAGTAAAAGTTGACATTTTAGGAATCAGTGAAATAAAATGGACTAGAATGGGTGAATTTAACTCAAATGACCTAAGTTATATCTACTACTACTACTATTACATCTACTACTGTGGGCAAGAATCCCTTAGGAGAAATGGAGTAGCCATCATGGTAAACAAAAGAGTCTGAAGTGCAGTACTTGGATGCAATCTCAAAAATGACAGAATGATCTGTTTCCAAGACAAACCATTCAATATCATGGTAATCCAAGTCTATGTCCCCACCAGTAATGCTGAAGAAGCTACAGTTGAACAGTTCTATGAAGACCTACAAGACCTCCTAGAACTAACACCCAAAAAAGATATCCTTTTCATTATAGGGGACTGGAATGCAAAAGTAGGAAGTCAAGAACAAATTTGGCCTTGGAGTACAGAATGAATCAGGGCAAAGGCTAATAGAGTTTTGCCAAGAGAACGCACTGGTCATAGCAAACACCCTCTTCCAACAACACAAGAGAATACTCTACACATAGACATCACCAGATGGTCAACACTGAAATCAGATTGATTATATTCCTTGCAGCCAAAGCTGGAGAAGCTCTATACAGTCAGCAAAAACAAGATGGGGAGCTGACTGTGGCTCAGAGCATAACTCCTTATTGCTAAATTCAGACAAATTGAAGAAAGTAGGGAAAACCACTAGACCATTCCGGTATGACCTAAATAAAATCCTTTATGATTATGCAGTGGAAGTGAGAAAGATTTAAGGGACTAGATCTGATAGACAGAGTGTCTGATGAACTATGGCCGGAGGTTTGTGACATTGTATAGGAGACAGGGATCAAGACCATCCCCAAGAAAAGAAATACAAAAAAGCAAAATGGTTGTCTGAGGAGGCCTTACAAATAGCTGTGAAAAGAAGAGAAGCAAAAAGCAAAGGAGAAAGGGAAGATATACCCATTTGAACGCAGAGTTCCAAAGAATATCAAGGAGAGATAAGAAAACCTTCCTAAGTGATCAGTGCAAAGAAATAGAGGAGAACAATAGGATGGGAAAGACTAGAGATTTCTTCAAGAAAATTAGAGATACCAAGGGAATATTTCATGCAAAGGTGGGCTCAATAAAGGACAGAAATGGTAACATCACTAACTGCTTACTATTGCTTTCAGTTGTTGCTAAACTCTAAGGCAGATACAAAGGCACAGTCTTTCTTGTGCCCTCAAGAGCCAGAATTGATTCAGTGGTTTGACACTGTAGTCTTTAAGAAATTTTTATTGAGTGACATGAAAGAGTACTAACAAATTACAAAACAAAAACAAGAACCTAAATAAATTGAAGACAAATCATAGAAAAAAGTTATAAAGAATTATTATACTAGTTCAATAGCTTTTCCTTCCATAGAAGATTGTGATTGTGATTTTTATATTGCATACAAATTACATAATTATTTTTCACATCTTTTTCTTAGAGAAAAATTTCTCCAAGTTTATTTAAAGCATAATTTCCTGGAATTCAACCACATAAACATGTTTTGAAAACTAAGACCCTATTTCATTTTTTATTTTGCCTCCATCATCAACTCTGTCCTGGGCATTTTCTTCTGACTTGAGCTGCTTCTATAACCTTTTAATATATAAAAAGTGACAGAAACGAGACACTTTCATGGAACTCATACTTCTCATAAGAAGACATATTCTAGTTATTAGCCTCAACTACAAAGTTTTTAGAAAGAACAGGCTTCTAGCATAAAACTAAAGTATAGGAGTCATATGAGTTAATTATTATAGGTAATAATACACTATCCTACCTTCTCTATACCTCCAGTGAATGAATTAGCTCTCTACATGTTAAGGATTCACATGGTGATATACCTTAAATAGAGGATAGCAGTGTGTGTTACTGCTGTTTGTTCCTTTGTGGAAGGACTTATTTAAATTTCAATTTATCTATGTGAGCATGGAGAATTCCCTTTAGCTATTGTTAAAAGGGTTTTTATTGAATGGCCCATTAATCTGACATTAAAAATGGCTACCAATAGCACCCACTTACTGCATGCGAGAACTCTGATCCAGGGCATATATAGCCATTATGATATCCCAGAAGATCTAGAAAAATTATCTCAGGAATGAGAATGAGAATGTTGGTGGTAATGACAGTAGTGTTAGTGCTAGAGAGAGAAGGATGATAGTGGCAATAGAGATGATGTTACTGGTGGTTGAAGTCACACCAAGGATAGTGGTGATGGTGGTGATGACAATGCTAACGGTTACTGCTGGTGGCCATGATGAGATGCCGGTGCTAATGGTCGCAGTGACAATGGTAACCTTGGTAACAGTGATAGTGGCAGTGCTGGTGATGGTCTTAGTGGCTGTTTTAGATGATGATAATAATAGTGGTGCTGGTGGTATTCATGGTAAGCGGTGGTGTGGTGGTGATAGAACAATGGTATTTGTGGTTGTTTCAGTGTTGATAGTAGTGGTGGCAGCAGTGATGGTACTGGGCTTCCCCGTTGGCTCAGATGGTAAGGAATCTGACTGCAATGTGGAGACCTGGGCTCAATCCCTGGGTTGGGAAGATCCCCTGGAGAAGGGAATGGCTACCCACTCCAATATTCTTGCCTGGAGAATCCCATGGACAGAGGAGCCTGGAGGGCTGGAGTCCATGGGGTCACAAAGAATTGAACAGGACTGAGCAACTTCCACTCACTCACTCACTCACTCACTCACTCACTCAGCGGTAGTATAGTACTTTTTCTGTTTCATATTTTAGATACTCAGCACAGGACTGAGAAGGGTGACTTTTAAAAATCAAAATTCAGTATTTTAATTTATATTTAAATATTAGCTATGTCGTAGCTAAAGATGTTCATATATGAAGAAATTTATAGTATACATACTTAATTTTTATTGAAATACAGTTGCTGTACATTGTTATCTTCAGTCAGTTCAGTTCAGTTCAGTCACTCAGTCGTGTCTGACTCTTTGCGACCCCATGAGTCTTATAGGTGTAAAACATAGTGATTCACAATTTTTAAAGGTTATATTCCACTTACAGTTATTATAAAAAATTGGCTATACTCCCTATGTTGTACGAGATATCCCTGTAGTTTATTTCCTAACTAATACTTTGTGCCTCTTACTTCCCTACTTTTGCATTGCCCCTCCTACCTTCCCTCGGGTAACCATTAGTTTGTTCTCTGTATCTGTGAGTTTGTTTTAAGAGAGGTAAGCTTTTGAACAAGCTCCTGACAACTCTTCTCCATGAATATACAAGAGAAAATGAGTAATAGATTAACGCTAGGAAAAAGTCTTCCATTTATATTTAAGTAATATCATGCTCAGAAGTGTGCCTCAGATTCTTTTTTTTTTTTTTTTTTTTAGATTCTTTAAAATTATTTCTTCCTGAATGCCATCTGGCATCTGCCCCTCACTCCCAACCCTCAAGCCACACATTTCACACTTTCATTCACCCCTTTCACTATTTATGCAGAGAACTCAAACCAAATGTCATTTCCTCTGAGAAACCTCCCCTGATACCAACCTCATCATAGTTCCCAGGGCTTTCCACTCACCAAGTATTTATCACAGTTTTAAACTATTTACTTATCTATCTCTCCAGTAAATAAAAAAGATCCTTGAAGACAGGCAAAAACTATGCCTTTTCATCTCTGTATTCCCCACATCTAACACAGTGTGTGAAATAAATGTTTGCTGAATACCTACATGAAAAAGAATGAATCTTTCCTACAAAATGGTGGATTTCTTAGAAGGAATGGATTCATGTCTTTTTCATCTTAGTGATTTTTTTGCTGACTATCTCCAAATGTTTTCTACAGTTGGCTCTTTGTGATAGTGAAAATAAAATTAATTAAAAGATAGTTTAATTTAAACTAAATAATTTAAAATTAATTTAAAATAATTTAAAATAAATTTAAAAGATAGTTTTAATATTTATTTGATCCAAAAAATAACACTGAGACATGTAGAGATATTAGTTCACTAAGATCCCCTCCATTCCTAAGACTCAGCACTGCTATGATACTAGTGAGGTATAATTATACCTGAGGAGTTATACTGACAACCAACAATGTCTTACTTCAGTCACCCAAGATTTCAGGAGCAAAGTACAGATCATGCCCAGACCTTGTTATTCCCTTTCTAGTTTTCCTTCACAAAATCATATTACCTTATTCCTCATTTCTTTCTCTTCTAATGGGTCTTTTTCATACATTGTATTAAATTCTTACTAGAACAATCCTCTTCCAGTAAGTCATAGAATTAATAGTAGTCACACTATTTATGTTTCTAGAACAGTACCTCCTCCCCAGTTAAAGCAAAACGAGTCACCTTAGAAAATAAGACCTGCAAAGATGTAAACAGAATTGATTTGGTCCAGATGGTAATGTTTGGCAGTTGCCTAAAGATTCACATGACCAGAGCTTTAGGACAAATCAATTCCATTACACCTTTTCTTGGAGATGGGCTGAAAACAAAAACATGGTCAATTCCCAATGTCATTGCAGTTTCTTTGATGTAGAGTCTCCTTCATTAGGGACATAGTTCTGGCACCAGAGATCAAAACAACTGGTCTTTATTATCTTTTGCTTGTTCCCTCTGATGCTGTTTGTGCCAAGAAAAGGAGGTGAATGATTTCCAACTCGAGTTCGGCCCTCCTGAGAACTGTGGTTTCATGAGTCTGAAAACAGTACAGTCATCCCCAAGACGACTTTGTCCTGTAGTGTTCATAGGGTCCCCTGTTCCCAAAGCAAACCTCTAAAAGCCATTTCTTCCAGTTCAACCAGCAGCCAAAAGTCAGCCTTGATAAATACGATTTTAATAAGTGCTAGAAAATCAGGAAATAGCCAGCCCTTGGCTCTTGTGATTTTTATCATACGGAGTTCCCTACAGAGAGCTGAAGAAGAGCCAGTAATGTGTTGTCCTTTCCATCAGAGTCCTGCTTAAAAAAAAAAGTTTGCGTTGAGATATTTTCCTGTCAGGTACTACTGTATTTCAAATGTATTCACCTCTAGGAGAAAAAAGATGAAATTAATTTGAAAACAAAGAGAAGAGTCTGTAGCAACACTGGCAGAGGACAGAGTTTATAAGCCGGCCCAAGAGTACTCCAAATCTACCATAAGGGAAACATCTGACAAAGAAAAATGTGTGCTGGCAACTTGTTTGATTGTAATTTCAATGAAAAATTGAAACCATACTTCCATGGGATTAAGCTTCCCTCATTCACCAGAAGGAGGTTCCTGTTAACAAATACAGACCATGTTAGCATCCCCCACACTTCTCCTTTCAGGCTGCTTGCCCTTAAGTATACATCGTGAGCTGGAGATGGAAGAAATTTCCTCAATGTGCTCAGAGGTGGTAGAGTTGGATTTTAATATGCTGAGGACTAAAGTGGCTGCAATGGTGGCAAAATGTAGACATATGCCTTGCAGATGCAGTATTAATTAAGGGAATAAATAAGGCCAAAGTGGTTCCCTTCCAGAGAGATAATAAGACTCTCTTGATAGTATACAGAAGAGGCTCATAGTTTACCTATTACTGTGTAACAATACTGAATAGAGGAAGATTCTTTATTTTTCCCATGGGTATGTATTTTCATTGTTGCCATACACAGGAGAGTGGTATAAGGAAAATGGTCATGTTCACGATTTGCAAAAGAATAAATGTTTGGGAAGGGAAAACAATGCACTGGAACCCAAGGGTCCTTCACAGTATGTGTCTACAAAGACTATCAGAGCTGTTTACAGTATGTAAATAACCCAAGAAGTTAGTCAAAGCAGTCATAATTAATGTGTCTAAAGGGTAATGAACTCAAGAATGGTATATGGGAAATACAGCTGAGAGTTGAGCAAAGGCAAGGCTGGAAGAAGAAATTATTTTGTCTGCATTTTTACTTACTTATTTTAAATAAGACTGCTGCTTGTCTTGCATTATGCTCCCTACTTACCTCTTTCACAGTCCTCTGACCATCCACAGAAACACACAGAAATGACCTTCTGTGAGAAGGTGTTCCATAGAAAAAAAAAAAAATCAATCCTTGGGACAGAGAAAGGATTCTCTACTCCAGTGAAGCTATTTCACTATACAAAGTATTGAATTATTTGGGAGTGTTTGTAAGAGAAATACACATCTGGTGTGAGGAAGGAGAATGCATCTGAAGGTTAATCCCTTATGAAAGGGTCTCAGCCAAAGAATCTTCTGTAGAGTGTGTGATGAAATACACTTTCCCCAGGTAGCCCTAATTATGTAGAAAAATGTCCAATGTTGCCCTGTGCTGTCTACATTTTCTGTAAGTTCCCAAAGGCAGGAGTTCTGTCTTTTAAACATTGACTCTATTATCTGGCATATGATTGATGCTCAATTAGTAGAGTCAAATGAAATACCCTTTATAGAAACTCTGCTTTTATACAATTCAAGATAAAGTATGTTAAAATCAGAAGCCAAGAATTTTTTCATTACAAAAATCAACAAGAGCTTCTATAACCAAAGAAAAAGCAGCTAGCTTTTCAGATATGATTAACTCCAATCACACCAATATCAGCCCAAGCCTGATTTGTTTTACACATTTTGTGATGTGCACACGCTCAGTTGTATCCGACTCCTTGTGACCACATGGACTGTAGCCCACCAGGCCCTCTGTCCATGGATTTCCCAGGCAAGAATCCTGGAGTAGGTTGCCATTTCCTATTCCAAGCAATCTTTCCAACCTCGGATCAAACCCACCTCTCTTGTATCTCTTGCATTGGCAGATATTCTTTTACCACTGTGTCACCTGGGAAGCCCCTATACACTTCTTCCATTACTTTAATGGTCAGCCTAAACCTTGAAATTACCCTAAGGCTAAATTACTATGAGTGTGCACACGAGGAGGAATCACTCTAATAATTCCAACATCTTTCTGCCTGCAAAGCAAGAATGATGTACCACTTACTTCAGAATGTACACAAGTAAAAGTCACATGGGGCACTGAAAATACTATACATTTCTGACTTATGTGTGGATCTCAACAAACTGTGGAAAATTCCTAAAGAGATGATACCAGACCACCTAACCTGTTTTCTGAGAAACCTGTATGCAGGCCAAGAAGCAACAGTTAGAACTGAACATGGAACAATAGACTGGTTCAAAATTGGGAAAGGAGTACAACAGGCTGTATAATATATTGTCACTCTGCTTATTTAACTTATATTCAGAGTATATCATGCGAAATGCCAGACTGGATGAATTGAAAGCTGGAATCAAAATTGCTGAGAGGAATAACAACCTCAGATATGCAAATGATACCACTCTAATGGCAGAAAGTGAAGAGCCTCTTGATAGGGGTGAAAGAGGAGAGTGAAAAAGCTGGTTTAAAACTCAACATTAAAAAAAAAAATAAAACTAAGATCATGGCATCAGGTCCCATCACTTTATAGCAAATTGAAGAGAGAACAGTGGAAACAATGACAGATTTTGGGTTCCAAAATCACTAAGGACAGTGACTGCAGTCATGAAATTAAAAGACAATTGCTCCTTGGAAGGAAAGTTATGACAAACGTAGACAGCAGATTAAAAATCAGAGATATCACTTTGCTGACAAAAGTCCATAAGTCAAAGCTATGGTTTTTCCAATAGTCACGTACGGATGTGAGAGTTGGACCATAAAGAAGGCTGAGTGCCAAAGAATTGATGCTTTCAAACTGTAATGCTGGAGAAGACTCTCAAGAGTCCCTTGGATTGCAAGAATATCAATGAATCCTAAAGGAAATCAACCCTGAATACTCATTGGAAGGACTGATGCTGAAGCTGAAGCTCCAATATTTCGGCCACCCAATGTGAAAAGCCGACTCATTGGAAAAGACCCTGATGCTGGGAAAGATTGAAGGCAAAAGGAGAAGAAGGTGGCAGAGGATGAGATGGTTAGATAGCATCACTGACTCAACGGACATTTATTTGAGCAAACTCCAGGAGATAATGAAGGACAGGGAAGCCTGGTGTGCTGCAGTCCATGAGGTTGCAAAGAGTTGGATACAACTTAGTGACTGAATACCACCACCACCAGATTTTATTTAGAAACTGTTCTTTAAAGAGGAAAGAATTGTTCTTCCATGTCCTGGGTCCCAGAAGGCAGGCCACATGTCTTGGTAGGAGGAAGTTTATATTATAAATGGCCTGAGGGAGAATCTCTTTCCTCTGTGAATAGCTAGTACAGCTCTACCAGATCATGATGTTGCTTGCAGGTAAAAGGATAAATAAAAACTCTGTTGTCCTGGATAGTAGAAACAGAGAGAAAAGAGTTGTTTTCCAAAGTTCTGTCTTTCCAATGTGCCTAAAGGCAAACTGAAGAAATGAAAATCACCATAAACACAGGATACACAATCACAAAGATCAACTAGAAACAAAAGCACTTGTTAGATGGCAAAGATTTGAGAAAACAGCAATAACTAAAAGATAGCACAGTATAGATGATAGCTGTAGACAGTGGACTACTACAATATCTTAAAACTGTAATCCTTAAGTATGCATTGTACTTGATCTGTAAAACAGTGCTCTCATTGCATTCAGTACTTACTGAACTTCTGCTTTAATATTGAATAAGGTCTAAGGTTGTGGAGGTAACGAGAAACATGACCTTTTTCCTATTTAAGGATCATATATAAATAGATATCAAGTATTGGAAATAAAATAAAAATCAAATAACCTGAAAGTCAGCATGAAGAAAATTCAATAAAGATTTTTGTTCTTAACAGATTCTAGTTTAGTAATCAATAATCTTTCTCCACAGGTGAATAGCTCCAAATTGTAACAAAGAATTTTAGTTGAGTAGGGTTGTTAAGCAATAGAATGGTTGGCACAAATAAGGTGCATAATCTTCTTTTTTGTTTTGTTCTGAGATCTTAAATGAAATTCTTATCTCCTGGGATGGTTAACCAGCAATCCAACTAAATGACAAAGACACATTATTTTCAAATTTATCTTTTGATCTCAGTTTACAATTTCATAAATAAAATTTTCATAAAAATATATATTTCCAAGCCCTATATAATTTGACAAACAGGTCTTTTCCTTCTGAAGAGAACTCAGGAAGCATTAGATGGGTGCTTAGGGATCAAGCATTTAAGAAACAATACGCTGGCCTATGTAATTTTAAATAGTTTTAATATCTTGACTGCATGAGAAGATTTAAGTCTTACCTGTTTCTTCCTAGCTGTATGTCTTGAGACAAGTCTCTTGATCTTTCTGAAACATATTCCTTATTTTTAACATGTGTGTCGTCATACCTGTCTCAAAGGTTGAGCTTAGATGGAATAATGCATTATAAAGTCTTGGTGAAGTTTACTTTGTTTGATATATGAACAAAAGATATGGCTTTTAAAATACAGAATATTCATATGCTTTAATATGCATCCTTTTAGAATCACTTAACATCATAATCTCTGAAGTATTTATCACCAAGAGATACAGTATTTGTGAGGAATCTCTAATTTTTATCAGTAAATTAAAGTTTTCACTCTAATATTGTGGCACTCAGTTTCTTCTGAAACATTTTTTTTACATATTAAGTTTATTGGATTGAAATTGTCATTCTTAAGACTAGCCAAAAATGACCCTGATAAGCATTACCTTGGCTTGTGCTAACACAGGCAGCAATTGTAAAGGGAATCCTTGGTTTTCCTTATTCACGTTGCAAGTTATTGCCCAAAATAGAGATTCTCAAAGAGCTGTTTTGTAATATCTCTGTCCTTCAAATATGTCAAAAGGCCATATGGTGTAGCCTCAGGGAAAAATAAGGCATTTGGGGAGCTGTAAACAGAACAGCAGCCTAAATGCTCAAGTGACCTGAACTCCAGACAGATCACACAAGGATTTGCCAAACAAGAATGAAGTTCTTATGACACAAACACAGCTGAGAAATGAGTTGATCTGATGAACTTTTGCATGATTCATAGTCAGAATACAATGAAATACAAGGAGACCTGAGAGATTCATTGAGAGCCTATTAAACCTTTATCACTCTTTAGTCTCCAGAGAATCTAGTTATTCAAAAAATGTGACATATAATCTGGCTCATTCAACCTGTCAATGCTATTTCCACTTCCAGGAGGAACACCACCTCTTAGCGCATTTTGCTGGTGGCAATATTTGATGAAATATTCTATTTGAGAGTGATATGTGGGGGTGGGGAACTAATTCTCCTCAAATAACCTACCACTTCTATGAAATCCTGGCTTTGTAGTCTGTGTCGTTGAATTTTACAGAGAAGGATTTTTTTTTTCTTTTTACATTGGGAGAAAATCCAAAATAAAGAGACTTCAGAAATAGGACTCACTTCACTCTGCAGGGACAACAAAGGAGCTTCACATGTGCTGAGAGTGTACTTCCTTAAGTAGTTACATGTGGTTTGCATCTGTTCATCTCTTGAGCACCTTATATCTTTAGCATTTCTTTGTTTAGTGAAATTTCCATTAGCTTTAATTATATAATAAAAACATCTTTCCAAAATGGCACCCTTTTGAGTTGTGAGCCTTGTATCCTTTGCTAAGGTAAATCATTTTGTGGCTGTTTCAAATAATAGGAATCTCCTGAGGAAAGTGCTAATAATTTGAACCCATTCATTTCATTCAACAGATGTTTATTGAACGCATATTAGGCTAAATGCTGGATACTTCTCAGGTCTTCCTCTAATTCTCACCATTTGTTAAACATGCACTCTATACACTGATGTTCCTCTGACTAGTAATAGGAAATTTTCAAAATTTCCAATTAATTTCTATTTAAAATAATACTATTATTATTATGGTATACCATTATATAAAACAATACCATCAACTTCTATTTAAAATAATACTATTTATTTATTACCCTACATGCAGATAAATTGGGATGAAGACTATGAATCCCAGGTTCTAGTTTGCACAGTCTTAAACAAGTCCCTTAATCTGTGGTCTTGGATGTTCTCCTGAGTGAATTAGAAAATCACTAAGGTCCTTCTCATCCTTGGACTTGTGGGTTCTCCATGGAATAGCGCACTATCAAAATGTGATCTGAGGGACTTCCTTGGTGGTCCAGTGGTTGAGAACTTGCCTGCCAATGCAGGGGACATGGGTTCGATACCTGGTCTGGGAGGATCCCACATGTCACTGGACAGCTAAGCCCAAACACTGCAGCTGTGAGCCCACGTGTCACAACTACTCAAGCCCACGTACCTAGAGCCCGTGCTCCACAACAAGAGAAGCCACCGCAAGGAGAAGCCTTCACACCACAACTAGAGAGTGGCCCCTGTTCATCCATTGCAACTAGAAAAAGCCCATGAAATAATGAAGACCCAGCACAGCTAAAAATAAATAATTTTTTTTTAAAAGTCCGGGTGATGGATGTGTCTAAAAAAAAATTAAAATTATAATCTGAAATTTCTGTCTTCAAAGGCAATATGCTCCTGACAATTCCTACACAATATTCTGTCTTCAGCACTCACTGACTATGAGGAGGCACAGATCCCTTGGGGTGAACGCTATAGCCATCGACTCAGAATTATTTTTATCAAACACAATGATAACTACTTCCTCCACACTCAATGTCAAACTCAATCTCTAACCTAAAGGTTAACTGTTCTATGGTCTAACTGTCAGCTGCACACAGTCTGTCTGGTCGAACCTCTGATGACTGGCTCTGGCTGTCAGGCGAGAAGCCGGTTAGAAAATATTTGGATCCTGGACCCTGACTCTGGGGCTTTCTGATCCAGAGGGAGGTATCAAATATTATGTGGATCAGGCACTGAGGCCCTTCCCAGCATAGTCAGGTTTCCGCTGTAATTGCAATGCTATAAACTGGATAGTAGCTGCCTCAGTGTGACGTGTCTCAGTCTAGAATGGTCTGAATGGTCCAGTGGGAGCAAACTTTTAAGGCCCTCCCAAACATAGAGCTCACAGCAGCCTGCAACCCCACCCCGGCTGCACACAGCTGCTTGCAGCCTGCCTAACCTGCGCTGAACATCCCCGGCCATATTTAAGTCAGCTGCCCTTGCATTTGTAGGGCCAGAGGGAAAAGGAGAAGAGGACAGAAAGTGAGAGAGAAGGAAACAGGGGTCTTCATGCCCTGTGACCTCAAGGAGTTATCATCTGAATAAGTTTGAAAATTCTTTCCTTGTACCGAGTCACTGTGTTTCTCCAGATGAGAGAGGCGAACCTCAGTAGGTTTAACAACAATGTCTGAAGCATTTCTGAAATCAGGTCTGTTAATTTGATTAAATACCCAGAGAGCAGATTCAGTCTTCTTTCTGCCTTTCACAACTCCTTCACAAGCCCTGCATCCCAGGACCCTTTTTCATTCCTCAGCCTCCCCCTCCACCAGCCCTCGTCTCTCATTTCCCTCCTAACTCAGTGTTCATGTCTCTCTCTGAGTCTCTCGGTGGTTCCCTGTGTGTGTCTGTATCACTTTCTGTCTGTCTTTGTCTCTTTCTGACTTAACTTCAATTTCTTTGGCCTGTGACTAGGTGAGTTTCTCTTTCTGTGTTTCTGTTTCTCCCTTCTTGCCTCTTCCCCAAATCGCTCCTGATCAAGTAGAAAATAAAACAAATGTAATGTTTCTAAATACACATCTGCCACTGATATAACTGCCAATGCTTCTCTTAAAAGTTAGTGTTAATATAAATGTATATTGAGAAAGAAAATATAGAATTGCTCTCTTCTAGGTATTTCCCATAAAAAGGAGGTTGGGGAAGACCTGGAAATTCTCTTCTCAGGAGGGCTCAGATGATGGCTACCAAGGACCCCAAATCCTCAGCACGTGCACTCCCTAGCGGGAACACTCAGCCCTGGGGTGATGGTGTGTGGTAGAGCCGCAGCCCATCACCTCGCGGGGCTCTCGCTGTCTCCAGGGGCTGGCGCTCGTCTCTGCTCTGGGACCCTTCCAGGAGGTGGTTTTTTTAAGGTAGCAAAACAGATTCGTAGAGCACAGGCTTTTCTTTCCTTTTCTTTATGTATGAAATGGAGATGACACTAAGCTGCCTTATGAAAGTTTCAAGGTTCTTGGGACAATGAAATGATAATGTGTAGTGTGCGGGCAATAGCTTTTTGTTTGGTTTGGTTTTCTGATTTATTCCTTCTGAAGAGCAGTGGTCTCAACTGAGGCAGTTTTGACTCCCAGGGGGACATCTGGCAATGTCTGGAGACGATTCTGGCTGTCACAACAGCGGGGACATTCATTACCAGAATTGACTGCATAGAAGCCAAGGATGCTGCTAAATCTCCGGCAGTGCACAGGGCATCTCACCACGTCAAAGAATCATCCAGTCCAAAATAATGCCAATAGTGCAGAGGCTGAGAAACCCTGATTTAGAATGGTAAACTTTTTAGAATGGTCTTATTTTTCTTATTGTATCATCATTTGACTTCCATTATGTTATTATTTTTAACATGCCTTTTCTATAAATGTATTTTGCACATTTTGTCACCCTGGCACATCTATGATGGTACTCCATGCCTCAAGCTAAAGGAAGTTGGCCACCTTCTGCTCTTTGGCCATCCAGCTCCTAATATCCGTTTCTTTGATGAACCCCTGGACAATACATATAACATGCTATATTAAGTTATGGGCTTTCTTGGTGGCTCAGTGCTAAAGAATCTCCCTGCCAGTGCAGGAAATGCGGGTTTGATCCCTGGGCCGGGAAAATCACTGGAGGAGGGCAAGGCAACCTACTCCAGTATTCTTGCCTGGGAAATCCCACGGACAGAAGAGCCTGGTGGGCTACAGTCCATGGGGTTGCAAAGAGTTGGACATGACTTAGCGACTAAATAACAAAAGCAACAAAATATTTAGTTATACAAAGATTCACAAGTCCAAATGACAAATATAGCAATTACAAGTCCAGTGACACCATAGCTCAATTTATTCACTCAACCATCCGAAAAATGATAATTAATTTGGGTGAGGCATTGTGATAAGTGCTGGGAAACAGATTTAAAATAAACCCAGATATGATCTCTACCACCAACTTACAGTTACATTTTAATAAAAGTAAAAAAATTAAAAATTACAATTAAATTTGTAACTACAAACTACAATAAAGCTATAAATATGGATTCTAAGAAGGCAAATAACCAAAGGGATCTTATTTTAAATGTGAGAAAGGGTTGAGAAGCATCAAGGAAGTTTTCTCTGATTGACAGCTGAGCTCTGACCTGAGGGAAGGGTAGGAGTTAGCCAGGCTAGAAACCTTTCCAGAAAAGAAAACAGCACATGGCAAGACTCTAAGGTCAGAAAAAGCTTAGTCACTTAAACAGTGAGATTTCAAATACATTTGTCTCCTTGTCTTGAATCATCCAAGTTCTTTGTGAAAACTGGTAACTGCATAAGGCTGCATTTCTAATTGCTTATAGTCTCATAAAATGATAAAGCTTTTTTGAGGGGAAAATACATTAATATAATCACAGCAAGTATAGTAATGAATGTGATATGATCATGAATAATAAGCCCCAAATAAGGGAAGTTAAAGTCTATAAATATTGTCTATATGTAAGAGATGCCTAACTCTTTAATTTAACAATTGGAAACAAAGAAATTGGGTGGCCTCCATGAACATCACACCTCAAGTTATTTGGAGGGCTAGGACTAGACCCAAGGTCTCCTGACTCTTGTCCTTATTTGGGATGTAGCACCCAAATATTGCAGTAGCATCATGAAAGGCCACAGTTTTTCTATAAAATATCCCATGTTTCCAAAATCAAAGACAAACATTATGATATATTGACAACTAGCCTAATGTACTGTGGAAATTTTTTGGTCGTTTCATTCAATGATCAATAAATTAAGCAGCTCTTCTTCAAATAAAATGATCAAAATATAGCAGGTTAATAAAATTGAATTTTACTTTTTAATAGACAAAATAATGTAGAGAAGAAAATATATTTAAAATTTTTTCCTATGTATGCTAGATAAATTTTGGTTGAACTTTCAGATTCACTCTTTACCCTTCATGAATTTGGTTATGCACAGGCTTGATGGGGGTGGAGGGTAGAGCTAGTGGCAGAGGCTTGATCTATATACACTGTATCAACACTGTATCTGGCTTTTGGTTGGGTTTGACCAGTTGGGTAGCACGGGCAGGAACGAGGGAGGGAAGAGATTAGGATATTGATTAGCCCAGGCTGCCTCCATGCAGGGGGTCCATGGGATGGGTGCACCCCTTGATCACAGTCTCCTGTCAGGCTTCCAACTCAAGAATGTTTCTTTCTCTCCCTCTTCCCCTCTTTTCCCACTCCTTTTCTCTCTCTCTGTTCCAATAACCACATCCCCCATGAGGTCTAGAGACGATGGTAACAGAGCCCTCTTTACTCACTAATTCCAGAGTACCAGATCATCCTTTTGGTTTACTTACACTCATCCCACACCTTTGGAATAGTCGTTTTTAAAAAAGTCTCCTCAAATTAATTTAAATGTCCATCAGTTAGCTATGTTTCCTCAATCTGCCATTCCCAATACTGGACAGGAAGCAGGTACCGCCTGTAAGTAACAACCTCTCTGTCGGCTCCTCACACTACATGAAAGTCACAGAGTACAGCAGAGTTCTTTATGTCATATCTGAGTTGTATCTTTCATCCCAGAGATCTCACAATGAGATGAGGCTTCAGTGTTGCCTTCTTTATTCATTTCCTGTGTGCTCAGTCATGTCCGACTCTTTGCCACCCCACGGACTGAGGCCCACCAGGCTCCTCTGTCCATGGAATCCTCCAGGCATGAATACTGGAGTGGGTAGCCATTCCCCTCTCCAGGAATTTTGCAACCCGCAGATTGAACCCGCCTCTCCTGCATTGGCAGGCAGATCCTTTACCTCTTGAGCCACCTGGGAAGCCCTCTTTATTCATAACCCATCCCTCCGTGAGCCTGGATCTTTGACTAATGTTTTTGAAGCCTCTACAGTGACTATTTCTCTTGGAACCATTTGAGACCAAACCCCTCCCTTTCGGACCCTGTTTGAGGTTGAAATGTATCCCCTCAAAAGATACTGAAGTCCTAAACCCCAGGACCTGTGAATGTGCCATTTTATGGAAATAGAATCTCTGCAGACAAGTCAAAATGAGTTCATATTCAGCTAAAGTGGATTCTAATCCAGCATGACTGTTACCCTTATTAAAAAAAAAAAAAAAAGGATGAGAGAGACAGACACAGGGAAATACCATGTGACAAAGCCAGCAGAGAATGGGTGAGATGTCTACAAGCCAAGGAGCATCAAGGATTGCCAGCAGCACTGGAAGCTAAGAACCCGCACAGAGCAACTTCTCCCCTAGGCCCTTCAGAAAGAGCATAACCTTGATAACATCTTAATTTCAGACTTCTGACCTCCTAAATTGAGACAGTAAATTTCTGTTGTTTTAAGCTGTCCACGTTTGAAGCACTTTGTTACAGTAGCCCTAAGAAACTAATGTAGATCCTTTTCCTCTTTTTTTCCCTTTTGCAAGTCTCATCCATCCTTTTACCCTTTTCTTTCCATGCCCTACCCATGAACTCTCTCCTCACCTCTTCAGTCCTTTCCACGAATAGCCATTTTAAGGACTCTCCAATTTCCTTCTGCATGAACTTAGGGGGCTTAGATCCAATGTGTGGGCAGCCACAAAATAATCAGACTTCAACATGACCAGATGGGCCTCTCAAATGTTTCCATTTCCAGAGGAAAATGTGTAGAAGTGGAGATGATGGAAAAAGTGTTAAAAGGCAACACACTAACTTTGTTAGATTTGCATCTAGCCTAGTGTGTCTCATCCAGGGGTGATTTTCTCTCACCCCAGGAGGCAGTGTGTGGAGACAATCATAGGAGGCTGCAACTGGTACCTAGTGGGCCCAGGGATGGTACTAAACATCTACAGCCCCCTACCACAGCCCCCTACCACAAAGGATTATCTAGCCCAAAAAGTCCACAGTGCCAAGGTTGAGAAATCCTGCCCCAGCACATGCCTTAAATATGTTCACTTCCATCTTGTCGATTTAAAGAGAAAACTGTGCTTGACTAAGTAGCAATGAGAAATAATTCACCAAGCAGCATGAAAATAGCTGTTCCATTCTGTTCTATTTCATTGTGATGAAGTTCTTTCAGAATCACTCTACTAGATATAAAATAGATAACTAATAACCTATTGCATAGCGTAGGGAACTCTACTCAATACTCTGTAATGATCTATATGGGAAAAGAGTGAAGCTAAGACATGGGAAAAGAGCTTAAAAAAAAAGAGTAGATATTTGTATCTGTATAACTGATTCACTTTGCTGTCCAGAAGAAACTAATATAGTACTGTAAATCAACTATACTCCAATAAAAATTAATTTAAAAAAGAATCACTCCATGTATTTCAGAAAAAGAAAGATTGTCTTTCAGTCAGTGCTGCATTGCAAAATTCGATTTCCATGTCAATACACATTTAGATTCTTCAATCTGGAACTAAACTCAAAAAATTTTGGCACAAAGCAGTTTCCTTTTCTGGTGCCCTGTCCTCATTATGATATCTGCTTGCTTCTAAAGCTTACAGTACAGACATGTGTTTCAGTTCTTATAGCCTGTCTCCTCTTTTTCCTGTTTCTACTCTCTTTTTCCTGTCTCTACCCCACCCAATTACTGGTTTTACTAAATTTTGCAAACTTGTGGACTTTTAAAAAGATTAACCTGCCAAAATTCTGAAACATTTTAAGGAAACCATAACTAACATAAAACATGTAGGTGTTTGGTTTTTTTTTTTTTTCTCCAGCCAAGACACAGGCTGAAATTCAGTCTAAATGAGTTTACTTTTACTGAGTTTGAATAGAGTTAATAAATATTTCTTCCCAATAAGTATTTTAAAGCATCTGGCCACGCTGTCATTTTTATCTTTTAAGTCAGAAACTTGCTAAACAAAATGTCATCTCATCTGAGATTTCTTGATACATTTGAATTTCCAATTTTGTTCTTCTGTAACCATTCGGCTTGATCTTCCTAAAAAAATTAACACTAACAGTCGGCATTATAGTTCATATGAGATCTACCTTATGTGAAAGGAAATCCTGATTTGTAAGTTTGATTGATGAGCTGTGAAGAAGTGGGAAAAAAAAAAGTGATGGTTACTGTTTTGTCCTTGGTTTGTTGTCTAACTTTGAGAAACCTAATTCATCTTTCAATGAAATTATTTATGTTCAAAATAGAGATGATACAAGTCCAAGAAATCATTTAGCCTTCCATTTGTTATAACTGAACTGTGAGTGTCCCCTCAATGCAGGTTGGTATGATTCATCTTCATCTCAGTTCCTAATGTTGAAGCATGAAAAGGTTGGTTTAGGGTAAAACATCTCTCCTCACACTTAATCAAACCACATATGGACCCAATAGTCATAATAGAATACAGTTAGAATGTAGAAAACAAGGAATATCCCAGCCTGCTTTACCATAAAGTTTGAAATATTGGTTTTAAAGCTGTCTGAGTAACTTCAAATGTTTCAAACTCATTGAGAAGATTGCTAACCCTTTTTGTCACATCATCACATTGTCAAATGCCAAAATAAGTTTTCTAGGAATCAACAATGGAAAATCTGGTTTTTTTTGGTGGCAAGAATTAAATGGTCTGGGTAAAGGCTCAAGTGAGACATCTTTTGAATAAATACGACAGATTTGGAAACCAAATGCCACTCTCCATACTAATGATCTTATGTTAATAATCACAGGAGTGTTGCACTGTTGTAGGAAAGACTCTAGAACTTCAAATATGTCGCAGTCTGTTCCAAGTTAAAACAATGCCCAGTGTCAAAAAAAAATGTGGCTTATGCAAATTTGAAAAATAAAAAATAGCCCAACAAATTTTGTTCAATATGCAAATGTAAATGACAAGTTGTTGATCTACCAAATATGCAGTGATGACTGTATTTCATCAAATCAAAGACACTGTCAATTGTAAGACAAATCATTATTTTAAGTACAACTAAGAAAGAAAAAAACAAACACTGTTAATTCATAGTAAGACCATTATTTTAAGTATAAAAGTAAAAAAGTAAAAAAGAAAAATTGGTGCCAAGTGAATTATGACATAAGGCTTTCTAACTACATTGAATATAAAAGAGGCATCTCAGTTTCAGTTATGCTAAAATGTGAAAAACAGGCAACTTAGAATAAATGAAGTAAGAAGGTTTATCTTTTTCTTTGAGTTCTACTGCATGAAAAAATTTGTTGAGAAACCTTTTTCTTCTCCTCTCTAATCCCTTCTTGTGAGGCTTGGAATATTTTGAAACTTGAAAAACAAAAGGGGAATTTAATGGTATTCTTCGAGGTAGAGGGCTTCCCTGGTGGCTCAGTGGTAAAGAATCCACCTGCCAATGCAGGAGACTCAGGTTTGATCCCTAGATCAGGAAGATCTCCTAGAGAAGGAAATGGCAACCAACTCCCGTATCCTTGCCTGGGAAAGCCCATGAACAGAGGAATGGCAGATGACAGCCTATGGGGTTGCAGAGAGTTGGACACGACTGAGTGACTAACACTTTTACTTCTTTTTTTAAGGTAGAAGAAGAGACAACAGAAACTCTCTCGGTGTCATCCTGAATGGAATTTGTTTGTAAATGCTGGCTGGTGTCAGGGAGTCTTTTGCTCCTGGTAGACTAGCAGGCCATTTAGGGAGGCAATATTTGCTAAAGTGCTTACTGACAAGCAGACTGCTTGCTATTACACTATCTGGCCAACTGTTTAACGTTTTAACTTTTAAGATTTACCATTTCAACTAATCAAGAGGAAAATAAAATGTGAGAAAACAACTAGGTAGGTTTAGTCTAGCTGATATTTGATTAGACTACTCACAAGATGCACTATTCCAAGCAATGGAAAACTTAAAGCATTCAAAATGACTATCAGCTGCCACAGCCACCTGGTAACTGATCAGAACTGAGTCCAAAACTGCCTTTGGATTCTCTATACATCTCTCTCTAATCTGACTTTAGAATCCACCACTCTTACCAGTTTACTACTGTCAAGATCGCTGTATTAATGTGGATTCTATTATACCCAACTGACCTAACATCTTAAGAGTTTAACGTAATAAAAGTTGCTTGTCCATGCAACAACTCAGAGCTGGCATTACTGGCCAGAAGTCCTGAATCTCTCCTCCAGAGACTCCCAAGAACCCTGCTATAGATCTTTAGAGCTCTCTTCACTCGTTTGGAAGATGGGGAAATAGAATCATATGTGAGAGAATTCCATTAGACAGAGCTTATTTATGTGGCCATATATAACTGAAAGGGAAATATACTTGTGTGTCTGAGAGAAAAAAGGAAATAAAGCAGTTTCTGCCACAATTAGTAGTGCTTCCAGGTGGCTGGATATACTTGTATTATTTGAACTCTCAATAGAATTCATAACAGTGACCATACATTTCTTATAGCATCATACTTGCCCTCTGTGACACCACACTTTACTAACTCTCCTGTCTCAGGACTCAAAACTGCTCAGTCTTCTTTGCTGACTCTTTCTGTGCCCAATAACCAAACACTACTGTGACCCAGGACTCATTAGACACCTTTTTGTTACATTTTATACACCCTTCCTAGGTGATTTCATTCAGTCCTGTAGCTCCAAAGTCACATACAAATGACTCACAAAATTATATTTCTGGTCCTGAGTAATCACCTTGTGTGGATATTATGTTCTAGGTTAAATAATTCAGAAATTCGTGTGTGTGTGTGTGTGTGTGTGTGTGTGTGATGAAAGAAAGTTACTTTTACCTGTAACTTATGAAAAAGACTATCATCCACCATTAAATTAATAAATATAAAGATTTATATAGAAGATTTACATTAGATTTTTAAAGAAGATTAGATTTAAAAGAAGATTTTAAAAATTTGTTTAGAAAATTTGGACTATAAGAGCAACATTGGAAAATATCAGAAGGACACAGAGAAGGAGCTAAGAATAATAGCCAAGTAACTTAGAGATATGATATTATTTAATGAGTATTATTAAAGACATAATTAAATATTTACTATGCTATTAATATATATATTAAAACCAGCAAAGATTACATTTCGGGTGTCACACTAGTGAAGGCTGGAGGGCACACTGCGGCAGTCTTGGCAAGTCAGCTAGAGCACCAGGCACTTTTTAACCAGCTGCCTTTGCACTGGCAGAGTAATTTACAGTGGATCTGGGACTGGAGTAAGTAAATTTGTGCATGTGCCCTTTGAAAGTAGAGTCTCCTTTTCCTATAGCCCCCTAGTTCTCTTGGTCATTAACCCTACTAGTTTTCAAAACCAGTTAAGATGTTCACTTCCTGGTGCCAGATTCCAGGACAGGGGTGCCTAAGATAGGGCTCTAACCCTTGGGTCCTTAGGGAGGACTTCCGAGTTTGAGATATGCTCTTCCGCTTTGGGATTTCCCACTGAGGTGTGTGTGCTCACTAGATCATTTCTCTTTCCGTCTTACCCATCTCGGTATGGTACTTTTCTTTACATTCTTAGTTGTAGAAGAGCTGTTTTGCTAGTATTTGGGTTGTTCTTAGAGAGGGAGTTGTTCTCTGTGTCGTAGCTTTGGTGTGTCATGGCGGGAGGTGAGCTCAGGGTCTTCTACTCCGCCATCTTGATCCCTCCACCATCTTGTTCCTTGGCTCATGGCCCCTTCCTCCATCTTCATAGCCAGTGTCATTGTGTATTTCTCTTGCTTTGCCTCCCTCAGTTTCTGTCACATGATCCTTTTCTCTACTGGGTCAAATCTTCCTTTGCCTCTCATAAGGACACTTGTGGTTGCATTTAGATAATCCAGGATAATATCTCCTCATCTCAAAATCTTTAATCACAACTGCAAAGTCTCTTTTGCATTATGAGCTAACATTCACAGGTTCCAGAGATTAGAACCTGGATATCTTCAGGGGCCACTATTTAGCCAATTAAAAGAATATGCTTTTTGTATTTCATTCTGTTTCTACCTTTGTGTAAGAATGTTTCTCTGCTTAACTTAACCATATTTCTGGAACAGCTATGTCAAGCTCTTCAATACCCTAAACCTTAAACCTGGCTTTGGTTAGTGCACAAATATGTGCAAGGCAGCAAGCCAAGTGAAGGGAAAAGTTCTGTCAGCTAACCAAGACTGTCTGGTGTTCTGCCTATCAGAGAAAACATGAACTATTAACAAAGGATATCCCATAATCTACTTTCTATTTTCCAGACTTACTTTTTACTCTTATGAGTGGTTTATTCATGATGCCCTAAAGTTACTTTTCAATTATCAGTCTAAGTTATTTAGGGGGTCTTGTTATTCTAGTCAAATTAAAATCCTATGCAGACTCAGATCTTGTTTCCCAGAATTTAAGTTGCTAAGGCACAGCAACAAAGCTTCTGGTAAAGAATTTTAAAATATGGGATTTTTAGCATGATTTGAAATAGAATTTTCCAAAAAATAGAAATGCAATAGTAACAGTAAATAACACTATAATCACATGAGGGAAAAATAGATCTATGCTACTCAAACCTTTTCTCTTTTTATTCATTCAATACATTTCCTATTATATACAAGTTCTAAAATAATTAGTAGAGTGTTTTTTCAACTAAACTGAAAAAACAGAAGCATTAGAAAGCATAAGGATGGAAAATACAGAAGAGAGCACAGAAAGATATATGGAATAATTTTAAGTCTAACATATATATTTAAATGAAGCTTCAAGAAGGGAGATAAAGAATAGAATAGAATTAATATTTGAAAGATAATTGTCAAGAATTATCCAAAACTGATAAATGGATTATAAAATGTCTATAAAACTGTCTATCTGAAGCAGAATAAACACACACATACAAAATCACAGGGCTTCCTTCATAGTTCAGTCGGTAAAGAATCTGCCTGCAATGCAGGAGACCTGGGTTCAATTCCTGGGTCAGGAAGATCCCCTGGAGAAGGAAATGGCACCCCACTCCAGTATTCTTGCCTGGAGAATCCCATGGGCAGAGGAGCCTGGCGGGCTGCAGTCCATGGGATCGCAAGAGTCGGACACAACTTAGCAGCTAAACCACCAACCACCACCACCATACAAAATCACAACTAGGTTCGTTATAGAAAAGAAGTGTCTACAAACTAAAGACAAAGAGAAAAAAATCTTCAAATAAGAGGGAAAACATAGATCTTTTTTTGGGTCTTCTAGATCTCCAGGTATCAGTGTAAACTTGGGCCCTGTGACAACAGCCTTTCCCCAACAAAATAACCATACATCTGCTTGGGGAAAGACAGCGAATTACTACCACAGTCACTTGTTTTAATGTTATAGGACTCTTACTATCAGCATGAGACCTCTTTTCAGTCAGGGGGTCAGTTATAATACTTGGCTAAGATCAAGAAACTAGCAAGGGACTGTGATTTTTTGAGTGCTTCTTCTTAGCCTTATCCATCTTCAACTTCACTGACTGTATATATTGAGAAATGTCCTTGCTGACTGCCCATCTATCTTGCCCCTAGGAATATATTATTCTATAAGCCATCTCCACAGCTCCCTGTGGATCAGGTCCCCTGGCTGCTATTCTGACCTGGCCATCTTTTATAACTGTCCATACATTGCTTCTAACAGTTAAATGCTGTCACGTGGGCCTCTCTAATTTTAAGACCCTAGTTCTCAGAACTAGGGTCTTGGGTGTCTGGGAGCCTAGTTCTGCAACAGCATCTCTCAGCATTAGCCTTGGCCTACGGAGGACAGCTGCCACCTCACCAGCACAATCTTTGTGTGTCTGTTAGTTGTTCAGTCATGTCCAACTCATTGTGACCCCGTTGACTGTAAACCCACCAGGCTCCTCTGTCCATGGGGTTCTCCAGGCAAGAATGCTGGAGTGGATTGCCATCCCCTTCTCCAGGGGATCTTCCCAACACAGAGATCGAACCCTGGTCTCCTGCATTACAGGCAGATTCTTTACCCTCTGAGCTACCAGGGAAGCACAATCCTTACCACTTTGCCATATGAGAGCCTTCTGGGCTCTCTCACAGAATATAGACAGGGTGGTGGGTTTTCCAGTCTTAAGTAATACATACACTTCAACATCCTCCCTTTCAATTCTCTCACTTTTCTGAGACTTTTAATCCTTTCTGTCATCTGCTGTGGCATTCTATTTCTACTTAACCTGGAGGACACCATAACTTTTTCCAAGAACCATTCTCACTGCATGTTAACACAATCTCCTGGGACCCTAGCCAGGGTGATAAATATTTCATCATGTGAGAGTACTCCCCTACCAATAAACTCTCCCTTAATCAACCTTATATTCCACATCCCTTGATCCAACACTTCAGGATCTAGTACCATATATTTAATCTACAGTGCATCTATTGCCCCAAATCTAGTGCCACTCGTCCTTTCTCCTATCAATACATGTTGATTCGTCCTGACTTGTCCTGAAGCTCATCCAGTGTGTAATGCTCAGAACATCCCTTATTATGCCTAACACATCAGTTATGACTTAATCCTGGCTATAGCTAAGAGGGGAAAGGAAAGTTAGATACTGAAGGGATCTGAGTGTTGCTTTGCTGACCAGGGTTAGTTACCCCTGGCAAGATGGTGACTCCTCTTGTCACCTTTTACTCTCTGAATTTAAGCAATCCATAGTACTGTGGTGAGAGCCATAGCTTATAATTCAGAGAGACTCAAGCTGTGTTATCATGCTAAGTCACTTCAGTCATGTCCGACTCTGTGCGACCCCATGGACTGCAACCCACCAGGCTCCTCCATCCATGGGATTTTCCAGGCAAGAGTACTGGAGTGGGGTGCCATTGCCTTCTCCGCAAGCTGTGTTATAGAAGGATGCACACTCTTTATGGACCAGGATATTCTTCCCAGAGGTGCAGATGGAAAGCACAGAGTACCCTAGTGGGTCACTGGGAATGATGATTAATAATGGGATCTCCCTGCTTCCACTGCTTTGGTTCTCAGAGTCACATATTCTTATTGGGGAAACAACATACAGAGGTCTCTTGACTCCTCCCATAGGTCCACCTGCCTTCCTTTTCTTAAGTCTAATCTTCCAGGCATTTTCCTTCTAGGTTCTGGGCCAGTTGGGCAGGTTATTAACCAAAGACCTCAGGACACTGCCCCTTTCACACAAAGTGAATGACCTATGTACTACTCACAGTCTCACAAACCAGAAAGGTTTCTTTCCACTGTCTTTCAGGGCTGTCTTCCCTCCACGCCCCCTGCTCCCTTCAATGTGGATGAAATTCAGCCATTATTTATTTTCAGCTGGCATCCATATATTGAACTGACTTATCCATTGATAAAGCTCAGGCCTTTTCCTTCAGTTAGTCATAGAAAATTTTATAAAAAGATGTGATCTGAAGGAAGATCTGAAGTCACTGCAGTGAGTAAAATAAGTTTATTGATGTCAGAGTGTTTGTGATCCGGACTACCTGCTTAGGCAGTGTGCTTGATCTCTGGTCTTACTTTGACTTGATCCCAGATGGGCCATTTCCATGTTACAATAAAATGCTGCTGGACACACTCAACTTTATGACTTTGTAGACCTGATATCACCCAGTTCCTAACGGATATCTCTGGACACAGAGTCTCTTGGCACTTCATGATCAAGTATTCTATCTTTACCAGGGCCCAAGTAACATGCCAGGAGCTATTTTTTTGAAAAGGCATTTAGTTTTTTTTGTGTGTGTGGATGACATGGCTTTGCTCTAGAATCCCAGATAGCAGCGTTGTATATCTCCAACTGAGGTCTGCCATAAACTCCACACTGCCTGTGTTTAGAGCATTAACACTCTCAACATCATCAAGTCCATCAGATCACATGTCCCAGGCAACAGGACTGACTGGATCACAGTCTAGACTACTGTGGATAGATTCCTGTACTGCTTCTGGGCCCACTCAAAACTGACGGCTTTCTGTGTCACCTGAAAAATGGTCCAAACAGTAGTTACACGTGTGAAATATGTTTCCTCCAGAATGGAAAGTGGTCTGCTGGACATTTTCTTCTTTGTTGTAGGCAGTGCAGGATGCAGCACTTTGTTACTTTGGGGAAGAAACTGATATGGTCTTGACCTTTTGATACCTAAAATCTTCACTGAAGTGGCAAGTTCACTCATCCTTTGGAATCTACATGTTTCCAAGCCTCTAGCATACTATCCACCCCTTGCTCATCCTATCAATCATCGTGATATCATCAGTGTAATAAATCAGTGTTCTGTGAGCTATCAGGGAGATCCAGATCCCTTTGAAGCATTTTATGACAATTTTTTAAGGACACTGTAAATAAACATTTTGTTAATTCCACATAAATAGATACTCTTTTGATCCTGCTTTGTCATTCTGCTTATTTAACTTATATGCAGAGTACATCATGCAAAATGCTGGGCTGGATGAAGCACAAACTGGAATCAAGATTGCTGGGAGAAATATCAATAAACTCAGACACCACACTTATGGCAGAAAGCGAAGAGGAACTAAAGAGCTCCTTAATGAAAGTGAAAGAGAAGAGTGAAAAAGCTGGCTTAAAACTGAACATAAAAACATGAAGATCATGGCACCTGGTCCCATCACTTCATGGCAAATAGATGGGGAAACAATGACAGACTTTATTTTCTTGGGCTCCAAAATCACTGCAGATGGTGTAGTCATGAAATTAAAAGATTCTTGCTCCTTGGAAAAGCTATGACCAACATAGACAGCATATTAAAAAGCAGAGACATTACTTTGCCAACAAAGCTCTGTCTAGTCAAAGCTTTGGTTTTTCCAGTAGTCATGTATGGATGTGAGAGTTGGGCTATAAAGAAAGCTGAGCACCGAAGAATTGATGCTTTTGAACTGTGGTGTTGGAGAAGACTCTTGAGAGTACCTTGGACTGTAAGGAGATCAAGTCAGTCAATCCTAAAGGAAATCAGCCCTAAATATTCATTGGAAGGACTGATGTTGAAGTTGGAACTCCAATAATTTGGCCACCTGATGCAAAGAACTGACTGACTCCTTGGAAAAGACCCTGATGTTGGGAAATATTGAAGCTTGGAGAAGGAGATGGCAGAGGATAAGATGGTTGGATGGCATTACCAACTCAATGGACTTGAGTTTGAGCAAGCTCTGGGAGTTGGTGATGTACAGGAAAGCCTGGCATGCTACAGTTCATGCGTTCGCAGAGTCAGACACAACTGAGCAACTGAACTGAACTGAACTGAATTTTTGATTCTGTATTCCAGTCAAAACAGAAAACAATGCATGTGCCAAATCAATGACTGTAAACCATTGAAGCCTTATTAATACTCTCTAGCTTCTTATTATATCACATCCAGTAAAACAGCTACAATTGTGCTACTACTTGAATGAGTTTGCAGAGCCCTCAGGGAGAAATGAAAAATATCTTAGTGTTTTTATACACTTACGAACAGAGGAATAAATTAAAGGTACAAATGGAGAGGGCCAAGTTGCTGAAATATAGAAACTCACTCTTTCATTCAGTATATGGAGGTAAGTGACATGGGAAAAGTAAAGAAGATAGGTGGAATAGAAATTGACAAGGTAGGGCTGCTAATATTATATATGTTGTCCATAAAGAAACTCACAACACTAATGCAACATTTGAGCAGAAACCTGAAGGAAGTGGGGAAATGAATCTATGGATATGTGTAGAAAAAGCACAACTGATGGAATGACTACTGAGTATGTTTGAAGAAGGCCAATGTGATTAAGCAGAATGAGCTAGCATAGAATGGGAAGAAATAAGGTAAAGAGAGCAGACTTCGGGGACAGAGGGCAAGGAATAGAGCAAGGGTTGTAAACCATTGTAAGGTCTAAGTTTTTTGCTTTTGTTTTTTTCTGGGTGAAGAAAAATCCATTTAAAGATTTTGACCAGAGGAATGCTGTGATGCATTTATGTTTTAACTTAATCCCTTATATCTTAAAAATGCACCATAGGAGAGCAAAAGTGAAAGCAAGGAGACCAGTTAGGCAAGTAGAGCAAAAACAGAAAGTAATATTTTCTAAGGCTCTGATAGAATCACCTTTGCATAGGAAGAGATTCTCATGTTCTAACAACTTGGGAGGGGAAAAAATTAAACAAGGGGAAACAGAATGTGGCTGGGGAGAAATATGAAGGAAATTTCACTAGGTATTCTTTCCCCTACTAGGCAATGAAAATTTTGTAGCCTACCATGTTTCCTTTCCATTTTGACTATCAGGAAGTTCAGAGACAACTTTAATGCTCAATGAAATCATCCACTAATGTAGTCATTCACTCACTTCTGTGTTCAATCAATAACCATCTATTTCATGGCTAACGTGCTTACACTGTGCAACACGACACAGTCCCAGGGTCTTGAAGGTCTTGACAAAGACAAATGTGTAAAAAGAAATTGCTGATTTTTTTTTTTTTCAGAAGATAGATATGTTAATTTTTTGGTCTAATTTCTTAAAATTATACCACTAATGAGTATCAAGGAGCAAATTAAAATTTTAAAAGAATGCTGTGTATTATCTCAATACAAAGAATGGTTAATCCAACATAAATAACATACAGTCAAAATTAATATTTCTCTGAAATAACTAATTGATAAACTCTAATTTCCTTTTGAATTAATGAACTGTGAATAAGATATTTGTTTGAATCACTTCTGAATAGTGGAAATAACTAGCATACCCAAAGTATATAAAATCACTATTTTAGTAGAAACAGCTATTGTATTAATAATTTGTGGCAACGTTGCATAAGAGAAAAACTATCTTGCTTACATCGTCTGACAAATACAATGGAACAGCAGTGATGAGAGCTGGAATGTTTTAAGTGCTCTATTTTTACCTCACCACATACCTTCAGTCTAGTTAATTTAGGAACTTTAATGGTAATCCATAAGCACTCTTTTTATCTAGGATATGGTAAAATAATCAGTGTTGTACCAATAAGCTAGGCAACTCAAGCATAATTAGATTAAGAGAGGAAAAAAAAGAGTGATATTTATTTTAATGCCTATTTAAAAAAACCTGAAAATTGTTGAGGAAATTCCAGTTTTTAGAATATAAAAAGCCAAATGGTATTAGGAAGAGAGTCACTTAATGAGAAGAATAATTTGGGCAGTTCAGATGTTACCAAACAATGATTATTCAGAGAAAGAGAAAAAAGTGAAATTTCTCCACTTATTAAATTGACAATTCTAGCAAAAACGTAATGGGAAACAAAATTAAATTTGCTCTAAGTCACCATGAAAATGTTTAATTATCTAAGCATTTCATTTAGAGCCATTTTTCCAGTATTTGGGAATACACTGGCATTTACCATCTTTATTTTCAAGCTTCTTAGTAAGAGAAGATATTTAAAAAGTTATACTAAAAACCTAATTATTGCTAGTGCAGTAAAGTAACCAGAAAACATAAAGTTTGGCTTTTTTAAATACTTTTTAACTACTTGATCTTTTGTATTATGTATTTTTCAGTGATACTTGACTATAGAATTATTTTCTTGGTTTTTGATGAACCAGAATGTCTATGATTTCTCAACATGTATGTGTTTTTACAAACTAAAATAAAAAGATAGTTCTTAATCATTTTTCCTTTTGGCACATTTTGTTTAATTTGGTTTGAGTGAGGATATCATAATTAAGGGGAAAAAGTAGAAAATCCTTTCATCTTTTATTGAGCTAAACACTATTTGAAGACTTTGGGGTATAGTAGTGCAGTGTGTGTTAGTCACTCAGTCATGTTTGACTCTTTGCCAACTCGATGGACTGTAGCTGGCCAGGCTCCTCTGTCCATGGAATTCTCTGGGCAAGATTACTGGAGTGGGTTGTCATTCCCTTCTGCAGGGGATCTTCTCAACGCAGTGATTGAACCCAGGTCTCCTGCATTGCAGGTAGATTCTTTACCATTGATCTACCATGAAAGCCCATAGTAATACAAAATTCTCCATAAAAATTTCTCAGTACTATCAATTACCTCTGTGATGTTTAATTTCATGTGTCAATTTGGCTAGGTTTGGCACTCAGTTGTTCGGTAAACAAGTTTTTATGAAAGTATTTGCTGTGAAGATAATTTTAAAATGTGATTAAGTTTACCTTAGTCAATTTTGAGTAGATTTCCCTCATTACTATGGGTGGACCCGGGGGACCTCACCAGTCAATTGAATGTCTTAAAAGAAAAGACTGAATTCTCCTTGGAAGAATGCCTCTACACTGCCTTTGGACTCAACACTACAACATCAACTCTTTCCTGGGTCTATAGCCTGATGCAGATTTCAGGCTTACAAGTCCCCACAACGGGGGAGCCAGTTTTCTAAAATAAATCTCTCAGATAGATAGACAGAGATATATCCTATTGGTTCTTTTCTCTGGGGAATCCTGACAACCTCCATGATACTGAATCCAATTATAGATGCTCATCCTCTTTTTTCTCAGTAATATTTGACTTAGTTGATTATCCCTCTTCTTTAGTATACTTTCTTCACTTCAATTCTAAAATACATTCTCTTGATTTTTCTCCTACATCATTTTCTCTCCTATTCAAATCCCCTTGATGGTTGTTCTCTTCTCTTGATTTCTAAATGTTGGCATGGATTTGGGTTACTCTATGATTCCTTTCTTTTTTTGTATCTATACCTCTCCTTTGCTGATTTCACTCAGCTTCATAACTCTAAAAGCCATCAATTCTTGGGATTCCTCATAATATCAACAATTAAATAATAGAAACAAAAATGTTTAAAAATGGATTTTATATATCAATATGACAGTTATACAAGTTATACAAACCTTTTCTTTCTCTAGTAATAAAAGAAATATATGCAGCATAAACCTCCCCCGGAAAATTTTGAGATGGATATCCAGGTGTCACAATACACCAGAGTCACATATCAGCAGCACATTAAGAGAAATTGGAAAAAATATAATAAATACCAAAAAAAAAAAAAAACCCACATGGAAAAGGAAAGGACTCAAGATTGCTCTTACCTTGAAATGAGGAAAATGCCAGTACCCATCCACTTTTTTCCCCCTCACCTTGTGCAGCCTGTGGAATCTTAGTTCCCCAACCAGTGATTGAACATAGGCCCTTGGCAAGGAGAGCACAGAGTCCTAACCACAGGACCACCACGGAATTCTCCAGTCCACTTTGAGAGCTGGGTGATGAGTTATCTAGATAATGTGCTACTAACCCACACCTTCATTGTGTTTGTAATCAAGCTCAGAGCTGCATGTCGTAAGAAAGAGCATGGTAAACCAGATTTAAAAATGTAGCCACTTTCAGTTTGTCCAAACAACCTTGACGTCATATGTTTTGAAATATACTTCTCAGTACTTAGTTCTTTTCGTAATTTACTGTGAAGAGAAGAAAGAATTTTATGATAACCTCTATTGTAGAAAAACCATGCTCCATTTGGTAAAAGCGAGAGAAAAGACTACAATTGAATTTTATGGTTTCATGCATTGCCTATTTCACTATGGTTACAGAACATTTGCTAAACCAGGTTTTATTTCTTTAATAAATTCTTTCTCTCAAAACACACAATTGAAATTAATAAGAGAAACACAACCTTAAATGAGAGCTTATATACTGCATTCCTTACAACAACTACTTCTATTTCATGTTAAATCAGCCAAGCTTTATGTAGTCTTTGGAGCTGATCTCACAGAACAAAATACTTTTAACCCTAAAGCACATGTTTCCGATTTTGTGTATCTAAGATAACATTTCTTCTAAAATTCAAGAACTAAAAACTGAATTGCACCTGAGAGGCAAAAAAAAAATCTGTGTATTGTTTAAAATATCATTGAAACCAATATGAATGATACCACTGAGAACTGTAGACTTTATTTCACTCTTACTTAACCCACTATTTCTACTTTCTAGAGAGCCCTTTTCCAAAAAATAAACACAGAGCCCACACTTTGACATCTAAAATGAACAATGTAAGTATGATAAAAAGAAATATTCTCTTAAATTTTTTCTTCCCAGTGGAAATTTTGTTTATGTGTAACAACTTTCTTCTGTGGAGCTTTAAAAATCTTATGTACACTAATTGGTGAATTTCAACATCCTTATGAAATAGGCAGGAAATTCCTGCTCCTCAAGACAAGAATGAAGCCAAAGTTATGTTCTATTGTTTACCATGGAAAAGGACATCTAATAAATTGTTGCAAAGAGACAATTAATTAGCTATTCTTCTCTGTTGAGAACCAAACAAAAGGAAACTGGTTTAAAATGTCCTTAAGTTACAATAGGGATAATATGGACATGAGTTTGAGCAAACTCTGGGAGATAGTGAAGGACAGGGAAGCCTGGCGTGTGCAGTCTGTGGGGCTGCGAAGAGTTGGACATGACCTAGTGACTGAACAACAACAAAAGATAGCAATATGAGACCTTTTTAATGCAGAGTAAAAATGAGACTGAATTAGGTTGACTAGCCTATAGCATGCACATTAACAGTGGAACACAAGATGACAGGAAAGGGCTGGGATCATGGGAGGGTGTTTTGCACATCAATGTTCATTGTAGCATTACTTACAATAGCTAAGATATGGAAACAACGTAAGTGACCAGTGATAGAGGAATGGAAAAAGAAGATGTGGTACACATATACACCTGAATATCATTCAGTCATAAAAATAAATAACTAAATAAATGAAGTCTTGTCACTTGCAACAGCAGGGCTGGATCTGGAAAGATTTGTGCTAAGTGAAATAAGTCAAAGAGAAAGATAAATACCATATGATCTAAGTGCAATCTAAAAACAAACAAAACAAAATAAAAACAGACTCACAGGTACAGGGAAAAAATGAGTGGTTGCCACAGGGGACGGGGTTGTGGGTAGGTGATGTAAGTATAAGAGATTAAGAAGCACAAACTTTCAGTTATACATTAAATATGCTATGAGGGTGTACAACACAGCATAAGGAATATGGTCAATAATATTATAATAACTATGTGTGGGGAAGGTGGTTATTAGACTTATTGTGATGATTACATTCATAATGTATGCAAATGTCAAATCACAATGTAATACGTCTGAAACTAATGATCTTTTCACATCAACTATATTTCAATAAACAAACAAGTAAAAGAATGGTTTCAGGGAGACTATAAATGAATGCTAAAATCAGTGAGCAAAATTATGATGAAAACAGGATATTTGCCATCTCAAAGTATATCTCCGTTAGAAGAAAGACTCTTTCTAGAGGGGAAAAAGAGAAATTTCACATTGGAGAAAACTGACAGACACTATCTTCAACAAGTAATCAAGATACACATCTTCGGTATGAAGATATAGAACATTCTCTAACACCATATGAAAAAATAGAATGGATTCAAGACTTAAATGTAAATCTGGAGTCAAAGTTGTTTGAGAAGCAGTTACATCCCTAGATATCTGCCTACCTCCAGGCTACTCAGCAACTACATGATTTTAAGGTACCCAATGTCTCAAAAAATTTACCATCCTACCTCCGAAAGCTATGACAAACCCAGGCAGTGTATTAAAAAGCAGGTGCATCACTTTGCCAGTAAAGGTCTATGTAGTCAAAGCTATGGTTTTTCCAGTAGTCATGTGCAGATGTGAGAGCTGGGCCATAAAGAAGGCTGAGTGCCAAAGAATTGACACTTTCAAATTGTGGTGCTGGAGAAGACTCTTGAGAGTCCCTTGAACAGCAAGGAGATCAAACTAGTCAATCCTAAAGGAAATCAACCCTGAATATTGAATGGAAGGACTGATGCTGAAGCTGAAGCTCCAATGCTTTGGCCACCTGATGCAAAGAGCCAACTCATTGGAAGAGATCTTAGTGCCAGGAAAGATTAAAGGCAAAAGGAGTAAGTGGTGGCAGGGAACGAGATGGTTGGATAGTATCACTGACTCAGTGGACATGAATTTGATCAAATTCAAATAGTGGAAGACAGAGGAGCTTGGAATGCTGCAGTCCATGGAGTCACAAACAGTCAGACACTACTTAGCAACTAAACAACCACCCGAGAAAGAGGTTACTGGGGAAACTGCTCATTAGGAGACCAGTAAAGAAAAAGTGTGGGATATAAAATATATGAAATGGAACCAGGAGAGAGATGAAGCAAAAAATAAATCAATGGGACCTAATTAAATTTAAAACTTTTGCACAGCAAAGGAAACCATCAAAAAAACAAAAAGGCAGTCAACTGAATGGGAGAAAATATTTGCAAATAATATGACTAATAAGGGGTTAGTATCCAACAAATTAACAGCTCATACAACTTAACATCAAGAAAACAACTTGAGCAAAAAAATGGGCAGAGGGACTGAAAAGACATTTTTCCAAAGAGGGAATGCAGATAGCCAAAGGAGATCAGTCCTGGGTGTTCATTGGAAGGACTGATGCTGAAGCTGAAACTCCAATACTTTGGCCACCTGATGTGAAAGGCTGACTCATTTGAAAAGACCCTGATGCTGGGAAAGATTGAGGGCAGGAGGAGAAGGGGACGACAGAGGATGTGATGGTTGGATGGCATCACCGACTCAATGGACATGAGTTTGGGTAAACGCCGGGAGTTGGTGATGGACAGGGAGGCCTGGCGTGCTATGGTTAATGGGGTCGCAGAGTCAGACACGACTGAGTGACTAAACTGAACTGAAGGCATGTGTGAATATGCTGAACATTGCTAATCATTAGTGAAATACAAGTCAAAACCACAGTGAGATATCACCTCACACTTATAAGAATGGCTATCATCAAAAAGATGACAAGTAAAAAATGCTGGCAAGGATGCAGAGAAAAGAGAGCCTTATATGTTGTTGGTGGGGATGTAAAATGATGCAACCACGATGGAAACTGTTTCTATTATTGAGAGTTCTCAAAAACACTACTACCATGTGACCCAGCAATTTCAATCCTGGGTATATATCCCCCTCAAAGCTGAAAAGACTAATTAAAAAAGATACATGCACTGCAATGTTCATAACAGCCTTATTTATACTTGCCAAGATATGGAATCGACCTAAGTGTCCATCTACAGATGAAGGGTAAAGAAGACACGGTATACATATACAGTGGAATACTACTCAGCCATATAATAGGATGAAACTTTGCCACTTGTGGCAACAAACATAGACTTGGAAGGTGTTATGGTAAGTGACATAAGTCAGACAGACAAAGACAAATACCGTATGATATCACTTATACATGGAATAGAAAGAAAAAATACAACAAATTACAATATAAAAGACACAGACTCACAGATACAGAGAACAAGCTAGGGGTTACCAGTGGGGAAGTGGGGTGAAGCAATATGGGGTGGAGGAGTTTGAGGTACAAACTCTTGAGTGTAAGATAGGCTCAAAGATGTATTGTACAACACAGGAAATATAACCAATATTTCGTAACAACTGCAAATGGAAATTAACCTTTAAAAATTGTATAAATTAAAAAAAATTTTAAAGAATTAGTAAAAATACTAAAAAAAAAAGATATATCAACATCAGATAACTACTGATACGGTGCACTGAGAAGGATGTATCAGTTCTGTGGTATTGCAAAAAAAAGAACAATCTTAATGTAATATTGAGAAGACATTAGGCAAACCTAAGTACATTCTACAAAATAACTAAACTAAATTAATCAAAAAGTGTCAGGGTCACAAAAAACAAAGATGGACTTTTATGTGTATTTTGTTAGAATAAAAAAAGTTAAAGAAAAAAGTTTTTCCTCAAGGATTCTAAACACCAAGAATTTTTCTAAAAGCCTTTCTATGATTAATTAGCCTCTGAATCTAGACAAGAATAAAAGTCAAACCACAATAAAGCCTATATCACGTTAGTTTTCATATGCGCTGTGGTAAAAGGAAATCTAAAGAGTCATTTAAAATAACTTCACATTAGATTATACTTGAGGTTAAAAGTCGCATATTTATAGTATGCAAAATATAAATTGGCAACCTCATTATTTTTGCATCCTTTAGAGAAAACATGGGGAACTAAGAAAAAAATGCAAGCACATGTAAGTGATTTTTGTGTGTGTGTTGTTTGGACTTTGGAAGCATAGTTTGTTTCAAAGCTGAGCCCAATCAAGAAAAGAAAAAGAGAACACTCCATAAACCACAGCAAAAACTCAAACAAAAAAAAAAATCGAACAAAAACAACAAACTAAAAGTGAGAACACGCAGAAAACTGATTTTATAATTAATTCTTCAGTATATGTTTTGCCTTTAAATATTCACATCACTCAACAAAGTAACTTCTAAAGTAGACTCAAAATCGTTTGTGGAGCAAAACTTTCATGGAGACAGTGATTAATACAGGAAGAAGACAATACTTCTGGGTCTTCTTACATTTTTTCCATTCCATTTCTGTGCAAATGATTTTACAGAAAAAAAAAAAATCTCCACTCAGAGCAAAGGGTTTTCTTGGAGTGGGAAAAATCAGTGAGTACACAGAAATCTGCCATTTTCTCTCTCAGAAATTGTATCCCTGTGGGTTTTGAAACTCTTGGTTTTGGCTTCTTGAATTTCTAACTAGAAATTTCTTCCTGTCAACTGTGTAAGTTTATCAGAGCGGCATAAAGTTACTCATTGCATGCTCTCTGGAGAAAAGAAGGAATGATCTTTCCCAATGAAGACAAGAGTGATAATGAAAATCGAATGTGAAGTAATCAAACTCATGGCAGTGCGTTTTATAAGGAAACATTTCATTATTTAAGTTAAGACATTAGCTAATGAACTGTCAGGGTCATAACGTAACACGGAATTTAATCTTGGATACACTTCAGGTAATAAAATATCTGAGTTTTTCACTCTTTTCCCTCTAAATGATTTTATTCATTCATTCATTTAAAAACCATTTATCAAGTGCCTCTATGTGGCCAAGTGCTACACTTCTCAGGCCTTCAAGGAGCTCAAGATTTGAGAGCAAGCTGGACAAGAAAGTCAGTAGTAGCACAAAGTAGTAACTGCTTTGAGGGATCTATGCCCAGAGTTTGACAGGTGCTCTTAGCAGAGGAATTTAACATGACTTGGAGTAAGGGCAAAAAGGTGCAAGAAAACTATTCTCAGCAGAGGTTACTTGAAGGATAAGTGATTTTTATCAGACAGAGCAGAGAAAGGAAGGCTTTCAGCTGCAGGAAGAAGCATGGACAGATCTGAGAGAGTTTAGAAGGTAAAATAGCACCTGCTAATCAAATGTGGGAGATGATGGGGAAAAAGGTCAAATAAAGAGAAACAAATCAATCTCATTACCCACATATGTGCAACTTCATCAGTACTTACTATCTACCAGGCCAAACATTATATAAGTCCTAAGGAGAATACAACTATGAAAAATATATCGTCATTGTCCTTAAAAACTTCCAAGTTTAGTTAGTGTGGGGTCTATGGGGAGGAAGTATAGGAAGACTCTCTAAAAGCAAGTGCAATCGCCATACTGTGATGTATAATAGGGAATAGCTGGTCTTCATTCTGTTTCTGGCACAGAGCTCCTAAAACCCTTGTCATTTCCTAAGTGACAAGAGAGCTAAACCGGGTACCTTTGTTAAGTTAATGAGGTAACTTTTGGACCTTACCTAAGAGTGGGGGATGATTGCTACTGGAGCCAACCAGGTAATTAGAGACTTGAAACTTTCTGTCCCCCTCCCTGACCTCCAGGGAGGGGAGAGGGGCTGGAGGCTGAATCACTCACCAGTGACCAACGACTTAATCAACCATGCCCATGTAATGGAAGCCACCATGAAAACCTAAAGGAGAAGCTTCTGAGAGCTTCTAGCTTGGTGACCACGTTGAGACTCTGGGAGAATGGCATTGGAAGTCCTTTCCCCATGCTCTGTCCTTAGCATCTCTTCCATCTGGCTGTTCCCAAGTTACACCCTTTTATAGTAAACCAGGGATCTAGTAAGTAAAATGTTCCTTTGAGTTTTGTGAGCTGCTCTAGCAAATTAATCAAATCTGAGAAGGGAGTAGTGGGGAACCTCAGTTCTATAGCTGGTCAGTCAGAAGCCCGAGATCGGTGTCTGAAGGAGGGGAGGGAAGCAGTTTTATAGAACTGAGCTCTCAAACCGTAGGATCTGACACTTCCCCAGGTAGGTGGTGTGAGAAGTGAATTGAACTGTAGGAGTCAGACTTGCTTGGTGCTGTGGAGACCCTGCCCCTATGTTGATACTGGGTCCCAGAGTCTTTAGCAATGACATGTTGTGTGACTGAACTCGTAAACAGTATACAAGGAGAGACGGAATCAATTTTATCTCTGTGTAAGGTAAGGACCAATAAAGTTGGTCATTCAAGACTCCATCACTCTTCTTTCACATGGTTAATCTAAAAAGATCACAGTATCCTCCCCCAAGCCCAAATTAACTTTTCCAATGGTACTCTAAGCACCCGCAGACAACCAGAAATCATACTCACCAGCTGCAAAACTTAAGGAAGAGAAAGCAACGTGGCCACCCGTTGCAATACCGTTTTTAGTTCTTGTATTTTATAAGGCCACACAACAAATAGGGAGAATCCCTGAGATAATGACTGAAACTGGTTCTCTCTCCTAGCCGGAGGGGAGAGGACAGAGACCAGGCAGATCTTCGGGTGGAAAGGCTGATGGTTGTGGCCTATGCCAGCCCTCTGTACCGTATGTCCTCTAGAAGGGAACTGGAAAGAGCTCCATGGCCCACGTACATCTTTGATTTAACAACAAAGACAAGAAACAGAGAGAGAATAGAGAAAGAGAAAATCAGAAAAGGAGGTTGCAGGAAAAGATTTATGCTACCTAAGTGGGGATAAGCCATGACCAACCTAGACAGCATATAAAAAGCAGAGACATTACTTTGCCAACAAAGGTCCATCTAGTCAAAGCTATGGTTTTCCCAGTAGTCATGTATGGATGTGAGAGTTGGACTATAAAGAAATCTGAGTGCCAAAGAAGTGATGCTTTTGAATGGTGGTGTTGGAGAAGACTCTTGACAGTCCCTTGGACAGCAACGAGATCAAACCAGTCAATCCTAAATGAAATCAGTACTGAATATTCATTGGAAGGACTGATGCTGAAGCTGAAACTCCAATACTTTGGTCACCTGATGCAAAGAACTGACTCATTGGAAAAGACCCTGATGCTGGGAAAGATTGAAGGCAGGAGGATAAGGGGACAGCAGAGGATGAGATGGTTGGATGACATCACTGACTTGATGGACATGAGTTTGAGCAACCTCTGGGAATTTGGGGGATGGACAGGGAAGTTTAGCATGCTGCAGTTCATGGGGTCGCAAAGAGTCAGACACAACCGAGTGACTGAACTGAACTGAACTGATGTGGGAATAAAGGAGAGAGTAAATTACAGAGCTCTTATTATGAATGGCAGCAGTAACCAGTGAAACTTTATGGAGGAGGAAATCCAGGCTTTCTTGTTCCTCAATATAAAAACAATCTCAATATAGCATTGGAAAAAGAATGGAATGCTCATCAATTATATTACAAATAGATTGACATTAAAAATGCAGCAATGTTTGCCAAAAGCAGATGGAAAACAGAAATCCAAAACAAGGTGAGGTCATTTGCAAAATTCCAGCCCTGCCACTAACTCCCAACAGCTGACAGGCCTTCTGCATCATCATGGTGCTGATGGGCGGTGTGGGGAAGAGAGGAGGCCAAATGGGGCGGCGGGGGGGGGGGGGGCTGGGGGGGGCCAAAAATAGTTATAGGTCCTTTCCTCCCCATAATTTTCCAATATGTAGCAAGGCATCTCCCTTTCCTCTTCTATGTAATAGGCATTGGTATCAATTTAAAGTCAGTGAATTGCTAAGTTACATCCTTGTGGGAATCAGGATTTCCTCCATTATATCGACTCTATGTACAAGCTAATTAATCTTAGACATTGCAATTTAAAAACCAGCCAAACTCTTGATAATTTCTGAGCCTCAGTTTGGATGATAATTCTCTTTCAATAATATTGGAACTGTAATTCTAAAGCTTGAAATAATTTCATACAATCTAGTCCGTCTTACGTTCCCTATTGGGGAAAGTTAAATTCAGAAAAGTCTGCTGATTTGCCTTAGTTTACAGAGCATGTTAGTAGCAACACCAGGGTTAGAATTCAGGACTTCTGGCATCTGGTACTCTATAAAACTGAAGAAAGTGAACACGTTGGCTTTGAATAATTAATTCAAGAGCAAGGCTTACGAGACTAGTTGTTAAGTAGTGATGTAACTAAAATAGCAGGAATGATAAGCATACACAAACATTACTTATGATTCAAATAATTTTAGGACATAATTGTCCTAAAAAGCTTTATAAAAGCTTACAAATCTTTACAAAAATCCTCTAAGAACTCTTGCCATAATGAAGACTTATTTTGCTTAAAACAAACAACAGAGAGATGGGTGGCAAAAACTTTCCCGCCTACTTCTAAAGGAATTAGAAAAAGCTAACATGATGGGCAGAGATTGCAAAAGAAAGATCATATTACTTTAATCATCAACATGAGGAAAATTTTTCTGACAATCACTGTCGTTTTGCACATGAACTCACTATTCAATTATCTAAATTTGAAACAGAAAGTACTGTTTTCTTCTACAGAGGGATTAGAAATTAAGACATTACAAATTATGAGAAGTTGACTATAATCAGTCACCCTTGCATTTTCTTCTTTTCTTTGTGAATTCTTCAAATTAGGACATACAAAACATGGTTTCCAGAAAGGCATGTGGGTAGGTCTAGAAGCAGATAGAATACTTTTTCTCAAGATAATGAAGTACTACTGAGTACTATAACTTTTAGAGTTAGAGAAAATAGTTAAATGATTTTAAATACTAGAATCTTCACTGGTTTTAAAGAAAAGCAAGCTTCTGAAGAAAGATAAAATTGACAGATATATGTAGAATACCTGGCATGCTGCAATCCATGGGTTTGCAAAGAGTTAGACACGACTAGGCAACTGACAACAACAATACAAATATCTCCAATGCTTAAGCCACTCTTAGTTGAGTTTTCTGTTATGAGCATCTTTTTCTTTCTTTCTTTTTTTTAATGAATCACATTAGAACTGTGGGTCAGTTGTTTTACCAATATGAGTCCCAAGAAAGCAGTTAGTGCCACCACCTGACACTATCTTACGAACAACGGGATACTCTGTGAAAGTATTTGCCTTCTGACCCTTCTACTCTGTCCTTCTCAATTGAAAAGACTGACCTTTATGAATTTCCTCAGTGGACTTCTTCAGCCAGTGGAGTCACCAGTAAGAGAGAAGAGGGTGGGAAGAGAGTGAAGATGGGCTCTTACTTCCCCTCCTCTTTTCCTTGGGGGTCATGATGATAGGCATTTTCTTCACCCTTTTCCTAGAGGCCACAGTTCTTGCCAGGTAACCCCTACTCTCTCTGAGTTCTAAAGGCCACCTTCCCTCCTTAGCCACTCTGGGCAGGTAATCTCACACTCACTCTCACCATAGGTTACCACTCCACCTTTGTGGGTTTCTCTTATCAGTGCCCACCTTATTAATATAGTCCCCTTATTAATTCTCTTTTATTACCATATTTTTGTTTGTCGTCTGTTTCTGGCTACAATTCTGGCTTTATTAAGTACAGTGAGTCTGGGATTTTGCAGGTAAACCAAAGATACAAATACAAATATATTAACTAAACTGATACCAAGTTATCAAAGAGGGGTAAACTTTTGCAAGTGGGACAATAACAGCTACTCCAATGGGTTATTGTGAAGATTCACCTGAAGAGTCTTAACAGTGCCTGGGACACAAAAGATAATAAATGCAAATTCCCATCCCCTCCACTCCAGCTTCTCCATGAATTACTGAATGAGAATCTGTAACTAGAATAACATTTCAAGGGCACCAACTTTGTGTAGAAGACCTAAGGCCTACTGCTTAAGATAGAAAATAAAGAAACAGCTCAAGTACCCATACCCTCTCTTCATCACAGCCACTGCAAGTATCAGCGACTGATTAAGGTACTTGTCCTCACTCAGCTCAAATGTGATCTCAGACTCCTTCTGAAAAAATCCTAAGAAGTCTTTTCCTCTCGCCTTCCTCAGACACCTTTGTTTCTAATCATTCCAGAAACATGCAATTGCCAAATTTAAACTGTGTTGTTTAAAGTAACAGACAAGAGTCCACATTTTTAGAATTATCTCTGACATCCTGCAGCAGCTAAGAATTGGAATATGCTTTGTGAGTGGTTGAACAATGAATTGTATATTTAGCTCCTGGCATCATTCTATCATCTTGGGTGCAACTTGTAATAAATAAACAAGCTAATGAGGGAACAAAACAAGAAACGTGAGGAGCTGTTTTTTTACAAATACCAGGTTAGTATATAAATGGAGTTGTGCAACATCTCTACTATCTAATTTCAGAATATTTTCATCACACCAAAAGAAACTCTATGCCCATTAGTAGTTATTCCCCACTTGCCCATTCACCTGATGTCTTGGAAATTACTAATCTACTTTGTGTTTCTGTGAATTTGCTTATTCTGGACACGTCATGTAAAGGGAATCATATAATATGTGGCTTCCTTCAGTTGTTATTGTTGTTTAGATGCTAAATTGTGTTTGACTCTTTGTGACTCCATGAACTGCAGCATGCCAGGCTTCCCCATCCTTCACTATCTCCCAGAGTTTGCCAAAACTCATGGTCATTGAGTTGGTGATACCATCTAACCATCTCATCCTCTGTCATCCCCTTCTCCTCCTGCATTCAATCTTTCCCAGCATCAGGCTCTTTTCCAATGAGTAGGCTCTTCCCATCAGATGGCCAAAGTATTGGAGCTTCAGCTTCAGCATCAGTCCTTCTAATGAATATTCAGGGTTGATGTCCTTTAGGATTGACTAGTTTGATCTCCTTGCTGTCCAACAGACTCTCAAGAGTCTTCTCCAGCACCACAATTCAAAAGCATCAATTCTTCAGTGCTTAGCTGTCTTTATGGTCCAACTCTGACATCCATACATGACTACTGGAAAAACCGAAGTGGTTTTGCAGCCCAAGAAAAGAAAATCTGTCACCATTTCCACTTTTTCCCCACCTATTTGCCATGAAGTGATGGGACTGGATGCCATGATCTTCATTTTTTGAATGTTGAGCTTTAAGCTAGCTTTTCACTCTCCTCTTTCATCCTCATCAAGAGGTTCTTTAGTTCCTCTTTGCTTTCTGCCATTAGAGTGGTATCAGCTGCATATCTGACGTTGATATTTCTCCCAGCAATCTTAATTCCAGGTTGTGATTCATCCAGCATTTCTCATGATGTACTCATGTGAAGAGTTGACTCATTGGAAAAGACCCCGATGCTGGGAGGGATTGGGGGCAGGAAGAGAAGGGGATGACAGAGGATGTGATGGCTTGAATGGCATCACCGACTCGATGGACATGAGTTTGAGTAAACTCCAGGAGTTGGTGATGGACAGGGAGGCCTGGCGTGCTGTGATTCATGGGGTCGCAAAGAGTCGGACACGACTGAGCGACTGAGTTGAACTGAACTCTGTATTTAGGTTAAATAAGCAGGGTGACAATATACAACCTGGAAGTACTCCTTTCCTGATTTTGAACCAGTCCATTGTTCCAGGTCCAGTTCTAACTGTCCTTTCTTTCAGTTAACATGATGTTTTAAAGGCTCATCCATGCTGTAATATGTGTCAGTACTTCATGTGTTTTTATTGCCAAATAGTATTCCATCATATAAATCTACAACATTTAATCTATCCATTAATTAGTTGATGGACATTTGGATTATCTATACTTTTTGGTTGTTGTGAATCATGTTACTCTAGATAGCCATGTAAGTTTCTGTGTGGACATATGTTTTCATTCCTCTTGAGTATGTATCTAGGAGTGGTGTTATGGACCTATCAAATTAACACTTAAGTGGAACATAGAGTGCCGGATGGTAAGTCACAGTTCCACAACAGACCATGAGAGAATATAAAAGAGAGATTCATTAGTCACAGTTCCTAAAAATACTGCTCAGTGCAGCTTGAGGAACCACAGAGAAGGGCCAGGGCAGTGAGAGACAGGACCTGGAGTACATGCTTTTACTAGGGTTTGTGGGTGAAATGTTTTGGGGTTCTTAGGTTAAGGCCAGGTTGGCCAATTAAAACCAAAAGAGTGGGATTTCGGCAAGTCCCACAGGGTTCTTTCCTAAGGACGCCCAAGGGGAGCACTGGGAAGCAGAAGAGACGCAAGGACTGTTGGGAAAGTCATAGTAGGAACTTACAACTGCTTGTGACTCTGTGGGCTGTTATTAAATACTTAGACTTGCATGAGGGGCTAGTGTCAGTCTGAGATCTCTGCAGGGCACTTGGCCAAACACCGTGAATGCTAAGGGAGTAATATCATACCGTGGATTAGCTTAGCTAAACTCCCATCAAGTGGAATTTCTGGCTTACATGGTGACTCTGTATGTTTAACATTTTGAAAAGCTGCCAAAGTGACTGCATCATCGGCCATGTAAGAGGGTTCTAATTTTTCCATATCCTCAATAACACTTGTTATTATCAGTCTTTCTATTTTAGCCGTCCTAGTGGGTGTGAAGTGGTACCTCATGTTTGGATTTGATTTTCATTTTCTTAATGACTAATGGTGCCAAGCATGTTTTGTGTGTTTATTGGCATTGGTATAATATTTGGAGAAATTTGTATTCAAATCCTTTGCCCTTTGTTCAACTGGGCTGTCCTTTTATTATTGAGTTGTAGGAGGTTTTTTTTTTTTAATATATTCCAGATTGAAGTCCCATATCAGACACATGAGCTGCAGATGTTTTCTCCCATTCTATGGGTTGTCTTTTCATTTTTCTTAATGTTCCATAAAATGCTAAAGTTTTACATTTTTATGATGTTAAACTCAACTATTTTTTTTCCTTATCACATGCTTTGATGTTGTATTTAAAAATAAAAACTTTGCCTAAGCCAAAGTCATAAAGATTTACTTCTGTGTTTTCTTCTAAAAGTTGTACAGTATTAGTTAATTAATTTTGTCTATGATCCAAAGAGTTAATTCTCGTATATGATATGAGGTAGGGATCCATTTTGTTTTTCTACATGTGGATATCCAGTTGTCCCAAAACTATTTGTTGAAAATTCTATCTTTCCCCCTTTGAATTGTCTTAGCACTTTGTTGAATATCACTTTACCATAAATGTAAGGATTTATTTCTGGATTCTCAATTTTATTCCAGATTTTAATATATTTATCCTATGCCAGAAATATCTTTTGAGTCTTGAAAGATGAATGGGTTACACAATACCAGTTAGACAAAGGTTCAAGTGAAGTGAGAGTAGGGGGTAGAGGGCATTCCAGACAAGGAGTGGACTTTGGCTAAAGTATTAATAACTGTGAGCACAGTGTGGGTAGAGAGAAAGGTAAGAACTAGGACTAAGGAATTTGGTTTTTACCATACAGAAGTGTGGAGCTTGTGAAGATTTTTACACATGATCACATTTGACTCTGGAAAAGTCTTTCCAGCAGCAATATGCAGAGAAAACTGGAAGACTGAAAGGAAGGCAGAAACATCATTTTAGAAACTATCTTGGTATGACCAAGCAGTCAGTCAGAAGGGCCTGAAGTAAGACAGTACAGTGGGGCCAGAGAAGAGGTATGGATGTATGGGTCAGATGTTTATAGGGGGAAAAAATTATTGATATTTCTTCAGCAGTTGTATGAGTTAGACTGAGATAAAGGGAAAAATTATTTCTACAAAAGGGCATTAGAGAACATAAGAGAAGCACAGAGTTAACACAAATACCATAATTTCCATTTGGGACATGTGTCAGACACTACACCAGTTGTTTCCCTTATAGTATTTCATTTTATGTATATGCATTGTAAAAAGCAATCAATAAAGAGAAATTTCGTTTAAGTAGAGCTAGGACCAAAGTGGGGAGCTCTCATATTCTGCTACATAGAGGAGCCCAGTAGGAAGAAGGAAAATCGCCTCTCCTTTCCCGGCAAGTTCTCAGACAATGAAAAATCAAAGACTCTTTGCTTACTATAGCCCTCTTCACTTCCTTTCTCTGTATAAAAGCATTCTCTTTCCCTGGCTATGCAGTCACTTGTGCATGGTTTGCCTTGATTACACACCCCAAATTGCAATTCTCTGCTGATCTGGAATAAACCCATCTTTGCTGGAGAAATATCTGAAAGTATATTTGTTTCAGATCATCAGCATTACATCACTAGGTTTTTATAGCTTCTGTCTTATAGAAAAGAAAACTAGTCTGGAGGGAAGATAAAAATCTTATCCATTTCATATAGCTTGTGAGTAGTGGAGCAGATATCAAACTCAGATCTATAGCTTTTAATAGCTTTACTATTTAAGGTAACTTTCATAACCCTAGAAAGCCACTATAAACTATGTGTAAGCACAAAACAGGAAATGTACCCAATTCTTTACACTTATAATTAATTACCTTTCATTTCCTGCACTGTCATATTTGTAGACACAAAAATAGTTTGTAATGAGGTACAGACTGGAGGAGAACTGAATCTAAAATCTGCCTTATTATAAAGACAAATTCAAATTCAACTTATATTTATTAAGCATCTACTATAGTGAGAAATTTTGTGGAACACATTTGTATAAAATATCTGTCTTAACCCCTACAATAACCACCTGAAGTAGATCATTATTTTTGTTTTGTAAAGAAGTGACCCACTCTTAAAGACTTTCTTGATTTTTAATCCACTTCTTTATGTTTTGTTTAGTTTCTATTCTTTGGCATTCACATAAAGGTATTCATGCAGCGATCATTTTTCTGACTGACTAAAACTATTCTTTTAGTTGTCAATAAAGGAGAGAAACAAGGTAATTGAAACTTAATGATTTTATAACAATGATTAGAGCCTAGGTATGTTCAGATCCTGAAAAGGTTTTACTTTTGAGTCTTTCAGCATCTCCTATGGTAGGAAACACATGTGAGGTTTAAAGAAATAAACCAATAAATCTTGCATAATTTAAATTGCCTATAATTATTTTATCCAAACTCTGATTCCTAGAAAATAAATGATGTACCTAGCATGCAACTGTCACTCAACAGTATGTTTTGAATTTACTGATTAATCAGCTATCTTTGGGTTCAATTTGAATACACTTTTAGATCTTTAATATTGACAGTGCTGACACATTTTCATGGTATTTTACTTTTAAAAATAAAATTCTCCCCCAAATAATTATCTTTATCTGAAACAATAGTGACATTTATTTCACTTATCTTTAACGCACAGGAGAAACATGCTGAGGGGGAAATATATATTTTCATACTATGTGTTGTAAATACCATTAATAATACCTATTATCACACCAGATTGTGACACCATCTATGGATTTATTTTGTATAATATCTCCTCTAAATGTTATTTTTTTGTCCTTTTATTATAATATAAATTAGTGCACACCATGGAGTTTAGAAATAGCTTTTCAAGGAAGTCAATCCTGAATATTCATTGGAAGGACTGGTGCTGAAGCTGAAACTGTAAATCTTTGGCCACCTGATGTGAAGAGCTGACTCATTGGAAAAGACCCTAAAGCTGGGAAAGACTGAGGCCAAGAGGAGAAGGGGGCGACAGAGGATTAGATGGTTGGATGGCATCACCACCTCCATGGACATGAGTTTGAGCAAACCTTGGGAGATGGTGAAGGACAGGGAAGCCTGGCGTGCTACAGTCCATAGCCCATGAGGTCACAAAGAATCAGACACACACAAAAAAAAAAAGAATCAGACACGACTTAGCAACTGAACAACAAAGAATATCTGACTTTAGCCCTTAAAACCAAGTATTACAGGGGACTTCCCTGGTGGTCTAGTGGCTAAGACTCTGTGTTCCCAATGCAGGGGGTCGGGGTTCAATCCCTGGTCAAGGAAATAGATTCTACATGCTGTGACCAGAATCTGGCACAGCCAAATAAAAATATATAAATATTAAAAAAGAACAAGTATCATATAACATGGCTGAAAATAAAATTAGTATCACACAAAGGACCACCTTAGGCCATAAAGCTGTTTTGCCACTAATGTATGCAAACTACTTCTTGCCATTTGTTTTGCCAAATTAAGCTTACTATGTAAACATGATCTTTATTCTATTTGCAATATCCTGTATACCTTCTCAAATTGGCCAGAAGACCATATTCAACTCTTCCACCACATCTAAGCTTACAACAATATGTTTCAGATAAACGTCTCCAAATACTGTGGGTCTAAAGTTTGCTTTTTAGCCTAGCAATTTTGTAGCAATACTGTAAAGCAACGATTCAATTTCTCATAATCATGCTTGGCACAGATAGTGGCTCTTATCCAGAACTATTTAATTTCACCTTTTAGGAATTATGTAAATATCATATGTCTCTTTTCAAAATTTACCACTACAGTGTTACATTACTGACCTCATCTCTCAAAGACCACACAACATATCAACCTTAGCATTTGTCTTCTTTGCACTTAGCTCATGTGGTTTGCACCTGAAAACCATTCTTAAAACTTACCACCCACACTCTCGCCTGCTCTGCCTCTGACTTTTAAATCACGTTTGTTAATTTCTGCACAGACCTGGCTGACAAGCAGGAGGTGATGTCCTGTGCAGGGCCATGTTCACAAAGGTACAATATGGGTCAGTATAAGATTTTAACAATGTGGTTATTCATGATAATTATTGCATATGACCAGAATTAAGTGAACATAAGCAAAGGACTTATATGGAGCACTTAACATTTTCCCTTTTGCATTTATATCCATTTCATGGCATACTGAATAAGCATATGGTCTCTGGACTCAGATAGGCCTTGCTTGGAGTTCTCCTCCTGCTATTTCTAAGCTGTATGACCTTGGGAGAACTCTTCTCCTGAGCCTCGGTTTCATCACAAGGGAAGTGACAATAATGGTGCCTATGTCACAGACTTGTTGTGAGAATTACAGGGAAAAAGTCACACGAAACACTTAGTATCTGTGTGCCTCATAGCAATTGTCCACAAAGTACAGTTGTTATCACTACTGCTATTGTTGCTGCTATTATTCGTTGGGGTTTAATCTTTGTGATTAAAATGGCCTGGATCAATAAGATTGGGCCCAAAATGGAAGCAAAGCACATTAGCCAAATTTCAACTAACTCTGGACAACTTTTGCTTTTTTCTTAGAAAACCCATCACTTCTTGACTTTTATGTTTTATGACTTTTATGTTTAAAATTTTTTCCGAAACCATTCTGGGGAAAATAAGCATAAAAATAAGGTACCAATTTATACACATCCCCATATCCCTCTGCCTTCTTCCGGCGCACATTTTCCCCTCCTCCACACTCTGGCATACAAAACCCTACCATTCTGGCCAAGTGCTGCAGCTGAAATGAAAACAGTAACTAGTTGAGCAGATGTGTGTCAACAACTATACTCTGAAAAACAAAAGCAGAATCCCAATTCTGCCACTTACAAACCATACAATCATGAATATGTTATTTAACTTTTCTGTGCCTGAAGGTCCTGTAACATGGGGTTAATAATAAACCCTTCAGAGTGAGGGCTATGTGAGTTAATATATTAAAGTGTCTAGAACAGTGCCTGGCATGTGTGCTACATAGCTTTCCTTTACAGAATGCTGAACTCATTAGGGCATTGCATGTACACATACACACAAACATGGAACTGACTTTTCCTTTTCTGCACCATTACTAACGACCTTTATTTCTACGCTGTGTCCTTAGGTAATCTGTACTGCATAGAAATCTACAAAGGATGACAGTCATTTCACTCCCTCCTCAGTATCTCCGTCATTCTCAATATTGTTAGGAATCTGGAGATCCCAATTTCCTATTTTAGCCATCTTTTTAAGGTTAAATGAAGTACTACCAAATAGTAAGAGGCTCCTCAGGTGGCGCTAGTGGCAAAGAACCTGCCTGCTAATGCAGGAGACTCAGGAGACCTGGGTTTGATCCCTGGGTCGGGAAGATCCTCTGGAGGAAGGCATGGCAACCCATTCCATTATTACTGTCTGGAGAATCCCATGGACAGAGGAGCCTGGCTGGCTACAGTCCATAGGGTCACAAAGAGTCAGACATGACTCAAGTGACTTAGCATGCATGCACCACATAGTAAAGCTCTGCCATCCGATACTTTATCTCCTAAAAACACTCAAGACCTGAATTTAATGCTAATAACTATACCATTCATATAGCTAATAATTCTTTGATAGAAGCCTGATAAAAGTGTCCTTTATCGTGAATGATGCCTTTTGCATACATAATTTAGTTGATGTTATAGTCCATCATTGGGTAAGTACATCTCACCCACACCCTACCTAACTTCAGTATGGGATGGAAAGATACTAAGAGAATATAGTATTTTCTGACCTTTCTACAGTAATTAGCAGTAGCTTTCCTTGATCCCAGTGTTTCAGACACTGTGTTATCAGCAGATTTTAGTGACAGTATCTGGGAAGTTAGCGCCATACCACAACTATTGCTAGGAAGAAAAAAATTTTACATTTTCTTGGAGAGGAAAAACTAGTTATCCTAGAAACAATATAAGCATATTATATAAGTTACAGTTATTATTCAGAGTCTATTTTTCTTGACTTGGGTTCTCATTTTATTTTTTTTAAAAAGCATTTTGCATAAAACAGGAGATTTTGTAGCATCAAGTCAAGAAAAAACCAGGTGTAGCATCTGATATCTATGGCTACCACTTTATTTGTAACTATTATCCATGGCATTCATGACACTTCATATCATAATAAGTGAAGTTTCTAGTGTTTCCTAGGACATCACTAGAAGCATTTATAACATATAAATGTTTAAAATTGAATGATAATAAAGTCTGTAAGAAGTTGAAACTAGCCTAGTGTCCTGTCTCAAGGGCTAAGAGGTTAAAAACTTTATTAATTACTATAAGACCCTCTGTTTCTGTGCATTTGTCTAACAAAATATATTTATCTATACAGGCTGAATACATGTTATTTCCTGGGTAGGAAAAATAAAGTATATAAGATCTTTGACATATAAAATTATTTTTGTATGAATATATTTTCAATGACACTGTATTATACTATATTATCTTATTTCTCAAGAGTAAATAAGTCTTTTAGCAAAGAGGATCTAAATTAGGGTAAAAAATTTAGCATAAATTTTTCAAGAATAAAGCTTGGGAATTTCGAGAAAACTTGAATTCAAACTTTACTGACTGTTCTCTTGCTTTCAAAGTTGTATTCATTTTTCCAATAATGATATATATTTGTATAATGACTCACTATATTGTAATTGAAAATGAGTGTACCTGTGATACTCAATTTTCAGCATAATTGGCTTGGAGCTGGTGATCAAACATTTAGTTGTTGTAAGTCAAATCATTCATTATATCCTAGAGGTATCAGGTTATAAATTTCATTAATGTTCATAGAAATCCACTTCAAACAATAAAAGCACAAAAGTCACATGCACACACATGCTCATATGTGCATGTATTTATTAAGTATATAAAGTCAAATTCAATGAAAAGTCATTACAGAACAAGAAAAGGGATCTAATGCTAGAAATGGATATAATTACACATTAAAAAATGAAAATATGGGTAAAGTATGTTAATTATACAATGAATCTCCAAAATTGACATAAGAAGAGTCAAATTACTACGGCAGTAATTTTTTTAAGTTGTTCTGAAATGACCTACAGAAAATTGCTGGGCCGGGTTGTTTTGTGAAGGTTTCTTTGAACTTTCAAGGGATCTTAATTGTCAAGGTATCTAAATTATCGCAGAGAATCATAAAATAAACAAATTTTCTTAATTCATTTTAAGAGTTTAGCACATTCCTGATCAAATATAGGATAAAAATAGAAAGCTACAAACCAATCTCACATTAATAAAGTTGCTAAAATAAATCTTAGAAAAGTGAGTGCAGTAAATATTAATAGGAAAAAAATACCATATTCTTATTAAGTACTTGGCAACAATTACTCTTGCCTACATGCACTTCACATGCTAAACAAAATCCCATTATTAATGCCTCTCATTACAGTAATGGATCTTAAAGATGAGAAGTAAATAGGGAGAACATGAGTTGGAAAAGAAATGTATTTACTGTGTCATTCTCCAAGAGAAGCCACTGGGCCATGGGTCCCAGGAAGTAAAAGATTTTGAAATGATCCTACTTTTTTGTGTTCTTTTACCAATTCCTGCTTTAAAATATACATATTTAATTTATAATCCTAAAAAATTAATCAGAAATATTCAAGGAAAACAAAAAATAAACAAAAATTGATAGTAACAACATCAAACAAAAAGCAAAATATCATAAACATTCCTTTGTGGGGATGAGGATTGGTAGGGTCTTTAAAATATGAAATTAACCAAGTTTGGACTGAAACCTTCTCCTATTCCCAGCAATATTCCTGTCTAAATATGGACATTCTTCATTGTTCCAAGAACCTTCAAACTATATTCAAATTAGAATGATTTGTCCAGAAAACTTAAACTGCTGGTCAGTGTTCTCTAAAATTTTTGAAAGGTGAGATTTGAGTCTTACTCTAAGACTAGCTCAGGTGTAATCAGTCAAGTCACCACCATCGTTAGCCAGCTTGTCACTGTTTCCTTTGACTTAGAGCAGTGTTGGCCAAGTTAAGATCATTTAGACATCATAAACACAGATTCTGGTTATTACTCTAAGGGTCTTCTTTATTATGAAAAGACATAACACAAGCAAGGGGTTCACAGCTCAATTCAATGCAAACTCTAATTAGTCTAAAATTTTGAGAGTACCTTTAAACCAAATTGCCATAAGTCAAGAACCACTTATACTAAATCAGTTTTATGACATATAGCAACATAATTTTACTGAGTATAGAGACACATAATTTACATAATTATAATGTATACACATACACACATTAATACGTGTGTATGAGAAATAAAATCTATATAATTACACAAATATATCTGTGTGTATATACACACTCACATACCCACATACCAATTAATATTTGATATTAATGTGTGTGTGTTAAGGGCTGAATTATGTCCCCCTGCCACCAAATTCTTATGTTAAAATCCAAACTCTCAGTACCTCAGAATGTGTCTGTATTTGGAGATAAGGCCTTTAAAGAGGTAATTATGTTAAAATGAAGTCATTATGATGGGTCCTAATCAACTATGACTGGTGTCCTTACAAAAAGAGGAAACCTGACATGCTGAGGACAGTCCACATGAAGACACGGACAAGATGGCCATTAACCAGTCAAGAAGAGAGGCCTCGGGAGTAACCAACCCCACTGACACCTTGATCTGACTTACAGACTCCGAAACAATGAGAAAACTAATTTCTGTTGTTTAAACCACTCAGTGTATGGCACTTTGCTATGACAGCCCTAGGAAACTAATACAGTGCGTGTGTGTGTAATTTAAAATATAATTGTTACTATGGCAACTAGAGTCACCCTTACCATATAATATCTCATTTTATAGACTGGAAAATTCAAGGTTCTCCCAAAGATTCCTGCAAGGGCCTAGGGACTAGAGTCCTAGGTTCCCTCCTCTCTCCTGATTCTGTTCAGACACCATTTTACAATCTCCAACTTTTGTGGTCCTTGTCCTGCGCTAACCTAGGGTGGACCTCAGGTCTTTCCATAAAAATAAAATAAAATCAGGTAAAAGGTTAACAATAATTCAAAGCAAAACCAAAACAAAAAGGTAATTGTGAACACAGCTGATTTTACAAGTCCAGAAATGTAAAAGATGAAAGTTGAACTTGGCTATCTCTGCTCTAATAGTCCCTTAGCCATTTCCACAAGTGGGAAATCCAGCTTCCTTTTATGTTCTAATGTTATAGCTCTTATTTTCTCCTCCTTCTGTCCTTCACCTCCTCATGTCTTTTCTATCTGTCCCTCCTACCTTTCCACCCTCCTTCCCTTCCCCATCCTTTACACCCCCAGAACTTCTTTACTCTCAACACCCCCCTCCCCACCCCCCATCACTTCCCTCACCTCCAGCAGTTTGACTCCCATTGTAAGTTAATTTGGCTCCTGCTCTCAGGAGCCTGATTCAAAAAGAATGAACATCAATCATTAAAAATCATCAAACACCTACCCATATATTACCCTTTTATATGATCTCTAAATTGACACAGATCTAAAACTTCCATTAAATATGTTGCAAATTGTTTTTAAATTCTGCAGTCTCACTGGAACTTTTCACTACACATATGAACTCTGAACTTTATTTTTTAAACCATCAACTGTTGCACTCAGCAAATGATTTAACTATGATCTCAAAGAGGACACTTTGAAAACTAAAGATCTTCTACACTTGTCACTTTATATAAGGGACACAAGAAAGAAGGCTTAGTTTTGCCTTTGCTCAAAAGATTTTCCACACAATTAATATGTATTGATATAAGTTGCCTAGTTGGAGAATGTCAGGTTATTCTTTGAGGAAGAAAATGAAAATAAATTCTGGTTCAGAATAACTTCTTAGGAAACAGGGTGCTACTGCCACCTGGGGGAGGCTCTTTCTGCTTCATTCAAACAAGTTAAATGTGCTTCTCAGATGAATGAATACAGTTTATGTTTTCTTTGTCATATCCACAGGAAGATTTTCTGCCCTTATGAAGTCATAAGTCATTCCAGATGTCTCCAAGATTCCTTCATACAGAAGTACATACTTCACAGACTTTTTGAGAGGTACAGAAGATGAATCAGAATATAACAAAACAAAGGTTTCTACCACTTATACACTAAGAAAGTATGTTGGTAAATGCGGCTTATATACTAAAAAGCGTAAAAATCAAATTTAAGCTTTTAATAATAAAATAAAAACCCAACTTTAAAGCAAAGTTTATATGGCTTTAAGTTGTAGTTAATTGTACCACGTTTCTGAAATATGCTATCATTAATTGATATGGAAACTGTATATGTTGATATAATCATGCTAGTGATCATATCAAAATAATAAATTTCAATTGCATGGAAATAGCCAAGAGAGTTTTCTTAGAGACTTTTTGAATTTATGAACTAAATACTGTTAGGAAGTCAATATCTATTGTATGTATATCTATTTGTTGAAAATTTTTCATGAATTAGTGATATGTGAATTAGAAAGGAAAAAATTGTGACCTTTGCTTTTAAATGTCTAGCTTCTATTTAACACTTGCCAATATTGTATTTTTTTAGGTTATATGATAAATTGTTACTTATTAACAATTATCTTAAACAAGTTAATCCGGGAAATAGAAATTTCGGAAAGTACCTATTGAAATTACATGTCTGTCAAGTGACATAAAAAAGTCGATGCTGATTAGAGGAAGACAGCTAATCATTTATAGAAAGTATTCTGGTAATAGATTAACTAAATAAAGTACATACAGTATCAGTCTCAGAGTGGTACAATGACACTGTCAGAAGGTTGAAGTTCATACTGAACAACTATACCAGCTTGAGGGAAGTCTCTGGAACAAGCATTTTTAAGACTGGAAAAGGTACGTGACATAGAGCAAACTGGTTGGGATTCCATAATTAATTAATTCTTTAAAAAAATCACACATCTAATTCTGGAGTAAAAAGAAATCTGAGTGACTACGGTTCAGCTGCCACAGCTGAATGAGCTGGGTGAGGTGGGATGGGGTCATCTTCAGGGACTCCTGAGGTGAGTGTCTTTAGTACGAGGGTGTAAGTTTCCTTCAACATGTTCATATTAAGGTCTGGAGAGATTAAGGTGAGAGGCATTAGAGGACAGGAAAGACCAGAAGCACATAAAACTTTACAGTCTAACTACAAATTCTAAGCAAAAATAGTAAATATGCAATTTTAAATGTCTTTATTTCTGAATCAAGAGATTGAGTACATTTGGTGATTGGCCAGTAGCTTTGCTTTATCGATATATTAATGAAAATGACAGGTGACCTTAAAATACACAAAAATAACTACATTTTAGGGGTGTTGTAATGAAATAGAATCTCCCAAGGTTCTCCTCCCTCCTAATTGAACTGTACAATGTGCTGGTCTTTCCTTTCTTTGTTGAAGAGCCAATACTGAGCTATGGTGAACCACGGAAATGATTAATTATTTCATAACAGAAATTAAAGTAATCATTTTCATCAGAATGTTGCCCAGTTGTTAAAAAATTAGTAAACAGAAACAGAAGTCTTCCTTTAATATCATTCATGTTTCATAGGAGAGAAGCATTCAGGAAGTCAGGAGAGATGATTTTTTGCAGATGCCACTTGTATATTCAAGGGGTGGGGAGGCAGGGAGTGGGGAGAGGCAGAACATTGTTTAAAATGCAGGAAGGGCCATTTCTTTCACTGTAGTTTCCACTTCTTCACCAAGAGTGAATCATTTTCAAATATTGCTGCTATCTTTGTTACTAAACTGAGGGACCTCAGCACCCATTATTAAACCAACTCACCTATCACATTGATAAGTTAACACACTTCTCCAAAACATGGCTTACACCATCTTCATGTAATTTTTCCCCTCATTTTCCTACAATTATTGCTTCCTCCCCCTTTCCTTATCTGTATTTGATTTCTCTCTCCTCTCCAAGTATAAACTACTAATATTATTTCCACTTTTCCTCTGTCACTGGTTGGGGGGTGGTCTCTGCTTCAGTGGTGTGCTCCTCCATGCTTTAGACACTAAGAAGGAGGGGAGAGCAAATCAGAGGCAATATGTGGGGTGCTCTAGGCCAGTTAAAAAGCCTTACATTGGCTGAGGGGAGATGCCTGACTGCTTACGCTGAGCTTTTGTTTACCCAGAGCCATGATGAACTCCAACAAGATGACCATCAACTTGGCCCTCTTTGGCATGACTCAAAGTGGAAAAAGTTCTGCGGGGAACATTCTCCTGGGAAGCACTGACTTCCACAGCAGCTTTGCTCCATGCTCTGTGACCAAAGACTGCAGTCTGGGCCGTAGCTGTCACCTCCACAGCTTCATGCGTCGAGGGGGGCAAGAGGTGACTCTGCAGGTCCAGGTGCTGGACACGCCAGGTTACCCGCACAGCAGGCTGAGCAAGAAGCACGTGAGACAGGAGGTCAGGGAGGCCCTGGCACATCACTTTGGGCAGGAGGGTCTGCACCTTGCACTGCTGGTCCAGAGAGCAGACGTGCCTCTTTGCACACAGGAAGAATCTTCCCCAGTCCAAATGATCCAGGTAATGCAAAGAGCAGTCACACCAGTGACATTATTCCCATTTTGAATGGCATCACCTTAAAAGGAACAAACTATGAAAAACTGGTTAAAAGAGATATTTTAAACAAGTAGTTTAAAACAGGCACTAGTGACATAGAAAAAAACTGGTAAAAATTACTTGATTCTCCCACCAAGAGTCATTTTTACAAATTCCTTTTTTGAGGAATTCAGTCAGTCATCTTATAACTGGGAAATGACTTCTTATTATACAAAAGAAAACAAAACAAAAATGAGATACTGAACTCAGGTTAACTAAATCTCAAACTCCTAAGAACTGAGAATTTGATTGTCTATGTGGTCTCAGATTATCTGCCTCAGAATCAACTGAGCTGTTTGTTAAAAAAAGTAGATTCATCCAAGCCTTAGTGAAACAGAATCTCAAAAGTAGAGCTTGCCTATCTGTATTTGCATAAACTTTCCATATATTTCTCTAAAATAGTCAAGTTTAGAACCACTGAACTAAAATACTGACTTGCATTCTTTCAACAAGGGACAGCCTCTTACAGTTCGCCATAAATGGCGGGGGGGGGGCGGTCACTCTGATTCAGTCATTGAACACTGTACTGAGTACTAGCAGAGTTTGATGATTGGTGAGTGATAATATGAGCCCTGCCCTCAAAACACTCACAGTCTAGAAGGGACAAATAGATAAACAAGTATATGACAAAACATTAAGTGCCAAAGCAGGGCAATGTATAACTCCTCAGTGAAGGAAGCATCACTGAGACCTACACCATGGCAAACATTTAGGGGAGATTTATACTTTATTTATAGGAGAGAAATAAGGAATTGTAGAAGCTTTGCTTGCCTTATCTGTAGGGTGAGTAACTGCTCCATGCCAGCCATGAGATCACAGGGACCTCAGGGTGAATAAAAATAACATATGCCACTTTTCCCTAATGGTTCATCTGTTTGTTCATTTATTCAATTTCTTCATTCTCCCGTCTAGGACCAACCAAATTTAACTGCTGAACTTGACTAGTATTACTCAGTAGCCTCATTAATTGACCTAACTAAAGATCTCATCTCTACTAGAAGTTCCAAAGTAAACTACATGGAGAATAGAGACGTAGACATTTTCAATCAAAATGAATTTGAATGAATGCTACGCTATTTCTGGTCCAATCTCTGATTATGTTGATGTAAATTTGTTACACTTAGAAAGATAGTATACTTTGCTTTAAAGAAAGATATTTTCCTTTAGCTAGTAAAGACATAAGATTGTTCTAAATGACAGACACACGTTTTCTTTAAGAAAAAAAAAAAAAGGCATATGTGTAATCCAAAAAACTAGTGGAAAAAATTAGGGTGACAAGAGTATAAAAAATAATCATCATTCAACTCCTGAAAAACCAAGAACATTCTGTACAAAAGCAAAGAAGATGATTGCAATTAAGAAACAATGTGAAATCTAAGAAAGCCCATGAACCTCCTCTAACCTATTAAAGCTGGCATTTCAAACAATATTTCTGGTAGAAATCAAAAGCAGGGCCCTGGAGCCATATTGTCAGTATAATTTTTAAGCAGCTTAAAAAATTCACTTAAAGCTGCTATTAAATAGACATTTAACTTAAGCTATAGGTGGATGTAATCCAGTAAACTCTGTAAATGGATAAATATTTCTCAAAAACCAACCTGACTCTCTCCGTATGTCTCCAGATTTTTCTTTCTGCTGATCCAAAAAAAGACATTTTAAGAGACAAACATTTTGAAAATAGATTTTTCCAGTTTTAGGATACAGAACTATATTGTAATGCCCTAATTTTTTTTTATACAAGTGAATTTGTTTCCCACGTGTCTCTGACCCTTTTAAATGGTATTTGGCATACATACAGCCTTCACTTCTTATGGCTGCCTTCCTTAAGTCAGTGTCCAATTCAGGAGTTGAAGGCAGGGAGAAGATGCGCGAGGGAAAAACTCAGATCCAGAACAATTTTTCAAGAGTAAGTAACCTTTCTCCAAGGAGAGATTTAGTAATCCTCAGCAGGGTCATGACCCTGGGAGGCACTGCAGTCCTATTCCGGGCTTCCACCTTGATCTCTGGGTGAAGACTGCCTAAGTGCAGGCTGGCTCTTTACGATCTTCTTCCTGAAGGTGCCTCAGATACTAGTGGCAGCCGTCTGGATGTGCTCACAGACCGGGAGCAGCTGCAGGATGTCTGAATATTCAACAGGACCCACAGCTGTTAGGAAGGAGCAAGGAGTAGTTAAGGTCCTCTGCTTCCAGACACACCCTGGATTGCTTTTTCTCCCTGGCTCATGCAAAATGAGGAACAGAACATCTGCCTTCCCCTCTGCCTTTCCCCCTTTCTGGGGGCACTGATGCCCTCCCTGGAAGGAGTCTTCAAGGCCAGTGCCAGAGAAGTGACCTCTCCTTTTCCTGCACCGCCCTGTTGTCTCTTTAAATATCTCTCAATTTCTGCTTTAATATTTTATAGAGGGGTTATAAGCTGCCAGTTGTGACAACTGAAACGGTTCCTCAAATGATCCTTTTCTCTTTATGTCAGGCCTTCCTTAATCTACAGCAAAACAGTAGAGATGTTAGTGAACTGTCTCCCCAAAATGGGGAAAAAAGGGAATGATTCATCTGAATGTTATCTATCATTTGAATTAAAAAAAAATCCCCCAATAATAGATCAGAACATATTATAATGGGCTCCTGTGGTGGCTCCGATGGTAAAGAATACGCCTGCAATGCGGGAGACCTGGGTTCGATCCCTGGGTTGGGAAGATCCCCTGGAGGAGGGCATGGCAACCCACTCCAGTATTCTTGCCCGGGGAATCCCCATGGACAGAGAAACCTGGCGGGCCACAGTCCACTGGCAAAGAGTTGGACATGACTGAATGACTAAGCACACAGCATATATAATAAAGTCTCCTTAAGGAAAGTGCTAGCACACAGTCAAACTGCACTAGGAATTGAATCCAGGAATTGATTACATTCTTTCCACAATCATGGTATCATGTTTGTATTATTACTATACACAATCAAGTTTCAAGCAAGTATTTTGATTTCAAAAGAGCAACTTGACTGTTGATGTTATAGATGGGTGTACACAGATGGGGTTTAGAAAGACCAATGCAAGACATGCACATACTGAACAGAGATCATGGGCTTAGCTGTTCCACAGAATTCAGTTGAAATATATGTCTGTTACAGTTCTAGGTACATGACTATAGATGTTACTTAACAAAACTTTCTTGGCTTCAGTTCCTCATTTATAAAATGGGGATAATTTACCTATGTTAAAGAATTCTGAAGGCTGTATTTAATAAATGTTATGTGCTTGGCATCATGCCTGAACTATCACAGGTTCATAGTAGGTTTGTAAATTGCCACTACTATTATTGTTTTGTCATCATTACTATCTAGACTGTGATGAGTAACTTACTCAAATGAACGACTAGATATAAGCAACACATTAATAAGAGCCTGGGTCTTGCAGTAAGTTATCCCTATGTTCAATTTCCTACTTAGTTACTTGCTTTGTTACCTTGGGCAAATAACTTCTCTAAACTTCAATCTTTTCAGTGATAAATTGGAAAAGATAATAGTTTTCTGGGTTACTTTTGGAATGAATGTCATATTAACATAATGGTAAATTAATTCAAACACTACCACATGTCAAGTGCACAATAAACGTTACCTATGATCACTATAACATTTTTGCTAGTATTTGTTTTACCCTAAAATTGGGACATATTATTTGTAGCCTTCTTTGGAATTATTTTGATAGGCTTCAGAAAAGAGAGTGAAATCAAACCTACATAGCCCTGATATATAAGAACTTCCTTATTAATTTATGGGAAAAAAATCCACTGGCTTAGTAATGTTAAACTGAGAAGTCTCAATTTAGTGGGAAGGACAGGGGCCTGGCAGTCAGGGAACCTCTGTTACAGGCCCAAGTCTGCCAATAATCAGCAATGTGGCTTTGGCCAAGCCATTTAATATCACAAGGCCTTAATATCCTCATCTATAAAATAAGGCAATTTTGACAGGTGATCTCTAAGATTGACTATTCTCTAAATCTGATCTAACAAGGCTTATCATTCAGCTTTGGCTCTCTAAGAAGAAAATGTGGTGTTCTAAGTGGGAAGAGAATAAGGGAATAACATAAAGAATGGTCCTTATTGTCCTCCTGAACCATGATAATTTTTTTTTCTCAGTTGATGTAATAGTTGGCTTTTTTTAAAGTTTCCCCCTAAAAAGACCAGATGCTATGATTTCATCAACCACAAACAAATGGGGCAGGGCTGGTGAGGTCCTGGGAAAATGAACACAATTCCTGGAAAACAAAGTTTATATCCTAACTAGTTGTCCCAAAAGGACTAGATGGACTCATACCCATTAGCGCTTTGAAATCAAACAATTCATGATTGATTATAAATCTTCCATCTAGCTTAGTATTATATTTAAATTGTTAACACCAGATAACTTACATTAACTTATCTTTCTTGCGGATTTTTATGTGAGGTATCAATCAACCGTGATTATTCTCTGGGTCCATAGAGAACACGTTTGGCCCCTAACATGATGACTATACACCAAGTGACACTATTTTCAAATATTCAACTATTTTCTGGCCAAAAATCAATTTAAAGAATATAAGCTAAATCAACCATTCTCTTCTATTTTTGGCGGTAATTCAAAAGTGCAATTTCTCTCACAGTTTAGGACATGAGCATCTTTTCATAAATAATTACCAACATGTAAAAACTTTCCAGTGGCTGAACACATGGGCTCATAAGTGGTGTCAAGCTTACAAATCTATTATCCTTAGGTGCTTTAACTCATTTTCCTGCATGATATTATGGCTTAAAGTACAGCAAACGTCTGGTGGAAACAAAGGAAGGGGTGGGCATGTTCATGTTACAATATAGAAAGCCAGGAACCAAAGACACACTGTGAATGTTATACCATTTAATGCAATAAGCACTAACCAAGCAAGAGGAGAGTTCTATGTTATAATATATAATTCAGGAGAGAACCACTTGAGCCAAACAGTTTATTTAACATTAATTTATATTATGGTGATGTTGTATAAATATTTAATAACAAATATAGCCCATGCATCAACCAATACCCAGAGAATAGTTCTGGCAGTAGCACTCAAGGGAGCTTAAGGGCAGTAGCTATTTATTAACTTATATTAAACATTTCAATATGAACACATCAATAATGCACTGGGGAATATAAAGCCTGGCTCTAAATTTGAGAAACTTCTAGAGACAAGAATGATGCAAGATCAATAGTTGTACTTGTTAAAAATAAAATCCCAGTACTATACAATTCCCAGTAATGCTTAATCACTTTCTTTACTTGGTATGTCTTTATCGCATGAGAAATTCCTTGCTAATTTCTATGCTCAAGGCATCATCACATGCCAGATACATTTTCTGATCCCTCCCTTTACCCCACATTACCCCCCCATCCAAAATTAGGCTAAATGTCTGCCTCTGTAGAGCCAATATATTTTCTATCACAACACTTGCGAGGACAACAAATTAAATGTATTTTTTCCCTAAGTGTCCCTCTTCCTTAGCCCTAAGTTTAGTTAGTAAACGAGAATTTCCATCATATACAAGCAGGAAACGCATCTGTTTTGTACCGTTCCTTGTCCTCAGAACAAAGTAGACCCCTCAATAAGTATCTGCAGAAGGAATAAATCTCCCAGAGAGCTTTTAAAATTCACATCCCCAGATTCCACCCCTGAAGATTTTGATGCACTTTTAGCAAGCACCCTAAGTGATTCTGGTGTAAATGGCCCAGAAATCTTATTCTCAGAACCTAAATCTGTTATATTTAGCATGTTACTGATTTTTCAACCATTTGGGTTAATTTTCTTGGGTTGCAATAAAAATACCACCAACTCTGCAGCTTAAGCAACAGAAATTTATTGCCTGTCAGTTCTGGAGGCTAGATGTCTGAAATAGATGTCAGCAGGTGAGTTTATTCTGAGGGTTGAGAGAGAGGGATGTGTCCAAGGATTCTCTCCTTGGCTTATGAATGGCTGACTTTATGCTTAACTGGTGTTCTCCCAGTATTCATGTTTTTGCCCAAAGTTCTGTTTTATAAAGACATATTGGATTAGAGTCCCACCCTAATGAATTTATCTTAATTAGCTGCATCTGAAATAATCCTTCAGAGGGACTGGAGTTCAAGTCTTCAACATATCAATTTGGGGAGAGGTTACAATTCAGTCCACAGTATGGTTTATTCATTTTCCCATTCTTTGACTTCTCACCCACAAGAGATGTGTTAGAGTGCACAGAATATACAAAAAACTCTAAGGTCTGCTAATTTTGCTATGTCACTATTAGCTAAAATGTGATGTTGACATTGCACATATACTTTGATTTACACAAGAGCTATGTTATGCAAAGGTTGGGGTAAAGTTTTGCCAATCTGCCTTTTAAAGGCACATAAAATATGCCAATTAAAGTCTCTCTCTGCAAAACTCTTTTGTAAAGTTAGAATCTTCCTGTTAAAATAATTATTCTCTGATGTGCTGATCTTGACATGTCTGAGGATTTTCTTGAAGCAGGGCATTTTTAGGAGAACCAGAAGCATACAATTATTCTATGGTGTAGACAGACTGATGAGGAAAATTTGGGGACCCATAACTTGAGACAGTCTCTCTGAATACAAAATAGAAAGTGCAGACTACAGGCGAATCTGTGATAATGAACTAGAGTAGAAAGGAGAAGTTTCACAGGAAATTACAATTTTGTGTCCCAAAGATTAAACTTCAAAATTGAGGTACCAAAGTCAATAAATAAAACCCTCAACCTTCTATGTAAGATGATGGTGAGGGTCTAAATTCCACATTAATCCAACATATTTATTGAGAGTGTACAGTGTATTAGAGGTTTTGATTGATATAGGAAGACACAGACTTTCCTTCTAAGAAGTCACGGTCAAGTTATAGAGATGAATGTGAAAATAAATAACTCTGATAAAAGACTGTATTAGGAGTTGTAACTGGTAACTGTGGTCTTGAGATGTTTCTAATTTTTAAATATATTGTTCCACAGTTCTTATATTTTCATATTAGATTTGCATATCCCAATTCTTTCCTTCCTCCCTTCCTTCTTGTTTCACCTGTTTCTTCACTTTTTTCCAGTTGTTCAATATTATATGACTCATACTTATTTAAAATAGTTTCCCAAACTTTCAGTTTCCCAGTACTTTTGTAATCTAGTTTGCATTAATCTGATACCTCTCTATAGGTTTGTACTCAACCTCTGTGCATCAGTTTCTCCGTATCATAATTGTATCTCCCACAAATCATCACCTTGAACTTCAAAAGAGGTAAAGCTTTAGCATAGTATCTGGCACTAAATATTAGTTGTTTCCTTTCTTTTAATTTTAGAGGTTCTGGATATTTGTTATTAAATTATCCCTAAGTATTTTATATTTCTCTTGCTATTATAGTAGCAGCTTTGGAAATATTTTTGTAATGGGAGTGTTTGGAATGGAGTGAACTTTACTGTTACACTGTCATGATTTCATATAACTTTGCAAATATTCACAAAAGTTAAATGGTTATTTCTATATGCCTTTCATACTGTGTTAAAGATCTGCCACACGCTATTACTTCTGCTTTATGTCAGCTTTTTACTAATCAAATAAGAATTTATTACATAACCAACTTCTACATATTACTAAACAAAGGAATACCAGTATTCAATATTTTTCACCCATATTAGAGGAAGTCACCCATAAAATTGTGTTTGATTCTATGTATGTGAAGAGGATGTGAATCACAGTAGTATTTTGTGGTTGTTCCAAATGACAAACTGTACTTTGATAGCATTTTCGTTACATGTCATCTGATTCATCAATAGATAGTAACCAGACTATGTAACTATAAATTCTCAGGAAATGCTTTTAGTGATGATAATACAATATCCTACAGAAAAAGATATGACATTCTCCCGAGCAAGGTCCTCTGACTTAAAGGATTTCAGTGGTTCTAACAGATTCAGGTTGACAGGCAAGTATGTATGACTGCTGAATGTTGTAAAGGTAATTAAATCCTGAAGCACTGATAATATGCAGTTTTGAAGCTGTATTTACATAAATTACAACAAAATTAAATGGAAAACTTAAGCCTTTTTTAAAAGAAAGCCCACCCATCTCTCTGCATTTGCTTACATTATTTGACTCCATCATCACTTCCCATTAAATATTTCAGTTTTAGAAACATGATGAGGCACAGGTCTCTTTACTGTCTGTGTTAACCCGTAACTCTTCTGCTCATCTTTGAGAAATACAGTAAAAGGCAAATAGCCACTTACCTCCTCTCTTTCAGGAACTTCTTGGCCATGCTTGGATGAATTACACTGCCATTCTTTTCACCCATGCAGAAAAAATAGAAGAGGCTGGGTTCAATGAAGATGAATACTTACATGAGGCCTCTGATACACTGCTAACGCTACTAAATTCTATTCAGGGTAGGTATATTTTCCAGTATAGAAAAGGAAACTCGCTTAGTGAACAAAGACTAAAAATCTTAGAAAGAATAATAGAATTTGTAAAAGAAAATTGTTACCAAGTACTTACCTTTAAGTAAAATTTAGGTGAAAGGAAAAGGGCTTTGGGTTTTAGAGTCAGCCACCTGCATTCCAATGTGCCTTTGTGAGCATGAATGTGGACCATCAGAATTTCCGTATGCTGCCAGTAAGCATGTACATTTATATAACCACTTTGGAAAACTGTTTAGCAATTAAAAATAAGATTCCTAAGGCAAACCCTATGACATGATAATTATCTATGTCCAAAAGAAATGTATACATCTGTGCCCTAAAAGACATGTATGTAGAAGGATGTTCATAGCAGTACTACCTATAATAGCTAAAAACTGGAAATTACCCAAATGTCCACTAATGGTAGAGTGGATAAACAAACTGGGGTATATTCACACTATGAAATAATATGCAGTAAGGAGAATGAGCAAACTAAACTGCATGTAACAAGATCAATGAATTATCCAAACGTAATGTTGAAAGAAAAAAGCCACACACGAAAGAGTATATACTCTATGATTCGATTTGTATAAATTTCAGAGTCAAAACTAATGTAAATTAAACTATTTTGATGTGAGAATCACAAGGAAGTCGTTACCCTTGTGGGAAGGAGGTGGGAGAGTGAGTGAAAGCAAGCACTGGGGTGGCTTCTGAGACTCCAGTAATGTTCTGTTTCTTGACCTGGAAGCTGGTTTCACAGAGTGTTCCTATTGTGAAAATCCAACAACAAACACTTCTGACTTATGAACTGTATACTACATACGCTATACTTGAATAAAAGAGATGTATAACAATACAAATTTTCAAAACTTGCTCCACTGCTTACTTGATGCTAAAAACTTACACTTGTGAAGGCCTATTCCTCATGTGAGATACCTACTTCATATTTACTATAATCATAAACAACTTAGCACATAGTAGATGCTCAATAAATGTTAACTTCCCTTTTCCACTTTCATATAATCCCTGGTTCCTATTTAGGCTTGGAAATGTAGGTAAAAGCTCAGAGCCAAATCCTGCAGCACAAATAATGGAAATAACTCTTAACCAAATACAGATAAAGCTTTGACTGAAAAAGAAGCTTCCAGTCTGCCTTGGAAGGTCGGTCAACCTGGATAGGGAGAAAGCTCCAGGATAATCTCAAAGACAGCAGTAAAGATCAAAGGAAATTAATTCGAGTTAATCACAACAGTCAAATCCATCAACAAGTCAAAATCAGATCACCCCCGAGTTTACCATTTGCACGAGTGTTATCATTTACAAGATTCTTCCCTAATATAGTCTCCAATTTACAGCTTGTTTTCATAAAGTTAATTTGTAAATGGCTTTTTTTAGTATGCATTATACTTTATTTTCCATTAAAAACAAGATTACAGCTGGTGGTTATTCTCTCAGGCTAGTCCTCAAAAATGTACTTAATATTTAATATTATCTGAACTTCTAACACAAATCTATAAAGTGCTTCTAGGAGAAAGAATGATACAAGTTCCAACTTGAAACAATATCTCTATTTCTCTGCATGATCCCCTTCTATCCTTGTGGGTACAGGATTGTGAAGTGGGAGCATCAACAATCAGGCTGAGTTTGGAAGTTAAGCAAAAATCGACACTTCCCCAGGGGTTGGTGGCTCACTGACAGAGAAACAGATTTGAGGCTGAGAAGCTGAAACTACAGTGACTCGTGAAGAACAGAGTGGAAAATTGATGTTCGAAGTCCATGATACTCTTCATGCATGTGATGTCAGATAACTCTTCATAGAACACAAACACTTGTTAGTCTCAGGAAAGATATGTGGTGGAGAATCATTAAGGATTCAAGATCTCTGAGGCTGGAGTAGTGCTGTGTCTTCTAGTTTCAAAGAGGAAGACCTCTGTGATGTTCTTCCCTGAATTAGTTTAATTTGTATACACACACACACACACACATATATATATATATGTTTTACATAAATCCCTGAATGTGATATTATATATTTGACTTTTCTTTAGCAATCTTATATTTTGCTTTTTTCAGTTAACTTTTTTACCTCTCCTCCTTTTCAAGCAAATCAGTCATGACAGATAGGTCAACAAAAAGCATGGTATACACTACATTTTCTGCATGGCCAGATAATCACATACGTACAGTATGCACATACACATAAACAAATATAGGGTTTTTTTTTTAAAGTTTTCATAGTATACGATTGTTTTTTTTTTTTAACATCACCTTATATAAATTCCTGCAACTCCAAAATGTAGCTTAAACTCACTGTTTTTAAAGGTTGCACAGCAGGATGTACATTTCTGGGAGCATATGTAACAAATTTATGTTAACTATTCCTCCATTTATATGCATTCCAGTTTTCTGCCATGCAAAGTCATGCTCCAACATGTTCCTGTACATATTTAATATTGATTTCTCTTCTGTAAGTTATGTTCCTAAGAGTGAGATTTAGGCTGTAGTATATATGCACTTTAATATAACTTTTAAAATATATCTTATGCAGTTCCTATTCATAAATGTCACAACAAACTTAATTTTCAACAACAGCATTTGAGAACCCTTTTCCTATATGCAGGCCATCAGTGTCATTATCTTACACATGAGCTTGGTAAAGAAACTCATACCTTGCTTACCGTTTACCTTAATTTGCATGTTCCAGACTACTATCTAATTAAAGCATTTTTATAAGCATGTTGTCATTTACCCTTCTATGAACTGCCTCTTCACATTATTTGTCCTTTTTGTCATTTTCTATTCGATCACTTCACACAAAGTTTCTTTGTTTGACAAAAGCTGTAGTCAGGCTCCTGAACCTGCCAAGCCAAGCCCCTCTGTGCCTAACTTAGTTTTGGTAAGAACCTTGCCAATAAGCCGGTTATCAAAATCTACCCACAATATCTGATCAGGTTCCTTGTCTAATCACCCTGGTCTGTCTTCAGCAAAGATTCTGTTGGGTGGGTTTACCCAGACACACTCTGACCCTTCCTTGTCTTCAGGATTTCCCTCTTGGTAATTTCCCAGCCTGTTCCTTGGCTATAAATTCCCACCCGCCCATGTTGTAGTCAGAGTTGAGCCCAATCTTTCTCCCTCACAATAAATTCCCATTCCAGTAGTTCCTATACCTATCTTGATGATTCTTTCTTATCATCAAGTGTCACTGAATATATTTCCTTTAACACTTCCTGCTTGGTAAGTAGGAAGAACTCTACATATATTACAGATATTGGCCCAGTCTTTCATGTTGTAATTTTTTTCAATTCTGTTATTTGTCCTTCAGTTTTGGTTATGGTAACTTTAGCCAACGTGAATTTTCTTTAGTCATACATTTCTGTGTACATGCTACAAAACAGTTTTAGATTCATTTCCTTGTAGATGGGTTACCAATGTGTATATAGATATATAAATATGTATCTTCTTTATTTCTAGATCTATTCTAGATTCTTAATTCTTTTCCATTATCTATTTGATATATAATACTATCAATACCATAATGACTTAATTCAAATGACTTTTATATCCTTCTTTGATATCTATGAGGGCAAGTTTCCCTTGTTCTTTTCTCAACGTATTTTCTGACTGCTCCCAGTCATTCATTTATATTTATTTTAGATCTCATTTTACTTAATTTCAAAAAACTTATTTTTCAGTGTATTTATGACAAATGATTTTATAATATTAAAAATGACATTTTGTAATGATTGCTCCTATCCAGCATACAAGATGTTTCTCCATCTTATGTTTATTATTTTAATATTACTGAATTTCTTACATTTTTCTTTTCCTTAGTTTTGCCCATTTGATAAAGTTGCTATTCAGTTTTTCCTCTCAATAGGAAGTTCTACTCTAATTTATATCCATTAAGAATTCTTTGTCTCTGAATTCAGAATCAAGTACTTACTTCTCTACCATTGTTTGGTAACAAAGTAAGAACTATTTCCCTAAGAACTCTATTCCCAGTGCATTATCCCCTCAACTTATTTAAAGACCTTTAGAGCACTTCCATTTCCTCCCTATCCTTTTCTCTTAACCTCATTTTTCCTATGGAAGAAGTCTTTGGAATGCTTTTCCTTTCCACTTCTTGCTAGATTTTCCTAATTATTTAACTCAGGATTTCCCCTTACAGATCACCCCATTGTATTTCAAAAGTCCCTTCTTAGCATTTACATCGAGCAATTGTTTACATTCTTTTACTTACTTAATACACAAATATTAGATGGTCCATTCCTCACCACTGTTTTCTTTTCCCTCATCTTTCTAGTTAGTGCATTTTCCTGAAACACCTGCATTCTAGCGTAGTATTCCAGAGGCATTAATTCCACATATGGTCTTCCATGAACCACTCTGCAATAGCAATTCTAGCTCCTCATGATAATCAACACAGTGGATGTAGGGAAAAGACTGCTTAGTTGGTACTGGGGTTGTTAAAACATAAGATAGCAAGACACTGAAGCAAACGCCTGGCTGCTGCGCCACCTAAAGCCGACTGGCTTTTTCGGATGAGAGCACGTGCACCACCGGATAAACTTACACTGTCTTTGTTGCCAAGTCTAAGTCATGTCCTACTTTTGCTACCCCATGGATTGCAGCCCACCAGGCTCCTCTGTTCATGGGATTTCCAGGCAAGAACACTGGAGTGGACTGTCATTTCCTTCTCTAGGGGATCTTTCCCACCCAGGGATCAAATCCACCTCTCCTGCATTGGCAGGTGGATTCTTTATTGCTGAGCCACTTGGGAGACCCGTAAACTTAACAATACTGGAGATAATTACAACTCACAACAAAACAACCATGTGATCAGAATTTGCTCCAGGTAAAATAAATGTTTAGAAAGCTCATCTTTAGTACATTGCCACCTTTCCTATTAAGAGTCTGTAATTTATAATCTTTCCTCACATCTCTCCAGGTGGCCTGTCTGTATGCTATACTCACTTGGAAGATGAAAATCTCTACTAAACTTTATATGTGGAAGTGCTTTGAACATTTTAGATAACTGGAGGTTAATATACTTGACATTTTTGTGCACCTGGGGTTATAACCTCATTGGTACATACCATCCTAGAGAACTAGAAATTCACCTCTAATAATTCACCAGCTCTGACCCTTACTAGGTTTGTTCATCTAGATACCATTAACTCAATTAGTAATTCCAGATTTCCTTTTTTAAGTTGTTTATCTATACTCTGCCTTTCTAAAAGATAACTTGCTTAGGTTTTCTCTTCTACTGATTTTCAGGCAGATCACAATTCTTTTACAAAAGGCTAATGCTTTAAGTGGCACTGTTATTTCCCAGATTCTCACTCAAACTTTAAGAAGTTTCCTTTCACAAGCATCTAAAATTTTTATTATCAATTCATATGCTTTAAGAAAAAATGTCATCCTTTTATATGAAAAATGAAGGCTATGGAAAACAGTTATTTCAACCAAAATCATTCTTTTGCTAAACTTAGTAAAAGTGACTTTTGGTTTGCATTTTTCATTAATCTTTTTCAAAGAGAAATCAAATTGTGTTGTTGAGTTTTGGATGACTTCTGCACTGTTCTTTCCAAATTCCCCAGGTGTGAAAAGTTGAGTGGGTTTTAAATTAACAAGTATCAGCCAAGTATCTTAGAGCTGAAAACTTAAGTGTATGCATATATTGAGAGTCTATCTCTACTGGGATATATGATGCTCTAATGAGCCCATTTACAGAAACAAATGTAAAACTTTGTCACAGCCTTGATGTGAAGGCTCATCATGTCAATGCCATTGTAGAAATGAGCAGACGTTAGTAACTGGTACTTGAACAACTCTACATGCATTATGCCAATAGGAAAGTCAAGAGTAGTAGTCAGCCTTTTCATTTAAAAGGATTATTCTTTTTTCCTGCAATTATTGAGCCCATGGCTTGTTTCTGCTGCTGTTGCTAAGGACAATAGCCTACCAGATAGGAAATGATGTTGATGAAGACATAAAATAACACACACATATTTTATTCAAAAATCCAGAGAATTGGGAATAGGGTATGTTAGGCGGGAGGTGGGAGTAAGGAAAGGGAAGAAAAAAAAGGGGGGACACATAAGGGTGAAAAAATAAAATATACAATAATCTGCTGAAATTCCAGATGGCTCACTTTCAACTAACAATTATTTCATTGTTTTGAGTCCTCTAATTTTTTCTTATACTCCTATGAATTATCTGTGCCAAAATCACACAAAGTTAAAATCGTAAGTAGTTCAATAAGTAACAATGTATACATAAATTACCAATTCTTTTCCATTCCAAAGAGTTGCTATCTGAAGAAGATCCAGTTTTGTATAGAGGCATATTAGCCATCAGCAACTACCTTTCATTGTTATCATAAAACTTTGGGTTATCACGCAAAAAGTACTGCAAGTGTGTACCGTTGCAGAAGTGCTCCTGGTTTAAACACTTACTTTATCTAACCTACCTATTGCTCTAACCTGAGTGATGTCTTCACAGGCAGGCTTCTGGGACAGACGTCATCACAGGACCACACCCTTGGTAGCAAGCAGCACGTTCACAGAATCAAGGCACAAAATGGTTCTTTAGAAAGGCAACAGCCGCCAACAGCAGCAGCCTAGTTTTGCCAAGTGATTCTTCCTAATCACTTCCTCAGCAAAAAGAAAAAAACAAATATATATATATAAATTCTTTGTAACCACTCCAAGGGAGTGCTTAATGATCTCCTCTCCTTTTAAAATCTCTTAAATGCTCCACTAAAGGAGCTGCCCTAACCCCTTTATATGAACTACTGAAGTTTAGATTTTTTTTAAAATTTATTATCATCTTTCCCTACAGTTTAAAAGAAACAGAAGTTAAACCTCTCATTCAAATGAGAGAAATCACATTACTATTTCACTGAGAAAGAGAAAAGTAGACTATTAGTAAAATCTGTTTTATATCTTAGCATTTATGTAAATTATTGTTTCCTTGGGGCAAATGGCTGGCTTACCTCTAGGGAATAAAACTGACAAGACGTGTTGAAAGTACTTAGCTAGCTATGAAGGATTAAATTTTTTTACATATAATTCTCTAATAAAACCCATGACAGTAGACAGATATGGGCTTCCCCCGGGGGCTCAGTGAGAAAAAAATCTGCCTGCAATGCAGAAGATCCAGGTTAGATCCTTGGGTTGGGATGATCATCTGGAGAAGGAAATGACAACCAACTCCAGTACTCCTGCCTGGGAAATCCCAGAGGAGCCTGGTAGGCTACAGTCCATAGGGTCACAAGAGTCGGACATGACTTAGCAACTAAACCACCACCACAACCCATCTCACTTTCGTTAGAAAAGGAAATAGGCCTTCCTTAACTGAAATTTTGGAAAGCAAAGCTTTCTCCACAAAACAGCGATTAGCAATGTTACTGTTAGATAAGTTAACATTAATTTGCTTCACCAGTTTATGTTTTATATCTTGGTGATAGTTTATATAGCACTGCACAGCATTTAGAACCAGGACTTGTGTCATAATTTAAGTAGCCAAAGTATACAGCTAATACGGTGCACTTTGATATTCTTATATTTTTACAGGTACAACATATAACTTCCCTAGAAAATTCAGTGAGTATACTCATGCCCGTTTTAACACCCCTGTCATAAGCAATAGTGAGTTGCTCCTCCACCCAACAAGAACCTGAAAGGACAAGTGCTTTTATTTATGTTACACTAACACACAGTAGTTATTAACAGATGTACTGATTTCCAGTTTAAGAAAATTGCAAAACAATTTGAAACTTTATCAGTTACATTAAACTAGTGAAAGGGCATCAATGAACAGGGCTGACCAGCATCGAAACACCTAAAGCAGGGATTTCAGTGGAAATGTAGGGAGAGACGAGAAAGTTTCCATAAAAAATATCTCTAGTAAGGGGAGAGATACTACATCTGGTACAGAGGAACAATCAGCTTTGTTGAAAGACAAGGTCTGTTCATTTCATACATACCAAGGTCTGTTCATTTCATATATACCAAGTAATCTTCTGAACAAGAATTCAGCCTCTCAGGACCTCTGATACCATGAAATGGGATAGAAGAGAACACTAGTTTCTGTGTAACATAATATACATCCTCACAATTCAATGAGGTAAGTACTATTATTACACCCATTTTACAGATGAGGAAAGTAAGGTATACAGAGGCTAAACAGTTGTTCAAGATCACACAGGCATTTAAATTGTATAGTTGGAATCAAAACCAGGTAATCTGGTTTCAAAACCAGTATTACTAAGATCTACAGAACTGTCAGCATCTCTAAGAGTCATAAATACAAGTCCAACTTGCTAATGTGCTCATTAAACTTCATTGAGTTACTCTGAATATTTTGTAAATAGTATAAATGATAATTTACATGTTTTTTTAGAAAACAACAACAAATTATCTACTTGGTGGACACAGTGCTCTTGTATTCACAGAGCACTTAAAGCTCTTCATAGAAGCAAGGTAGAAAAAAATTTCCAATTTTATATTAACATGTCCTGAAAATGACTTATAAGAATAATACACACGGAATTTCTACATATACAAAAAGTTAGTACTGTCAATATTCACTATAAGATATACTGGGTCAACACTGCATGAGAAATTATCTTGGGGGAAGGTCAGCTTTTGTTTTTCCTGATTTAGTTTGCAATATATAAATAGATGCCAAGAGGCACTAGCTGTTTAGTCTGTGACCTAATATCATTTCCTACTGTTGAAATTCTTAAAGGGCTGAATATCAGTCAGAGACCACAAGAGTTATTTTTTATTGATTCTCTAAGAGGTCTCATTCCAGCAACGTAAGTAAAACAGAATTAACTTTTCTGTAAAAATAACAACTAAATGGGGTTACGTGGATAACTTGATTGAATAATGCTTTCATGTAACTTGAAAAATTGAGAATAAATATTTCAACTATCTAAATAGTTGAAATAGTCTTTAAATTGTATTAGAATTATTTATAGAAATGTAATATAATTGGGAAAAATCAGAAAATATTCATGAAGTCTTTTTCCTGGAAGAATGTACCTTGAGTACAAAACAACTTTGGAAATTCATTTGTGTTTAGTTATCAACAAATGTTAATGATTCTGTTAATATTCAGATTTTCATGAAGAAGATAAAAATCTCTATGATGGTAACACGACTTAGCTTACCAGAACTCCATGGACGTAAATGAATACTTTTTATAGCTCAGCATGCAGGACTCTTTTAAACTTTTTTGCTTTGTCTTTCCTTCTTATCATCAGCTATAAACAGCGACAGTGTTAAAATATTGTGTGTGATTTTTCCTTTAAAATAGATATTCCCACCTCCATAGATGCATCTCTTTTTTGGTAACTCAGTCATCATCTCAAGGTGGGTGAACTTGAAGTTCATAGTGCCTAAGTTAATTTTCATTGTTCCTACAATATCTGAAAGATAAGTGAAAATAGGCACTTGACATTTTAAACTTATGCATGTTAAACTTTTGGCTACAATTTATTTTAATATATACTCTTGAAATATATTTCTTTTAATGTGTTTAATATATATTTAGTATGATGGTACATGAAAAAATAAAATGCACCAATCTTAAATGTTCTTCTAAAGATAAAAGCTATAAATAATCTTCTATTAGGTATCTAAAGAATCTTTGAAGTCACCTAGGATAAAAAGTGGACTATTGCGTTTATGGTCAGTTTAATGGAAACTACATTAGCAACACTTTACAATGTGTTTATTCTTTAGAGTTAGTCAAGATTTATTACTATTATTATTTACTATTTTATTAGATGCAAAAAATAAGTTCACTACACAGCTGGAAGTTTCAGTCTTTAAAAAAAAATCACTGTCGCCACTATGGAGAACAGTGTGGAGATTCCTTAAAAACTTGGAAATAGAACTGCCATATGACCCAGCAATCCCACTGCTGGGCATACACACTTAGGAAACCAGAATTGAAAGAGACACGTGTACCCCAATGTTCATCGCAGCACTGTTTATAATAGCCAGGGCATGGAAGCAACCTAGATGTCCATCAGCAAATGAATGGATAAGAAAGCTGTGGTATATATACACAATGGAATATTACTCAGCCATTAAAAAGAATACATTTGAATCAGTTCTAATGAGGTGGATGAAACTGGAGCCCATTATACAGAGTGAAGTAAGTCAGAAAGAAAAATACCAATACAATATACTAACACATATATATGGAATTTAGAAAGATGGTACCGATAACCCTGTATGTGAGACAGCAAGAGAGACACAGATGTATTGAACAGTCTTTTGGACTCTGTGGGAGAGGGTGAGGGTGGGATGATATGGGAGAACGGCATTGAAACATGTAAATTATCATATGTGAAACAAATCGCCAGTCCAGGTTCGATACATGATACAGGGTGCTCAGGGCTGGTGCACTAGGATGACCCAAAGGGATGGGATGGGGAGGGAGATGGGAGGGGGGTTCAGGATGGGGAATACATGTACACCCATGACGGAGTCAAGTCAATGTATGGCAAAACCAATACAATGTTGTAAAGTAAAATAAATAAATTAATTTAAAAAATAAACAAAATTTTTAAAAATCACTGTAAGTATACAAATCTGGGTTACTCTAGCAAGCAATAACAATAATGTTCAAATGCCATGTCTCCTAGTTTTTATGCTGTTTGGCTCTTTAGAATCAACAGATGGTCATTTTCAATACTATTACAATATGACTAGTTAATGAGCCTGACAGAAATTTTAACTTGTCTTTTTAAAGAGAAGACATTTATAATCAAGATATTAAAAAGCCAAGGGCTTCAAATTGCATGCAACATGTGCCTACAAATGAGAAACTAAATGTTAATCTGAAGTTTTCTAAATGTATAAAAAAAAAAGCAATATGCTAGCTAACACAATCACTGAACAATAAATCATCATGAAACACAGGCAAATTGCTCCTTGTAGGCTCAAAAACTACAGGTAAAAATGTAGTGTTTCTCTAACCAATGGAAAACAATACATACCAGGTAAAAGACTACTCAAATCTAGAAGAGAAATAACCACAAAAATGAGCCAGTTATATTTTAGGTATGAGTGACAAATGTATTTCTTTTTATTGCTTTCTCTAAAGTATTTCAGAAACTGAAGTGTTTTATTTTATTCCACTGTTGGCCATAGTTTGAGCCCTACACACTCCCTTCCCTTTCACCTCAAAGGGAGCGCCTTTGTATGTAGCCACACATACATCATTAGTGTAAAGATCAGGCTGGATCTGCTCCCAAATCTTCTTCTTAGGATTCAGCTCCTTGTCAGGCTCTCCTGTTGGGAGAAGGAAAATAATACATAGCTAACATATTAACAAACTGTCGTCAGAGATTTCTAGTGAATTGTCCTAGATACAATCTCTGATCTTTAGATATGATAAGAATCTCAACATTTACTTTTAACACTTACCTTATTTTTATGACATCAGCACTTTTATACTCTTGATTGGTAAAACATCTTGTCATTTCCTTACAAATGTTAAAGGTATTATTTTTTACTCTTTTAAGAAACAGCTGTATAGCTAATTTATTCCCCAAATGATTAGAATGAAAATACAAGATACTCATTTTATCACTACATATAAAAAAAGAAAGATTTTGAACAGATGAGAGCATAATTTGATGTGTTGCATTTTTATACATGGCAGAAGCAGCCTATGCTGTACTATATGTGTCTACAAAGAAATGACTAAATTGCTGCTACAGTACTTAAAGATATCCCACAGTGCTGGAATAACTAAGTGTTAGGGTTATCTAGCTACATATGGTAACTACTCTGAATTTCATCTGCTGCCCATTCTACTTGGCGAGGTAGAAAGAGAACCAGCTGAACGAGAAAAGACGCTTGCAAACAATTTGGCTGATAAGGTGCCGATATCTAAAATAGATAAAAAACTCATACCCCTCAATACCAAAAAAACACCCCATTTTTAAAGAGTAATTGGATCCAAAAGCTAAAGAGTCTTGCACTTATACATGCTTTGAGATTAACCGTCAACTCAGATTTATTAAAAAGACTCAAAACTAACTGGAATAATGATCTCAGAAAAGTCTGAATGTAAATTTCCATTTATTATGAGACTAAAACCAGTGCATTCTCAAAAAAAAAAGGAAAAGAAAGAGGAGGGAGTGTCAATGTCTTTGTCTTCTTGCTGTAATATTGTGTTCAAGTTATTTTTGGTTGATACTTTAGGGACTAGATATTGAAATAATTGATTTAGACTAAAAAAGGAGTGGGGAGGGGTTTTAGCCATTATTCTAAATATATTACGTGGCATCTTCTAAACTTTATGGAAGCAATGGTTTTGAAGTTGGAAAATCGTTATTCAAAGCCAATTAACAATTCAAAGGTTTGAGCCCTAAATGCAATTTCTATACCACACTTACTATAACATGAAATGTAAATCTCTAGACATTGAGCACATCAAATGAACATCAAAATGTACCAGCAGACACCTTAAGCTTTAAAATGTAAAACGTATGCTGAAAAATAAAGTACGGATAAACCATGGCTCTCTCTGGGAAAAGAAAAAAAAATACAGTAAGACTAATGATCTGTTGCATACACAGTATTAACTGTTATTTCCTTTCAGATTTACTGCTACAGAAGCAGTAACTGATGTGCATAAGCAGGATGAGAATTAACAGACCTCACGTCCCCAAGTTTATCAATTATTTGATGCTGTTCAGCTTGGTCAAGCATTTTATAAATTATAAGAGTATAATTCAAACAACTGCATGGGCCACTTAAATGTTAGGTTTTTCCCTTTCACTTTAGAAAATTTTTTATATGTTATCTACATATTCATTTACTAAAGCACAAGGAGAAACTATCAATACGAAAGGAATTTTAGACTGCAATGATGTAGATATAAACACACACCAACAGCCAAACAGATTGAAAGATTAAAAAATATGGTAAAGGCGACAGCCCACTCTGGGCTGTTAGCATCTCTAAGCTAAGTCACTGAGTATCTTAAAAAAACTTCACATGACTTAACAGTAATGTCCAGATAATAACAACTGATTCAAGTGCTGAAATATTTACCTGACTTAACAATTTACATAGAAAAATAGAACTTAAAATGCACTCATCTTAAATATTTAAGTAAAAAGTAGGCAAATAACCTGAAAAGACAAACCGAGATTTTTTCTTTTTCCTCAGCGTATGCTGAATCTTAAAAGAAAAAGTTCACTTCTATTTTCATTCCACTCCAATTTAGGAAAATAAAATTTCAGATGTGTCAAGTATAAACATGATATCCTAACCAAAAGCACAAGGTTTGGGGAAGTGTTTTGATTTCCCGGTAAGCAGTGGTGATTGCGTCCTCTTAGAACCAAAAGGCAATACAGTCTTTTAATTTCTGTTTTTCCTCTTAAGAGGTCTTCCACTTTTATGAAAGAAATGTTTATTCTACATCTGCGAAGCATCCTTTCTTTACTGCTTCAAAAGACCTATTTGGAGAAACTTTCTCACATATTAGGAAGCTTCATCTGTCTCAGGAGCACTTTACTAGAGAGAAGAAACAATATGAAATGAACCTTCCTTTTAGATTATTAAAAAAAAAAATGAATTTCAACTTAGAGATTTCCTCTAAATCCTAAAGGCTAGTAAAAGCATATGCAAGTATATTACTAGGTTGACTTTGAGAATTATACATTTTTGGCTCCCTGTCTGAACTTTTCATCTCTTCATTTTTCTGTTGCATTCTGAGATAATCTACACTTAAATGATTTTGTAGCACATTAACTGGTTCTCTATTCATATCACTCTTATGTAGGTATCAAAATTAGTATTTCACTTAGGGTACAATCTCTCTGGTGCTTTATGCAATTTGAGTGTTTTATTCAATTTGTTTTATGCAAATTGAGGAATAATTAGACAGTTGTGCTTAATGTACCATCTTATGTCAATCTCAATAAACAAAAATATCACTAACAATGCTCATTTAGTGTAGTCTTACAAGTCATATATAGGAGTGATTTTAAATTTAAACATTCCAAACATAGCTTTCAGAACCATGATTCCCAAACTACAAACAGTAACTAATAAATACTTACCAGGGAAAGCATCAAAAGTAATTCTGTCCCCAGGAACAGATCCATTAGGAGGTGCCAAGATTTCTACTTTCTCTGGTGAACTTGCACACATCACCATTGCCTGAGATACTACTCCCCTCATCTTTGCAGGTTTCAGGTTACAAAGTAAAACCACCATCCGATTTTGCATCTGTGTGAAATATACATTGATGATTAAAGATGTAAAAAGATTTAGAATAATCTTATCTAGAATACATTAAGGTACATCTAATATGCTAAATATGAAATGTTCTATTTTTGTGGCTGTTTTATCCTTATCTATGTCCAAAATCTTTTATGTTGTTAAAGAAGCCTTATATCAACATGAAAAAAAAAAATTCTACAAACTGACAATGCATTATAGATCAAACAGCAGAGGCAATCATATTTCACTTAAAAATAAAGAAATGACTGAGTGAAACAGATTTGGTTTTAAATTTCATTGCTAGTTCTCATGTACTAGCAATGAGACTCATAAAGTTGATCTCCCTGTTTCCTCACAAAATGAGGGAAATGATATAAAGATGCCACAAGGATTAAATCACAACATATATATAAAACATTTAGCTTAGCAATAGCACTAAAATAAATGCATGTTTTTTTTCTCCTATATGCTTGATCACTTTCAATACTATGCAAGATTCATTTCCTAAATTAAAAAACACTGATCACTTAACAATTTAAGCTTTATGCACAGCATAACAAACAGTGACAGCTATTTCTATAATTTGTTACAGAAGTAAATAGAAATTTCTTTAAACTTCAAGAGTTGAAGTCTCAACTTTTTCCTCAATGAGCAAAAATAAGGGACACAGTTGTTTAAATTCTTTCAGTAGGTTTAAAACAAAATAACATACAAGAAGGGTCACTGCATGTGGGGAACAAGACACATTCTAGATGAAACATGGTTTTATAAATAAATGTTATATACAAATTTATCCCCCACATTCTAAGATTTAAAAAAATGAACCTAAGGTTCAAATGGAAAAGGCCCCCTTTTTGGTGATCTTCATGAATTCTTATTCTCTTCAGACATTAAATGACATTAAGATGCCACATATATGGGAATGTAATAAAAAAAAGTTACATCAAAAATGTACAAGAAAAACAACAGGGTTAGCCAGATGCAATCTGTTAAGAATCAGATGACAGCTGTAGACTTTTACCTTAGAAAAATAAACAAATGTACAAAATTTGGTATACAGTTTTAGGGAGCTAAGTGCAGTTACATTATAGACTGCTGACTAGTACTGACTTGATGGTTAGATACAGATACGTATATAAATCACTTTGCATATGGCTGTGAATGACAGCTTTTGGAAGAGAAGAACTAGTCTGTAACTTAGGAGAACAAAAAAGTTGAAGCCCCAATGAGGAGGAGTTTTTTGAATTTTAGCTGGCTCAAGATCAATTGGTTCTTTCTCCAGGGCTCCGCATGAACCTAACTTCATAAGTTGTTATGAGAGGGTCCTGGTCCTATACAAAATGAATGTTCAAAAGAAAAGGCACACACCAGTGTCGTCTATCTTTTTTCATAGATAAGAGAAATTTCTTCACTGATCTCCTTAATTCCATCTTTCTTCCCTCAACAAAGCAACCAGATGATAATATTAATATGTGAGACAGACCATATTACCCCTTAGCTCAAAAATCCTCCAGTGGCTTTCATCTCATTCAGAAAAAAAGCCAAGGTCTTTACAACGATCTGTAGGACCCTACAGCATTTGGCATCCTTATCTCTGACTTCATCTCCCATGACATTTCCCGTTATTTAGTCTGCTACAATGACACTGGCTTCCTGCTGTTCTTTGAACATCCTAGAATAACATCTGATTCAGGGCTGCCTGAAAATGCTATTCCATAAGACAGAACAATTTGTTTTCTTCATTTTCTTAGACCTTTACTTAAATACCACGTTGCTCTTCCCTGGCCACTTTTTTTCCCTAGCTTCAGTATTTTCTAGATTCTTTCCTTACTTTATTTTTTTCCTGATATCAACACACTACATATCACGGAAGTTCTGATTCTCCCATAGGGATATGAGCTTCACAAGGGATATGAGCTTCCCATAGGGATATGAGCCTTTTGTTTATTTTATTATTATTATTGGCAGTGGTGGGCCTTTGTTGTGGCACACAGGCTCTGAGCTGCGGCGTGCTACCTTTAGAGCACACAGGTTTAGTAGCTGCTACACACAGAGTTCTTTCTAGTTGCCCCATGGATGTGGGATCTTAGATCCTCAACCAGGGATCAAACCTACATCCCCTGCATTGGAAGGCAGATTCTTAACTACTGGACCACCAGAGAAGTCCCAGGGTTTTCCTTTTTTTTTTAAACAAATCTATCATTCATCTATCTACCTATCTTGCTTTCTTTCTTTCCATTCATTTGCCTATAACAGTTCCTGGCTGTGCAGATTCGCAGTAACTATCAGCATCTAGAAATAAGAATGAATTAACGTAGGGACTCGTACAAGTTCACAAAGTCAATCAGCAACAGAGTTGGCAAAGAACCGAGAGGCAGAACTATTTTAATGTTGGAGACTATGGTCTTTGCAGTATCTCTGAAGTACCATGGAGCAGAGGAAATAGGTAGATGATGCAAATTACTATAGAAGATGTCTAGAGAGAGCAAGTTAAAAATTATTAATGTCTTTGACATTGGAAATATATTTAAATATCTAAATAATAAAATTTCAAAACATGCCATTTTTAATGAATAAAGAAATACCATTAAAAAATTCAAGGTCAATCTTCACAATCCCCTCTCCTCTTTCTTCTTCCAGTATGAAAATACTTGAGTTATAAAGATAAAAAGCTTGTTTTCTTAATTGTAGATTAGTGCTTTCTGAGCTTATATAATGGTGATTTTAAAATTAAAATCAGGGAATAAAATTCTATGATGGAATAGTGATGATAAAATAACAAACTAAAAATACTTTTAAAAATTGAGAAAAAATAATACATCATTTCTTCTTTCTATGGTCATGACTTTGATCTTAATTTACAGATCTTTTGCAAGTTTTTGATAGTTCTGTGCATTTTTTGGTGGATTTATCATATTCAAATAATCAACTGAATTAATCAATATTGACTCATGTTGTGTGGTCTGATACAAAATTATAGGAAAAAACATTAAGAAAGAGGGACTGACACTGAAATACATATGTAGAAATAATTTTAGTTATATAGATTACCTGTTCAAGAGGAACATGATTCACCAGGCCACTGACCACTGTTCTTGGGGCTGTTTCTCCAACATCTACTTCTTCTACATACAAAGAATCTGCATCAGGGTGTTTTCTGGCAGTGATGATACAACCAATTCGAAGATCCAGACGGGAAACATCAACAGGCTTAGAGTCAGCACTTCCTGCTACTGGTTGCTGTTTTTTCTCCTTTTTCTCTCCTAAAAAATAGTTACAAAGGGTAAATTTCAGAAGTAAAACAAAAATACAGTATGAAAATCTCCACAGTATTGATTCTGATGAGTTTAAAAGAAAAAAAAAAAGAGGGTTTATCTTCTATCTTCATTTAAGTAACAAAAAGAATTATCCATGTCACAACATCTTGAATCCCCTCTAAGCTATTTCTCTGTTGAACTATCTATATCTCTAGTTAAAGACACAGAGTTGGTAATCTATGGCTCAAGATCAAATCCAGCCTGCTGCCTGTGAAATAGTTTTACTAAAACAAAATCATGTTCATTAATTTATATATTGTCTATGCATGCTTTGGTACTCTGGCAAAGTGGAGTAATTTTAACAGAGACTTTATTGCCTATAAATAACCCTCTACAGAAAAAATTTCCCTTTCCCTGAAACAGTGGGAAAAAAATCCTTTAAGATTTACTGTGACTCTATAAGAGTGAAAAATTCTTTAGAAAGAATATCATAAGTAGCCAACTGACAGCATGAACTATGGTCAAATATAATTTCACTGATAAAATGTGTCTCTCACCACTTAAACATACAGTACGTATACAATGAATTTCTCCATTTCTTATACTCCTCTGAAGACTTAGTAGGAGTGTAGATCTGTCTACAGAAACTACTTGAGTGGAAGAAAACATTTTATTACAATTATGTTTTCAAAATTCTACTTTTATTTACATGCTGATAATATAACTCTTACAAGCATAAGCTCACTTTAGCCATTCAGTCAAAATGCAACCTGAATACAGTTCAAATTCCTAAACTTTACATTTATCTTCTCTGGCACAAAAAAAAAGTAAGACAAAACATAAACTTATTTACCTCCTAATCTGTAAGATATAAGCCGTTATGACTTGAAAGCATTGTTTCTTAACTACTACTTTGTTTCATCTTTGGATAAATATTTACTGAGATCTAAAGCACTGAAAAAAGTAAGATGAGTGGCCCACACTAGCCAGGCACCAACAGTCTCTCATCAGACAGACAGATGTGGGCTTCCCTGGTGGCTCAGTGGAAAAGGATCCACCTGCCAATGCAGGAGACGTGGGTTTGACCCCTGCGATCCAGGAAGATTCTCCATGTGGTGACGCAGCTAAGCCTGTATGCCACAACTATTGAGCCTATGCTCTACAAGTGAGCCTGCGCCCTGGAGCCACAACTACTGAACCCACAATCTGCAACTGCTGCAGTCCTGAGTGTCCCAGGGCCCGTGCTCTGCAACAGACAAGCCACTTCAGTGAGAAGCCAGTGCACCAGAACTGGACAGCAGTGCCCACGTGCCACAACTAGAGAAAAGTCTGCACTGAAGACCAAGCATGGCCATAGATAAAATAGTGTTAAAGGAAAAAAAGATATACATAATGAACACGTGATAAACATTACAAATAAAAAGAAATACAGAAGCACAGGGAAGAGTAATTCTGTCAGAATTTCTCTGACAGAGAAATCACTCTGTCTGGAGTGGAAATAGATGATTTTGCATAAAAGACATTCACAATTTTCACAAAGATTGCTTATAAAAGAGGAGGTAGAGCTAGTTCAAAATAAATGACAAAATTTTTAGTCTCATTAGCAAATATTTAAAAAAATACCACTTTCTATGTAACATATCAGCAAAGATTTTTTAAAATAGTTAGAGATCTAATGATAAAGAAATATATATATATAATTACTACAAAAATCTTAATAGTTATCTTTGGGTAATAAACTATGTATTTATTTTAAAATACTACATATGGCAACACACTCCAGTATTCTTTACTGAAGAACCCCACAGACAAGAGGAGCCTGCCGAGCTACAGTCCATGGGGTCACAGAGAGTTGGACACATGTAAGTGACTAAACAACAATAACATACATACTACTGTAACAATATGATATAGCTATATTCATGAATTTTAAAACTTTAGTCTCTAGGCATTTGAAATACCTTTTCCAAAAATCTGCATTACACAGGTGATTGTAAATATGAAATTCCATACCAAGAACTTTGTTAGTCATCATAAAGAGACTTTAGAAATGCTTCATTAACAAATGAGTGATGCTCCTAAGTGTAGTCCAGAAAGACTGTATGGGTGCCAGAGCCCTTGCGAGAGCAGAATTCTGGAATCTGGTGACCCTGGCAGCCAACACTGATGAAACAGCCCTCTATCCCAGCACTGTCCCATACAGTAGTTGCTGACTCCATCATAGAGTTTTTAACATTTAAATTTAAAATAATTTAAAATTCAGTTCTTTAGTCATACTAGACATGTTTTTAAACATTCAGCAGCCACACATGGCTATGTCTACTGTGTCGGATAACCCAGCTATACAGAAGAGAAAGTTCTACCGAACACAGGTATTCGAGACCTAGATCTCCATTTGGTCTTGGATGCTCCCTCCTCGAATGGAAGACTTTGTTGTCTCATTTAACCACGAGGCTGACTGATCTTGCGGCCACAATACTGCATCCTCTTTGAGGCTGGACTTTTTACCAAACTTATAAAAGCAGTTGCATGAATGTTTTGTGCCTACTTAATAAAACTCATGAAAAGAATCAGTCTGACCTGCTTTCACTGTAACCACACCACCTAGTGGTGAGGTGATGTAGGAGAGGATGCACAGCACCGAGAAGCTATTCATGCTTATCAAAAGGAACTGACAAGAGTTAGGCGCTAAAATGGCTTAGATCAGTTCACCAATCCCTCAGCCCTTTCATATTTTCCAAAAAAATTTTAAAGAGTTTAAGTACCATGAGAGGCATGTGTAATGATTTATAAAAATGTATTTTTTGACATTTGGGAACATGAAGTCCAGAAAGGAATAAAGGAAAGTTAATAAATAAGGAGTCAGGTCCTTGGCTAAGAGGAGACTCTGCCTTGGGCCCGCCGGTGTAATAAACTGCACTCCACTATCTGCATTGTCCTTCTGAGTGAGTTTGTTTCCCGGAACGCGTGGCTATAACATTTGGTGCATGGGCCGGGAAACTCCTCACTTTGAGGAGACAGGTCTCATTTGAGGCCACCCCAATGCTTTGTAGCTTGAATCTCCTAGAGAGGGGAAGGCGCCTCGCCCCTCTGGAAGGATTCTGCTTCTCAACGCCCGGACCTTTCACGTCAGCAGGTAGTGGACGGCAGCAGGGGAACTGAGCGCTCAGTTGCAGGTATTGTCCCTTGATCCATCACACCAGAGCAAAGAAGGCATACCACGCTGACCCGGAGGACGCCAAGTGGACCACCCAGAAGGACCCCACCAACCCACGGGAAACCAAGATCATTCTGAGGAGGAAGAAGAAAACTAGGTCCCAGACGAGCCCTCTATAGGATGGAGCTGGGTAAACGACTCCTGCTGCTCGGCCTCACCAATGCAAGTCTGAACTTGGGAATGTGGGGCTATGCCCCTGTCAGTAATAGACAGACTCCCCTGGTGGGTATCGTCACTCCGTTATGGGGACTTTAACAACAGAAAGGAACTTTCCTCTCTCTCACCAACCATAACCTTTCTTTGCCCTCTGGTGTTAGAAGAAGCCATCAATGGGCCAGGGACATAGGGTTACATTTAACATGAACACCAGCCTTATGGAGATAACAAAGGCTTATACCTCATATATGAGAATTAAAGAGGAAAAGGGCTCCCTTACAAAAGGGGGACAGGCCTCCCGGTGCCTTGAGCAATACTACCAGGTCTGGGATGAATATTTCTGGATGACTCCTGAGAAAGGACAGTTGATTGCCCCTGCTACTATTTGCTGGGAACAAAAAGAACAGAAAGTTGGATTTGGAGACCATCCCCTAGACCCAAAAGAATTGTTATTTGTCCCCTGAACAAAGTAAACAAATCTTGGAAGTTACCTATCACCCCAATCAGTCTGCTCAGTGGCCCGGTTCCGACTGGAAATATAATCCTGGAATCCGCTGGGTAGCCCCCAATGGGACCCAGTGGCTCTGTGGGCTTAACTTATGGCCATGGTTACCAGTTGGCTGGGTGCGGCGTTGCACATTAGGATTTGCTTTCGCCCATGGCAGAATTAAGCCTAGCCTACACCAGCCTCCAGTAAACCTGCCTTATCTGCATGCAAGATGGACACGATCTGTGTTCCAATGGTATGACTATCTTGCTGCCTTGTTTATACCCTCTGTAGGGACAACGGATATCATGGTTAAGGTAGAGGCCTTAACTAATTTCATTAAACAGGCCCTCTTAGACAGTACTAAAGCCATTCAAGCTTTGAATGAAGAACAGATTCAGATGAGGAAGGCAGTAATTCAAATTAGGATGGCATTAGACATACTCACAGCAGCCCAAGGAGGGACTTTGGCGAATGCTGTGCACATCCCTGACCTGTCTGAAGATGTATCTGCTGCCTTGGAGGATATGCAAAATCAAGTGAAAGCCATGTCTAATGAACTGTTGTTATAGTAATCTTGATCATACTGCTTTGTGGGCCCTGCTTCCTACAATGCCTCGTGAATTTTGTAACCCAGAGGTTGATAGCATTCTCTCATGTGGGTGGCAGGAGGGCTAAGGTACAATATATCTCAATAAATGATGCTCGTTATGGAAACTAAGAGCATCAAGAGGGGGGAATGAAGAAGGAATTCATAGGGCCTGGACTCCATCTCAGGCCTGTCTGTGCTGATCGTGCGCGGCCACCTCTCCAGTGGACTCTGAACTCTGTGCTTAGCGCCTGTGGGAATGACAATGGAAGGATAAGACCCCCCTCTGGGCAGGGGAATCTTGAAGAAGAGAAAACAGACACTAATCACCCCTGCCTCCAGACACTATCTATCAGAATGTAAGCACAGGCTTATCGGTTATTAACTATTTGGAATGTAACTGCGGGCTTATTGATTATTGACTGTTTGAACACATAACATGTGAATGATGGGGTTATTGTAGTTGTATTTACCCTTCCTTTGTTTATGTAAGTCTCAAGGGAATTGGGGTAGTGGGTTTGGACGCGTACACATGGGGTATAAAAGATTTTCACAAATGCTGGTCGGGGTCCTTGGCTAAGAGGAGACTCTGCCTTGGGCCCGCCGGTGTAATAAACTGCACTCCACTAAAAATAAATAAATAAATAAATAAGGAGTCAGACTTATGATTAGAAAAATAGCTTTAGCAGCCAGGTAAGGACAAACTAGAAAACATGAGGCTTTAACATTAATTCAGATGAGATCACGAGAACCTGAACTACCTGGTGTCACACCGTGCTGAGTTGCTCCATTTGCGTCGGACTCTTAGTGACCCCATGGACTGTAACCCACCAGGCTCCTCTGTCCACGGGATTTGGAATACCAGAGTAGGCTGCCATCTCCTCCTGCAAGGGATCTTCCCAACCCAGGGATCAAACCTGCATCTCCTCTGTCTCCTACACTGGCAGGTGAATTCTTTACCACTGAGCTACCTGGGAAGCCTGAATTACCTGGTAGCACCTAACAAAACGCAGGCACAGAACTGGGCTCCAGATGGGTTCTGGTGGCAGGAATCACAGCCAAAGCTGATTTTCCTGTGCTTCCCTTTACCGTGCTCTGCAGATAACTGCATTATTCACAGACTGAAGGCTTGTGGCGACTCTGCATCAGGCAACTTTCCTGACACCTTTCTTTCAACAGCACTTGTCACTCTGTGTCTTAGTGTCACATTTTGGTAATCCCCAAAATATTTCAAATTTTTTCATTATTATTTTATTTGTTGTGGTGATCTATGGTCTTGAGATCTTTGATGTCACTATTGTAAATACTTTGGGGTACCACAAACCATGCCCATATAAAATGCTGAACTTAAAAATTGTGTGTGTTCTGACTGTTCGACCATCAGCCAACCCATCTGTCTCCTTCCCTTTCCTCGGGCCTAAATTAAGCCAATTAAGAACCCTACAATGAAGAAAGAGAATGCAAATATCTCATTTATAATTTCTATTTTGGTTATATGTTCAAATAATATTTTGAATGTATTAGATTACAATGTATTATTAAAATTAATTTCACTTTTTTTATATTAATGAGATTGCTCAAAAATGTTAAACTATATATACACTTCATGTTATATTTCTATTGGATAGAATTCTTAGAACATTATGGTCCAATAATACCAAAAATGAGTTTAAATGTATATGTTTTTGTTGCATAAAGGTATGACTAGGACATCAATACAAGACTCTGAAGTGTAAAAGCAACAACAAAACTTTAAAAATCTTTGTCACTAAAAAAAAAAGAACCCTACAATGGCCTTTAATAAGTGATCAAGTGAAAGGAAGAGTCACATATTCTTCACATTTAAAAGCTAGGAATGATTAAGCTTAGTGAGGCAGGCATGTTGAAACCCAACACAGGCCAAAAGCTGGATCTCTTGTGCCAAACAGCCAAGTTGTGAATGCAAAGAAAAAAGTTGTTGAAGAAAACTAAAAGTGCTACTCCAGAGAAGACATGAATGATAAGAAAGTAAAACAGTCATGTTGATAATATTTAGAAAGATTTAATGGCCTGAAGAGGAAACCAGACATAATATTCCTTTAAGCCAAAGCCTAACCCAGAGCCAAGCCTTAACTCTCTTCAATTGTGTGAAGGCTGAGAGAGATGAGAAATTTGCAAAAACAAAAGGTTAAAGCTAGCAGCGCTTGGTTCATGAGATTGAAGGGGAGAAGTTGTCTTCATAACATAAGAATTCAAGGTGAAGCAGCAAGTGCTGTAAAAGCTGCAATTAAGAAGGTCCAGTTAAGATAATTAATGAAGTGGTTACATTGAACAACAGATTTTCAAGCAGATAAAAATGGTAAGCCTTCTATCGTAAGAAGACGCCACCTAGGACTTCCATAGTTAGAGAGGAGAAGTCAATGCCTGGCTTCAAAGGACAGGCTGGCTTTCTTCTTTAGGGGCTAATGTAGCTGGTGACCTTAAGCTGAAGCCAAGGCTCAGTTACCATTCTGAAAATCCTCTGGCCCTTACGAATGACACCAAATCTATTCTGCTTGTGCTCTATAAATCGAACAACAAAGCCTGGATAACAGTACATCTGTTTACGACATTGTTTACAAAATATTTTAAGCCCACTTTTGAGAGACTTTCACCTCACAAGAATGATTTATTTCAAAATGTTACTGCTCACTGGCAATCCACCTGGTCACCCAACAGCTCTAATAAAGATGTGTAGTGAGATTAAGCTTGTTTTCATGTCTGTTAATACAACATCTATTCTACAGCCCATGGATCAAGAAATAAATTTGACTTTCAAGTCTTATTCTTAAGAAATATACTTTTTAAAGCTATAGCTGCCACATATAGTAATTCCTCTGACAGAATGATGCAAAGTAAATTGAAAACCTTCTGGAGATTATTCACCATTAGAGTTGCCATTAAGAATTCATGGAAAGAGGCCAAATATCAACATTAACAGGAGTTGGGAAGAAGTTGATTCCCACTCTCACGTATAACTTTGAGGAGATCTAGACTTCAGTGGAGGAAGAAACTGCAGATTGAGCAAGAGATCCAGAATTACAAGTGGGGCCTAAAGATGTGACTGAGTTGCTGCAATCTCATGATGAAATATTAGTGAATAAGGAATTGCTTCTAACGAATGAGCAAAGGAAGTCGTTTCTTGACATGGAACCAACTCCTAGTGAAGAGGCTGTGAAGATCGTTGAAATGTAATAAAGGATTTAGGACATTACATAAATTTGGCTGATAAAGCAGTTGGCAGGGTTTGAGAAGACTGACTCCAATTTGGGAAGAAGTTCTACTGTGGATAAAATGCTATCAAACAGAATTGTGTGCTACAGATAGTTTGTGAGGAAGATTCAACTAATACAGCAAACTTCATTGTTGTCTTATTTTAAAAAACTGCCATAGCCAGTCAACCAATAGCAACCATAAGCTTTATCAGTCAGCAGCCATCAACACTGAAAAAAGACTCTCCCCCATCAAAAAGATTATGACTTGCTAAAGGTTCAGGTGATGGTCACCATGTTTTAGCAATAAAGTATTTTTAATTAAGGTATGTACAGCTTTTTTTTTTAAGGTATACTGCTATTGACCACTTAATAGACCACATTATAGTGTAAGCATAAATTTCATATGGAAACCAAAAAATTCTTGTAACTTGCTTTCTTGTACTATCTCCTTTATTTTGATGGTCTGGAAATGAACCTGCAATATCCCTGAGATATGACTATACAGGTTTTGGTAGTCAATTACATACGAAAATTGAGGAACAGTGTTAAGGGTGACTACAAGATTTCTACTCTAGTTGTCTAAGTGGACAGTGATATACTTTCTACTTCAGTTCTTACAGATTCCTAAAACGTTAACACCCCAATGCTAGTTCAGACACTCCACTTTGACTGGAATATTGTTTTCCTATCTTCATGACTACTTTCTACCTGTGATTTCTCTGACACTCTTCTCTACAAATACATTCAAATTCAGTCATACCAAACTACATATGGTTCTCTACTTTCTGGCTTTAGTTACGCTAGTCCCTCTCCTCAAGGCATGCTCTTACCCTGCCAACCTGGTCAACCTTTACACACCCCTGAGGGCCCACCTTTAATGTTCCATTATCCTACTGTTCTTAAACTTTATTCTAATTCATAAAAGTTTGAACTCTCTTCCTGACACCATTATAAACAATGCTGACATTTGGTAAACTTATCAAGTGCCAAATAAATTTAACTATTAAAAAATACCTTTCTTTTCAGTTTTCTCTTTCATCTTCTTTTCTTCTCCTTCTCCTCCTCCTTTTACTTGCTCTTTAGCACCAGAAGATACGGTTATTGGTATAGACTGTATCTCATTTTCAGAAACTGTGGAATCAGTTTTTAGTGGAGTACCAGATGGAAATGGTATTTGTTTTACTGACAAAGAAAATGAAATAATGTCATTTATGTTAAACGAACAGAAAACTATGAAACTGTGAATCATAAACTATTTTGAAACAAATATAGTTGATATACAATATTATATGTTACAGGTGTTCAATATAGTGATTAACAATTTTAAACGTTATACTGTATTTATAGTTATTATAAAATATTGCCTATATTCCCCATGATGTATAATATATCCTTGTAGCTTATCTGATACACAAGTATTTGTACCTCTTAATCCCCAACTCCAATATTGCCCCCCCCCTTTCCCTCTCTCCAGTGGTAACCACTCTTTTGCTCCCTATGAGTCAGCTTTTTAAAATTGTATTCACTAGTTTGTTGTAATTTTTAGATTCCATCTATAATATTTGACTTTTTCTGTCTGACTTATCTCACTTGGCATAATACCCTGAGTCCACCCTTGTTGCTGCAAATGGCAAAATTTCATGCTTTTTTATGGCCGAATAGTACTCCATTGTGTGTGTGTGTGTGCGTGCGTGCGCGCATGCATACATATGCCACATCTCCTTTATTCACTCATCTACTGATGGACATTGAGGTTGCTTCCACATCTTGGCAATTGCAAACAACACCGTTGGAAAATTGGGGTGGATGTAATCCTTTCTAATTAGAGTTTGGTTTTTTGGATATACATAACTGGGAGTGAACTGCTGGGTCATATGGTAGAATATGAACTCTTCTTAAAAAAGAAAATTCAGCATATATGATTATCAAATCTCATATCTAAGACTGTTAAAAGGCTGCCAGGAAATTAAGTATATTTTAACCATAAAAGAATAAATGCATTATTCTCCTTCATTCACTAATGACTAAACTGAGAAAATTACAGATAACAAACACATAAACTAATATTTATTATGAACTTACTGTGTCCCAAACACTTTTCAAAATGCTTTATCTGAATTTACTCTTACAATTCTTATAAATACCCTAAGCAGTATCCACATTTATAGATGATCAACCTGAGCCAGAAGGTTGACCAGAGAGATTAGAAGTGCAGCTTTTAATTAAATCACAGAGATTAAAAGTGCATCTTTCTAAACTCCAATTTTGACACTTTCTGCATGATCTTAGGCAAGATCACTTATTTGCCTTTTCTAAGTTGCTATTTTCTCTTCAGTATAAGATGATAAATGCATGCCACCTTTCTCATGAGTAACCAAGCATAAAATCTAACTTAATAATACATGAAGTTAAGAAGCTGGTTCATCACATACATAGTGAATCAGGGATATAAGATTTTATACCCAGGCTGTCTGTTTCCAGAGACTACACCTCTCATGGTTTGGCAAGATGGCATGTTTTTCACTCAGGTTTTCTCTTAACCTGAGAACAATCAGTTGGAAAGATGTTTCAGTAATAGTCATTTTTATATCAGAATTAATAGACAGCAGCATTACTTGTTCATAATTTTATTTCAAAAAATGTTTTAAAGAACACTGCTCCAGCAATGTGAAAAACATATTCACTGCCTAGTAAACATGGGAGAATATAATCTTGTGAGGGATTATGATGTGGCTTATTTTCCAGCCAATATTCAAACCACTTTTCTGAGGTATTTGTAAAGTTCCTTGGAAGTTACTGCTTCATTTACTAATGAGAAGCTCCATCTATTCCTATTTTATTAATGTCATTTTATAATAATATGACTTTATCTAGACACTTTTAAAATAATTCAATAAAAACTTTCATTTCATTTACAACATATCAGGTGAAATGATAATTATCTGCCGATTTGGATAACTTAAAAAACAGTATTTGATTTCAGGCAAATTACATCTCTAAGCTTCAATGTATAAAACAAGAATATCTGTGTACATAAGATTTTAAGGATAAAATACATAACGTATATGAACCACTTGGTAGTGCCTGGCATACAGCAAAACTTAATAAATGTTAACTAAATACTATCATGGCTTATTTTCAACAACTATTCAATAGGGAACAGTGACGACTGAGTTTAACGGGGAATCAGTGATGATCACAGTAGAGACTAAAAGTGCAGCTCTCTAAACTCCAATTTTGGCACTTCTTGCATTACCATAGGCAAGATCATATATCTGCCTTTTCTAAGTCTGTATTTTCTCTTCAATGAAAGAGGATAAATGCATGAGAAGGGCAGCTGTGAGGATGAGATGAGTAATCAAACATAAAACTCAACTTAATAAAGAATGTAATAGTTATTGTTATGAATCAACCTATCATTTCTATAATTAATCACCTCCATTTTGAATTTCTGCCTTAATTAGCTCTTGTTTCAATCCTTCAATTTCCTTCTTCAATTTAGCATTTTCCACTCGAAGTTTCTTCTCTTCTCTCAAAGTTGCCTGCAAAACTGGGATCAAGAACCACCAGTTAAGATATAGCTGTGTTTTTTAAAAGGTTTCTTATGAATACTACTTGATAAAAGCATAGCCAGTATAAACAAAGCTAGAACCATGTTTCACCAGTTCCTTTGTATGAGTTTAATATTTATTAAAACAACATGATATTTAAAAGAGAAAGGGAGAAAATCTGTGAAGTAAAAACAACAGAAGAGGTTTTATCAATCATTTTCCTAGCTTTTATGAAAATGCTATGACAATGTAAGAACCTCATTCAGTGTTAGTAACAGATTAACTGAATGATAAATATCAGATATATTAAACTTTTTTCAAAAGTCTAAGATCTAATAATGATACCAAACAATAAAAAATTGTTCTCATTTCTTCCTTTTTAATCAGTATCTTGTGAAAGGAAATGAAAACTCTTTAATTTCTAATGTCTCAAAAGTAGAGCTGGTGAAACATTAAATGAAATGATTTGCCCAACATAGTGTGTTAAACGTGAGCAACAGGATATACAAAATATAAAAGACAAGTATTCTCAGGGGGGTTGGCACCGCTCTCTAGGTGGGACTTTGAAAATCTGTAAGGGAATTTTTGGCTGTCACGAATAATGGGAGCCAGTACTGGCATTTGGAGGGCAGAGGTCAGGAATTTTAGATGTTCTGCAATAGGTTAAATACTCCTGTGAAATGAAGAACTGTCTCACATCCTGCAGGGTTTTGCAGTGACACTGTACAGATGCACAGGTGAAACCCTGTTTATTATTTGAGCCTAATTTCTAGTTATTTTTTACATTTAAACATTTTTAAACATTTTCATTACACTCTGAGTTTCTAGGAATCAAGAATCATGCAAATCAAGAGTGGACTGTACTTTGTTTTGTTCAAGAATTCTACTAAAGAAACATCACTCATCATTTTGAGTAAGTCAAAAACATGACTCAAAGCTGATTTTGGTATCTGAGTTGCCAACACAAAGGCACACTATTATATCAATCTGTACTACGCCTGCTGCATTTTTGCTGATTCCCTGTATGCAAATCCCACAGCATGTGATTTTCTAGTGTCAACCAGTATAGTCCTGCCCATGTATTTACTTACATATAATATTTATTATGACTACTCTCCATAAATTACTTCCTTTTTAATTCTCTTCTATATTACATACATCTCTATAACCTCTTCATCTTTCTAATGGAAAGAAATATTAAGAATTTTAAAAAATAGTAAGAAAAATCCTTTTTAAATTTTAAGAAAAACAGTAAGAAAAAGTATTTATAAAATATTATAAAAATAAATAAAACAGTATTTAAAAAGAATAAAAATTTGATAAAGGGAAAAATTTTTAGATAGTAAATGTAGGATTCTGTAAGTCATTCAGTTTTATGTAGCAGAGAAAAGCATTTATTTAAATAAGTGATGGTAAAAGATTTTGGAATTTTCATAGCATTACCACTGGCTATTCAGAAATAAAATATACAAAAAACAACCTAAATTCTGGAAGCAGAAATTTAGATTTGATATTTTTTTGAATACATCATAGCAATTTCGAGGTAAAACGTAAGCACTGGAAAAACTATAAAAGTCAGTTCAGAAAATACCCGAAAAGAGAACAATGTGAAAGTAAAGATTTTCTTTTACATGAAGTTAAAGGAGATATTTGAGTTTCTATTTGATTTTACCCAGCTTTCTTCATTTTTAGTGTCTAGCTCTATACCAACTTATTTTAAATATTAATTTTTCTTTATTAGTCTTGAATTAATACCTTGTTTTCTCTAAATATTACGTGTTCACCATACACCAATTCTAACTTATCTTAATCCCAGAATATTTGTTCACTCACAATTGCAATATTAAAAGAATACAGAAGTCATCATCAAGACTGTGAAGTAATACTGTATCTGGTAAACATACTTTTTTTGCTGTCACTATATGAATTCATTTTAAGTATCTCCCAGAAAACTTAAATTTTCAAATTTTCTTACTTGCTTTCTCCTTAAGAAGAGCAACTTGTTGCTTAAGATATTCAATAATTTGATCTGCTTCTGCACCCTTCTGCTCCAATCTCTTCAGAACAGCATCACTGGTTGCCATTTTTGCCAAGAAACGGCAGAAATTCCTAAATGAAAAAATGAAAGAGATACATTATACTGCAGAATGAGTAAGTTTATTGTACAGGACACCATGAACAAGCAGTCTGAAAGGAAAAACATTTTCTACTGCAATAGAACCATATATTAGAAAAACAAATCAATTAAGAGGCAGAAATGTTAACAGATTAATTCCTCACTCTGACTGGAGAAGAAAATCAATTTTTTCCCAAAAGCAGAAAATATGATATTTAATCATATTTCAGGTTGGAAAGTTTTAAAGCTTATGTCACTTTAAGACAGGAACACTAAGAGACAAACTAATAACAACCTTAACTAAGAGATAACTGAATACTATACCTGAGTTCCAAAGTAAAGACAATTACTGAATTTCTTCTTTATATGTTTCTTTTTTATATTTCTTATATTTTTATATTTCTTCTTTATGTTTCTTTCATATATATATCTTTCATTGGATATTTCTACTGTCTATTCAATTATGTACAAACTTACATGTAAGGAAGAACATGTAAATTAGGAAAGACAATATTAAAGGAAAAAGATCAATAATTAGGAAAATATCAATATTAATCATATACACACTGAGATATAATGTCAGTGTATATTATATATATATATAGAGAGAGAGAATTCTATGTACATAGACACTGACACTATATATAGAATTCTATATATTATAAAATTCTGTATGATAGAATACATTTTAATATAATATCTATTATATACACATACACTGACATGACATATATAGAATGCTGTATATTATATAATTCGATTTTCTTTTGTAGAATAGAATTTTAATTTTATAATAATTCATAGAAATTAGAAGACATCCTATCAGTATGCAGATAATGCATATATAAGCAAAATTCTGAGATTAATTCATCATGTTCAAAAGTTCAAACCTTTGAAGCCAAATTCATAAAATTTATACTGCCAAATATTAAGACAGTCACAATGACAAAAAGTTAATCATTAACAATATTAAAAATTGCTTTTTACCTAATTTAACATCAGTTTACAGTTCAAAGAATGACATAAACATTGTTGAAATAGTTCTAATTTTAAATAAATGATACACATTCAGTGGTGAAATTTTTTTATTAAAAAACTGTTTAATAGTGGACAAATAATATAAGATTGTTTTAAATTTCAAATTATTAGGCAAAGAATACTGAGATTTTTTTTATAAAAAGAAAACCAACCCTCAAAAATCTTTATGCTGACAGTGACAATGTATGATATAGAAGCAGTTTTAAAAACCCTATAAAAATAAAGTTGCTGGTAACAAAGAAAATATAAATGGGGCAAAGGTGGTTAATCTGGAAAAGCCACAGTAAACTGGTCTAATAGCTTAGAAAAATAGAGGGAAAAAAATGTACAAGAGTGAAAATGAAGATATAACTTCTTAAATTCTGCCAATTTTTTTTAACCAAAAGTGAATACGCAATAACCCTGTTACTGTTCCTCAAATGTCTGCAAAGCCAGAATTTTAAGAGAAAAATACACAGACACATGATGAAATTTTAAAGTTAAAAAGTTATGTTTTTTTGAACTTTTAGGATCCCAATTACAGCATTCTTTTAGTTTGACATCTATTTCAGTTTAACATAAGTAATAACCAAATATTACATATTTCAATAGGTGAAAACAGCTATCGCTAACGAAACAATGATTTGATTTGGCGTAAGTTATTTGGTGTAAGTTGTAACTTTTGCTTCCATACCAATGAAAAATTTGATGAGTGATACTAAGATAAATGTGAAATTAGTGATACACATTAGAAAAAACCCTAGTAAACTTATCTTAACAGATATGAAATAAATAGATTTAAGTGTAAAACAGTTCTCATAAATTGAACAGTAGGTCCACAAAGTCATCTCATAAATACATCAAGTTGCTTAGAAAACCAAATATGAAACATGTGCCCTAACTTACAAAACACAGCTTCAAAACTTAGACTAAAAATAATTCACAAAATACAGGTAATAAATCCTAGTCTACAAGCAAAAATGATCTATAATTTTACTGAAATAAATCTATGAACTACCTGGAAAACATAGTTATAATAATGAGTTAAGTAAAATATAACTTTTGTGATACATAATGAAGCACAGGCTAAGTTTAGGAAAAGAGAATGCTATGTTTCAAAACACAGAAACACAAATAAGTTAAACATATAAATAGATGTACACATAAGAGGAAACAATGAGATAAAGGGAGATGAATGAATAATCCTCAAAATCTTTGTTGTCTAATGGTGAGAAGTTAGGATATATAAAGTGAAAAGACGAGCCATTCCAGGGAAACCAATATATTATTATCACAAACTGAAAACAGGAAAAAAATTACAGCTAGTTAAGACAAGTTGATAATTCATTTGGTGGAAAATGTTTTAACATCAGCTTTAAACATATCTATAAGCAAACTATTTTATAAGTAAACTTTAAACATTTTTATAAGAAAGTTTTTCCTCAATAAAATGTATGTATCTCTCACTCAAATACAAACAGATAAAACACGATCCAACTTTTCTTATAAATACTGCAGGACACTAATATACTATCCATATAAAGATAACATATATATGTTAATTTAGTTAATATATTATAAACATAAGTATAATTTATATCCTTAGCCATAAGTGTAAAAATACTTGCTTAGATTAAGGTCTAGTTTTAAATTGGTAAAAAGCAGAACTTGGAAACATAAACTACCTGAAACATTCAATAAAAATGAATTCTCTAACTACTAAGTGGATAAACAAAACAGGAGAAATAAGAAAGAAAAAAGAAAACAGTAAGAGACAGAAATGTTACTGGAAAACACTTATGTGAGCCATGAAATCTTAAAATACTTAGAATACAGAAGGATCCTATTCAACCATTCATACATAAAATAATTGTGGATGAAGCCATCTCGATTTTCTTCAGGTACTGGTCAAAGAAGCGACTGGCTACCCACTCCAGGATTCTTGCCTGGAGAATGGACAGAGGAGTCTGGTGGGCTACAGCTCATGGGGTTGCAAAGCGTCAAACACCACTGAGCAATGAACACGTCCACTTTCCACTTTCATGTTCAGGGCAACAGTGCTAGCTTAACAACATCACTGCTTTAAGTTCAGACAGATGTTTTATCATTCAACCCGGTGCTCATCTCACTGCCGTGTGACGACTGCTCCACAGTATTCCATTTTACACTGAGTATCCACTGGATTTCAAAATTTGAGGCCTGCTTAGTCTCCTCAGAGTTTTTAATATGCTAATACATATAGGATTTCTCACAGATGATAAAGTTAATAATAGGTAACTTCTGCAGAGCATTTATTGTGGGCTGGCTAAATGCTTTACACAGATCAGCCACAAATACAGTGATTATCTCCATTATATATAGAAGAAAAATAGACTTAAAATTAATTTGCCTCAGGTCATGTGGCTAGTTAGTAAATGAGGATTAAAACTTAGGTCTGATTCTGGAGTTAGCTCTTTTAATGCCCAAGCTATAATTTCAATAAAGGATATGATTATGAAGCACTTCCCAAAGTATTTAGCCATGGAATACTAACCAACGACAAGCTATTAAAATTTACTTGAACAAGTATTTTCTACAACAGTTTGGGAATGCTGACTTACTCTATGCCAAAATTAAAAAAAAAGAAAAGATTATGTGATTAAAATAGATATAATACTTAACTGCATGCACAGTAATTACAAATCTAAAACATTTACAGAGAAGAAAACAGTATACCCAGTATGTTAACTGTATTTGGATAGTAAGAGTCAAAGTTTTTTTCCCTTTTCCTCTACTAAATTTTAAAAAATAAGTTTTTATGATAAAAAGCTTTGAAAAGTATTAGCTAAGTTACTCTGCCCTTTCACATTATTTTTTTCAACATAACCACCATATTTCATCAAACCTAAAATGCTGCTGTAAGATGTCACTAATCATAAAATCAGGTGAAGCTGGTTTTATGAAATACATGAACTTAGATTTTATCTTAATCATTAAAACACATACAAAAAAGATTATTTCTGAGATTCCTGTTTTTAAGCTTTTTTTTTTTAACTGGACCAATTTTTTTTAAAAAAATTTTTTATTGAATTTGTTACAATACTGCCTGTGTTTTATGTTTTTTTTTTTTTTTTTGGCCACGAGGCTTTTGGGATCATAGCTCTCTGACTAGGGATCAAACTCACACTCTCTGCATTGGAAGGCGAGGCCTTAACCACTGGACCGTGAAGGAAGTCCCTGAGAGTCCTATTATTTCTAAACGGCTTCCCTTTACTTCAGCAACCTCTTTAGTAGTCTTCCCACTCTGATTTTACATTGCCAGTATTTTAAAAATTAACAAATCTTCTACCCCAATCTCTCAATGTTAGGAACCAAACAATCAAACAATTGCTTTGAAATGGAAGTTTTAACTGCAGATTTTCATTTTTACTTTATAGTATAAACAATTCCACAAAAATTTGGAAGTGATTCTCTATTTCTCAAAATATCTGATTTGGCTGTTTCAGAATTGCAATTAGCTAAAAATTTATATTCTCCTTAGACACTCTAAGTATTGTATCTCATCAAATATAAGATGCCGTCAATTGTAAAATGGCTCCAGTAATTAAGGAAAAAACCATAGCTGATTTAACTGATCTAACGCTCTCTTACATTTAGTCACATCCTGTATTATGTACTGAAATATCTGCTTTGAATTTACTGCTTTTGGCTTTCAAGTATGTGATCAGGGAATGAATTCAAATTTCAGCTCTGCCATACATTCCCTAGCTGTGACTTTATTACTGAAGTATAGCTGATTTACAATGTTGTGTTAGTTAAAGGTGCACAGCAAAGTAATTCAGATATACACAGACACACACACTCACACGTTCTTTTCTAGATTTTTTTCCCATATAGGTTGTTACAAAATACTGAGCATAGTTCCCTGCTATACAGTAGGCCCATGTTACTTAACCCATTTTATATAAAGTAGTGAAAGTTACTCCCAAATTCCTAATTTACAGCCCCCTGCCCCATCTTTCCCTTTTGGTAACTGTAAGTTTGCTTTCTACATCTATGAGTCTGTTTCTATTTGGCAAATAAGTTCATTTTTAGATTCTACATATAAGTGATATCGTATAATATTTGTCATTCTCTCTCTGACTTAACTTCACTTAGCATGATAATCTCTAGGTTCATCCATGGGGCTGCACATGGCATTATTTCATTCTTTTTTATGGCTGAGTAGTATTTCATTGTGCGTGTGTGTGTGTGTGTGTGTGTGTGTATGTGTGCATGCGCACACGTGTGTTTCTATACATACCATATCTTCTTTATCCATTCATCTCTTTGATGGACATTTAAGTTGCTTCCACTTCTTGGAATAAATAATGCTTAGGTAAACACTGGGGTGCGTGTATCTTTTCGAATTACAGTTTTCTTCAGCTATCTTCCCAGGACTGGGATTGCAGGATCATATGGTAGGTCTAATTTTAGTTTTTTAAAGAATCTCCATGCTGTTATTCACAGTGGCTGCACCAATTTACATTCCCACCAACAGTGCAGGAGGGTTTCCTTTCCTCCACAGCCTCTACAGCAACGGTAATTTATAGATTTTTTTGATGATGGCCATTCTGACTGATGTAAGGTGATAACTCACTATAGTTTTGATTTGCATTTCTCTAATAATTAGTGACGTTGAGCATTTTTCATGTGCCTTTTGGCTACCTGTATGTCTGCTTTGGAGAAATGTCTATTAGATATTCTGCCCATTTTTTGATTGGGTTGCAAGGTGAGCACCACAATAGTCCAGTTAACATCCTTTACCATACATAGTTACAATTTTTTTTCTTATGATGAGAACCATCAAGATTCAGTCTCCTATTTTCTAACATGCAAAATTATTATTAACCATAGTCACTATGGTGTACATTACATCCCTGTGACAATCATTTCACAAGTGGAAATTTGTATTTATTCTTGATTGTTTTTCTTTACTCACCAGAGACTTCTTCCCCTTTACGAATGAGGACACAGGGGATGCTGTAGGGCGTAAGGGATGGCTATGAGAATATGGCTAAGAGAAGACAGTCCATGTATTTCAAACACTATGGCCATTAACACAGAAAAGCTTTTTGTCCAGTGATATGTACATAAAATTTTAAAAGGGATATGTCTTGGTTTCCCAAGACCCTCTACCAAACAAGGTCATCTTTTATCTGGTCAGATTTTTCCCTATAGGATTTAACCAAACCTTTACCTTATAGGTGCACTCACCACTATTTTTTTTTCCATTTCTAATCCAAAAATACAGTTAATAATAGTAGCCACTATTTTAATGGGCCTGGCATATTACATACACTGTCACTTAATCTTTACAACCGTGTGACACAATATTTCCAGTTTATAGATAAACTCAGAGAAATTATGTGACTTGTCTAAAACCATTCAAATATCAAACAGTAAAGCCATGATTTTAACTTATGTTTGATACTCCTAACCTCACACTAGGAGTCATTTTAAAGTGCTCCCCAAACAAAATTTAAAAAGATTAACTCATCATCCATTAAAATTCTTGCATAACTAAATTATGAGGACTGAAAATCTCACTAGCCATTTCTTACCACCCCTAGTTAAGCCACCATCATATCTCCCCAGAATCTGTGCACAGGTCTCCTACCTGGTCTTTCACCCTATTCTCTCCAGTCTATTCTGTACAGCAGCCAGAGAGGTCCTTTCAAAAAGGCAGTCAGGATATAACACTTCACTGCTCAAAACCCTTCAATGACCTAGATGCCCTTCAAAATCCTTCATGACCTGTTCCTGCTCGCTGATTCTTTCTCTAGCTTTAACTCCTTCACTCAACTCTGACCTACAGTCTTCCTTGCTGTTCAGGCGAGTTTCTGCCTGACGGCTTTTGCAGTGTTTGATCCCTCAGCCTGACTCCACTACCACAAAATACGGTTGGTGTTCAGTCACTAAATCCCATCTGACTCTTCGTGACCCTATGGACTCTAGCCCGTCAGGCTTCTCTGTCCATGGGGATTTTCAGGCAAGAATACCGGAATAATTTGCCATTTCCTTTTCCAAGTGAGCTTTCTGGACCAGGGATTGAATCTGTGTATCCTGCATTGGCAGATGGATTCTTTACAATTGAACCACTAGAGAAGCCCGCCCCCCGCCCCCCCAACTAGTCTTACAATTAACTCTCTTGTTTCTGTCACCTCTACTTGAGAGTGACCTTTTCAGTGAGACCTTCACTGGCCACACTAAAATTTCAAGCCATATCCCCCTTCCCTGCTTTACAACTTTTCTTTTCAGCACTCATTACGGCCTAAGACACGGTCATGTTTTAAACTTTGTTTAAGAAATGTCTTCCTCAATTAAACATGAACTACGGGAGAAAGGAATTTTTATCTGTTTTACCCAGTCTTTTTTACCAACGCCTAAAACGGTGCCTGGAACACGGTGGACCTGTGCAAAGAGCGAATTCCTATCACTGCACCCAGTGATCTCTCTCACACACAAAAGTAAACATGTTTGCGCATATACTTTTTCCACTAACATCCTTTCCCTCGGCCCCGCGTCCCGTTTTTCAAACTTGGCTCCTTCAAGAGGTCCCAAGCTCGTCCATGTTTCCTCAGGCCTAGATCAGCGCTGCTGTGCGGGGCCTTCCCACTAGTACCCGCAGGCCAGGTCCTATCCCCCGAAGGCCAGTAAGGGAACGAGCACTCCTACGATAGTAATCCGCCCTCCCCGGGACCCTCTGCGGACAACACTCACATGTATTGGTGGACTGATGCGCCTCAGCAGCTTCGGCCGGGAGCAGGTAAGGAGCGCCTCCGCCTCACGGAGGCAGTGAGAAAGGACCCAATAAGGTGTCCTCGTTAAACGCCCGAGCGGTCTACAGAGTCCACTCCAAATTCTCTGTCCCCCGCTTTCCTGTGCGCAGCCACACCACATTCCCTGTCGTCCATTCCCTCAGTAAATAACGCCAATCATCCTGCACCTCTTCCTCGGTCTCTACATTTTCTCGCCAGGTTGGGCAAGAAGCAAGATGCCAGACGCCGGGGTCTTTCCTTAGAATTCCGTCGCAGAATCTGTGATGTCAGAGGAAAGGGCCGAGCTGCGGGTAGCTGGGAGAGCGGGGAGCTGTCAGCGGAGAGCGCCGGGCTCGTTCTCCTGGCCGGATTCCGAGCTGGCAAGCCCCGCTGACTTCGCTCGCGGGCAGAGGGCAGTCTTGGAGCTCCCGGAGCTCCAGGAGCAGCCTCTTTTGTAGAAGTACCTGCAATGCGCGGCCTGGTGCCCTAAGCAATAGCGGCAACGCCAGCCACAGCGACAGCTCTGGGGCCCTGTGTAGCAGCTCCATTCCCTTATCTTTGTGTCAGCCTGCGGCCCCAGACCCAGAGGCAGGTATTTGGGTTTCCCAGTTTTTTATGGGTGGGTGTGACGGGAGGTAGAGGAAGGTCAGGTGCAGCGAATGGCCCCGCACTTCCTGCTGTGATTGAAAGAGGTCACCGGTGCTGCTTTTGGTTACTGATCACAGTTTCCAATCCCCACCCACAGCCCTCCTCCCTACTCACCTGGGTCCATTGAGAACTGTAGGCAGCTTTTTAAAAGGAACTGCTGCCTGACTGTTCCAAAGGAAGGTTGAAAGAGGAGCTGAGAGAATGTGGATTCGGCTCTCCACTAGTCAACGTAGATTCGAACTCTTGCTTTGGAGTTTGTTTCTTGTTTTCAAAGGCTTAGTCAGTTATCGACATGTGACATTCGTGAAGTGGAAGAATGTAAAAGAGTTGTCATTGGTTGCTTTTCAAGGACTCTTGCCCCTGTTTTTGTTTGGGCTAGAAAGACAACTGTTTGCAGAAAAGTATATAAAGTAAATGGACTAGTGTTATTAACCCATTAAAAATGTGTAAACATTTATAATGAAATAAGCATCTTTTGCCCAATTTTTGACCTTTTTTGCCTATGATACATTTCCGCTTCAGGTTCTTTGAGGGCAAATATTGTCGTGTTTGTTCACTGGTGGAGCAGAAGCTGGAAAAGTGCCTGACTTAAAATAGGAACTTAAGGATATTTGGTGAATGAATGAATGTTCAAATCCAGCTTCTTATATTGTTTTTTTTTTCTCTCTCTCTCTCGACTGATCTCTCATCTCAGCTGTTTCCCCCCCCCCCCACTTACCTTCTTCCACTCACCAAATGTGAGGAAATCAATGTATTTGTTGTATGTGAGCCTTTTTATGTATACCCAACTTAAGACGTTGTTGAAGCAGAACGTTGATGATATGGTTTGTGCTAACTAGTGTTTTATCGTTTTGAATTATTTGCGTTGTATTTGGTGATTTGATCTTTAGTTGTCTAAGTGATAGGTGTGTCTGATTGAAAATCAAAAGACATAGTAATAATAAAATGCAGCGGCTCAGTGTCTTCCTGCCCTCAGTCCTGTTCCTTCAAAGATAACCACATTTAATCTTTTCGAATTTTAGGTATGTATGTTGAATGATATGTTAAACTGCTCATTCTTTTTTTAAAAATTGACTTCTTAAGATAGCCCACACCATCCACAACCTCTCTTCTATAAATTTTTGAGTGGTTATCATAATTTTTAGTTTTAATACTGGTTAATTTCATAATTCCAAGTAATATGTAAACTTTATTTTTTCACATCAGCTTTTGAAAATACATATATTTGGCTCCTTGTTTAGTAAAACAAGGAAACTAGTGACTCTACCTTTAGATGGCAGAAACCACATCCACTCACTTCTGCCTTTCAGTAGATGGACTTTTCCTTATACATTGACAACCTTATTAATAGTTACAGTGTATTTAACTCCAATTGTTTTTTGCTTTATGTGTATAAAAACCAGTAAAATGTTACAATATTATGGTTTTGTAAATAAAGTTCAGTGCATAGCCAAGAAATATGCCATTATACATTTTCTTCCAGGTGTTTAATTTCATAACCTATGTACCACACTAATGAGATTGTAATATTAATGTCAAATGGATTGTTCTTTCTTCCTCTGCAGTAACAAAAATTATGCCATAGTTAAGTGTGCTTAATTTTTTTGATTATATACTTCTTATATAGTTTTTGACCCTCCTCACTTTCACAGAGGACTTTGTACTTTCTTCGAGGGAAAAGATTCATGTGCTTTATTCACCAAGTCCTCTTATTCTTTGTATGAGAACCTCCCTGCCATTTCTCTGCTTGAAGACATTCCCCTTGGAGCCCCATTACTTTCTTTTTGATTTGAACAGATTACCTTCTGGTCCTTTTGACAACTTCTATACTGAATTATATTCATTGCAATCTTGAATAAGGTACAATGTTACAATATTGTACAAAGGTACAATAAGGTACAATGTCTTTTACTACTTGGTTTTCTCCTCTGTTTTGGTAGAATACATCCTTAAAAAATTTATTCATAAAAATATATGGGTAGTGATTTTATTTTTTAATGTTTGCATAGTGTAAATTATTATTTTACTATTATGATTGATAGTTTGGCTGGGTATAGAAACTAAATTATGTTTCTTAAAGTTTTTCAAGGCGTCACCATCTTCTAACTTCCACTGATGCTCTTGAGGACATGAGAATGAGTGTTGGATCTTGATGTTTTGATGCCTGAACTATTTGCTTTCTCTCTGAAATGATTAACATTTTTAGTTATACTTGAAGCTTTGAATATCTGTTATGACATGTTTTGTTCTAAGTTTGTTCTCCTTGCAATGAACTCATTCAGTGAAGCCTGAATAAATATCTCTGGTTAATTTAGTCTTCTTAAAATTAGAAGCCTCTTTAATTTCCCTTCAACTGTGGGTAATTTTATCCTGGTCTTTTATAATTTTTTCCTCTTTATTTTTCTCTGTCCTCTTTTGTTGAAATTCCTGTAAGGTGGTTGTTGAATTCTTGGCTTGATTCACTGTGTTTGTAATCTTTTATGTTTTTATCTTTTGTGCATTTGCTTCATGTTCTGAGTAGTAGTCTCAACTTTATTTTCCAACACTTCTATCTAGTTTTTTAATCATATGTTTAATTTACAAGCACTAATTTTTAAAATTATTTTTCTCATATTCCCTTAATTTTGTTTCATTGTTCTTTTTTTAATGAGATAAAATTTACATATATTAAAATGCACTGATTTTAAGTGACCAGTTTGGTGAGTTTTTATACATGTCAACAAACTTGTAGCAATCACCACCCTAATCAAGATGTGAAACATTTATACTACTCCACAAAGTTCCTCTCTGGTGACTGCAGCCATGAAATTAAAAGACGCTTACTCCTTGGAAGGAAAGTTATGACCAACCTAGATAGCATATTAAAAAGCAGAGACATTATTTTGCCAACAAAGGTCCATCTGGTCAAGGCTATGGTTTTTCCAGTGGTCATGTATGGATGTGAGAGTTGGACTGTGAAGAAAGTTGAGCGCCGAAAAATTGATGCTTTTGTGTTGTTGGAGAAGACTCTTGAGAGTCCCTTGGACTGCAAGGAGATCCAACCAGTGCATCCTGAAGGAGATCAGTCCTGGGTGTTCATTGGAAGGACTGATGCTGAAACTGAAACTCCAATACTTTGAGCATGAGCCACCTCATGCAAAGAGTTGACTCACTGGAAAAGACCCTGATGCTGGGAGGGATTGAGGGCAGGAGGAGAAGGGGACGACAGAGGATGAGATGGCTGGATGGCATCACCGAGTCGATGGGCATGAGTTTGAGTAAACTCCGGGAGTTTGTGATGAACAAGGAGGCCTGGCGTGCTGCGATTCATGGGGTTGCAAAGAGTCGGACATGACTGAGCGACTGAACTGAACTGAACTGAACAAAGTTCCTACCTTTCCCTTCCAAGACTGTTCCCACAACCCTCCTCCCCACCCCAGGCACTACATTCTCATTCTTATCACTATAGTTTAAAACTGTAGTTCTGTAACATTTAAATGGAGCCGTAGGATATGAACTCTTCTGTGTCTACTGCTTTCATCAACATAATATTTTTGAGATAGATCCATATATTGACATATTTATTCCTTTTTTGTTTTTTAGAAATAGTGTTTCATTGGATGAATATACCACAACTTGCTTAGCAGTTCACTTGTGTGATGTTTACATTGCTTCCAGTTTGGGGCCGTTATGAATCAAACTACTGTGAACATTCTCATACAAGTATTTTTATGGACATTTTGGTTTTTATTGGGTTGATACCCAATAGGAATGGAATTTGAGTTGTAAGGTGTACTATTAACTTTAGGACAGTTTTTCAACATCCTTGTGTCATTTTAACACTACCATAAGCATCAGAGAATCAGCTCCAATTCGCATTTTTCTCAATACTTGGTATTGCCAGTCATTCCAATTTTAGCCATTCTGGTAGTTGTAAAATGGTATGTTGTGGTTTTAATTTGCATTTTCCCGCTGATTAATTACATTGAGAACTTTTTCATGTGTTTATTGTCTATTCGTATTCCTCTTTTGTGAAAATACACATTTCAGATTTTTACCTATTTTGTGTTGACTTGTCTTTCTTTTTATTATTAAGTTGTAGGCATTCTTTATATATTCTGAATGCTAGTGTGTTACCAGGGAAGCCCCATTATCATATATACAAACATACATGCATATATATGTGTGTGTGTGTGTGTGTGTGTATTTGATAAAAATGTCATACATATATATAGATAGATATGGCATAATTAACTTTACCTTGGATTTGTATTTTCTCAAGTGTGGCTTTTGATGTGCAATGTTTTTAATTTTGATGAAGCCCACTTTAGTTCATCTTTTTAAAAAAATTCTCATTGCTTTGTTTTTGATTGGCTCAGATGAGATCTGTTTTCATTTTAATTTTTATTTGTTTGTTGCTAGGACAGAGAAACAATAGATTTTTTTAAAGTATTTTTTTAAGATTTATTTATTTATGTTTGGTTGTGCTAGGTTTTCATTGCTGTGCACGGGCTTTCTCTAGTTGCCGCAAGTGGGGCAACTCTTTGTTGTGATACTCAGGCTTCTTATCGCTGTGGCTTCTCTTGTTGCAGAGCACAGGCTCTAGGACTCATGGGCTCAGCAGTTGTGGCTTGTGAGTTCTGGAGCTGGAGCTTGGTAGTTGGCGGTGCATGTGCTTAGTTGCTCTGCGTCATGTGGGATCTTCCAGACCAGGAATCGAACCCATGTACCCTGTGTTGGCAGGTGGATTCTTAACCCTTGGACCACAGGGAAGCCCCTAAAGTTCGTTTTTTATGGCGCTTCTTATCTTGCTTGAGAAATCTTTGCCTATTCTAAGGTTGCAAAAAATCCTCTTTTTTTTTTAATCTTCTTGTGCAGAAGACTTACAGTTTTAGCTTTTACATTTAGGTCTATAATCCATATCAGACTTCTGTGGATGTAGCAGTAGGAATTGAGGTTAATCTTCTTCCCATATGAACGTCTTTTTGTAGCACCATTTATTAAAAAGACTGTCCTTTTCCTATTCTATTCCTTGGCCTTTGTTGAAAATCAGTTCATTGTGTTTAAAAATGTTTTTCAGTTTAAAATGAAAAAAGCTTTCAGTTTTATGAAATATATTGTATATAGCACATATATATAGATAGGTGGAGATACAGAATGTGAAATTATGGAGAATAATATGAACACCCTTAACCCATCAATTAAGAACTAGGATATTACTTTGTATTTTTGAAGTTTCTTATGGATTCTTCCCTAATCTCATGACTGCGTTTCATACAATGGTGCAGTAGTAACCTTATCCTTGGATAGGAGGATAAACAACTTGCCAGTAATGGGGGTCTGGTGGCAAAGTTGTCTTCTATTCTTCAGCCTTTCAAATGCTATATTTCTCATTTCAAATATTCTTCTGACTGCTGTTGTTCACCACTGTTCCCTCCTTCTCTGAATCTGAAGCCTCTGATCTGAAGAGGATGAGCACAGCTCTTAACTATATCACAGATTGTAACCTCCTCCTCTCTGTTTCTTGTGACAGTGCTCTTACCTATTCAGAATGCTTTATAGGAGTTTCTTGAAATCAGCTCACAGCCTCTTTCTGCCCTCTTCCTTATTATGAGTTTACACCTTTTGAAACAGTTCTTTTTAATGTTTTAATGAAGTTTCTGGACAGATATATGAAAAGCAGCCTATTGTCTTGATTTAGAATTCCAGGTTTTATTGTGAAACCTGGAAGGGAAGAATGCAGTGCCTGACCAATCAGTGTCTTTTTAGTGAGACACCTAGGTGAGAGAGATATTTTTTGTTGGGAGACCTTTTTTTATTGTGGTTGTCATAATGTGATACAGATTTTAAACTAAGCTTCTTAATCTTCAGGCCACTTCATGATAAAATACTGGACTCCATTTGCTTTGGAAATTATGCTGCTAGGACCCCTCAGGATCTTCAGGTAGAATATCTGTTTCTAACCTGGAGGCAATAACATCTGTCAAGATCAGTGAGGGCAGTAAAGCACCACTTGCAAAGCAAGCACCTGACTTTAAAACAAAAATTTATTAGTTATTTAAGTAACATTATAAGGCTGTTTGCTATCTAGTTTAATTCTTTTTATTTTTAAAAATTTATTTATCTTTAATTGAGGGATAATTGCTTTGCAATATTGTATGGGTTTCTGCTATCAACATGAATCAGTCATAGGTAGACACGTGTCCCTTCCCTCTTGAACCTCCCTCCCACCCAATCCCACCCCTTTAGATTGTTGAAGAGCCCCAATTTGAGTTCCCTAAGACATACAGTAAACTCCCATTGACTCTATTTTGCATATGGTAATGTGTATGTTTCCATGTTCTCTCTCCATTCATCCCACCCTCTTCTTCCTCCCCACCCCACCCCATATCCATAAGTCTGTTCTCTCTGCCTGCATCTCCATTGCTGCCCTGAAAATCTGTTCATCAGTACATCTTTCTAGATTCCATATATATATATATATTAATACACATATGCATTAATAATGATATTTGTTTATCTCTCTCTGACTTACTTCACTCTATATAATAGGCTCTAGGTTCATCCACTTCATTAGACCTGACTCAAATGTTTTTTTTATGGCTGAATAATATTCCATTGTATATATGTACCACAGCTCTTTATCCATTCATTTGTCAGTGGATATCTAGGTTGCTTCCGTGTCTTAACTATTACAAATAGTGCTACATTGGACATTGGGGTACATGTGTCTTTTTCAGTTTGGTTTCCTCAGGGTATATGCCTATTAGTGGGATTGCTGGATGATGTTAGTTTGATTCTTAATACTGTTAGTAGAGTCCTTGATTATTTAAAGTTCTGGTTGGTGTCCTTATTTCCTCTTTCCCGACTCCTTGCACTATGAAAAAGAAAAGTACTTGTAGTCTGTGGTATATTCAAACTTTAGGTAAAGAGAAGAGCCTTATTAATATGAACGTACAATAACAAGCTTCTTCTAAACTCTTAAAATTGTCAGGCATCCTTGCAGAGAGAGTGTTCTATCTTTTCTTTTATATGCCATTGCAAATCTTTGATTTTGATTTAGAGCTGCAATATAAATTCATGATTGGGTGGTTTTTCCTCTTTGATATTATCTTGAAATTTTCTCACATTGATAATTTTGCTGTAAAATGTACGCTTTGACATATCCCTCCAACTTATATATGGTTAATCATATTTAAGGTGAGAAAACACTGGCTTAATGCTTAGCTGATCTATCAAAAAATTCTCTCCTTTTCTAGATTACCAGGGAAGATTTAGGACTCCGAGAATGTTTCCCTTGAAGGATGCCGAAATGGGGGCCTTTACCTTCTTTGCCTCTGCTCTGCCCCATGATGTCTGTGGAAGCAATGGGCTTCCTCTCACACCAAATTCCATCAAGATTTTAGGGCGCTTTCAAATCCTCAAGACCATCACTCACCCCAGACTGTGCCAGTATGTGGATATTTCTAGGGGAAAGCACGGTGAGTTGTTTTCGCATATTTTGTGTTCTCTACCCTGTTACCCTGATTAGGTTATAATATATACAGTAAGTGTTAGTCGCTCAGTCCTGTCTGATCTTTGCAGCCCGATGGACTGTAGCCCACCAGACTCCTCTGTCCATGAGATTCTCCAGGCAAGAATACTGGAGTGGGTTGCCATTCCTTCTCCAGGGGATCATCCCAACCCAAGGATCGAACCTGGGTCTTCTGTACTGCAGGCAGATTCTTTACCATCTGAGACACCAGGGAAGCCGTAATAATAAATAGTAAACATATAAAGTAATCAGAGTGTGTATGTTTGCTTGCCAGTACTTTTCACTCCAGCCAAACAGTCATTTGAGTTTTCCTGACTGCATCTGAATGATTCATATTTCTCAGATCTGAGAATCAGGATTTTTAATATTCTTTTTCAGGGAAGCCTCTATCCTCAAGCATATTTCTTCATCTCTCTAAAAAGGAAATGAAAATTATAATGTTAGAAACTTTGTGTTCTGTCACTCGTCATGTCCAACTTGCTGTGACCCCGTGGGCAGTAGCCCACCAGGTTCCTCTCTCCATGGAATTTTCCAGGCAAGAAGACTGAAGTGGGTTGCCATTTCCTTGTTCAGGGGATCTTCCTGACCCAGGGATCAAGCCTGCATCTCTTGCATCTCCTGCATTGGCAGGTGGATTCATTACCACTGAGCCACCTGAGAAGCCCAATAGAAACTTACAGAATTGTTTATTAGAATGTATTTGATGATTGAAAGTAATAATTTGGGCTAAGTTTCTTCCAATGAAAAGAGGGTCACTAATGTTTTTACCTCTTCGTAGCTGCATTAGTCTTTTTATATAGGATTTCATTTAGTAGAGTTGAACTCTATTGGTTAAAAAGTCAGTATTTCACCAGGAAGAAGTTTACTGCCTTTTTAGTAGTATAGTCCAGGCTTTCCAGGTAGTAAAGAACCTGGCTGCCAGTGCAGAAGATGTAAGCGATGTAGGTTCAGTCCTCTGGGGGAGGGCATGGCAACCTACATTGTTATTCTTGCCTGGAGAATCCCATGGACAGAGGGGTCTGGCAGGCTATGGTCCATAGTGTCACAAAGAGCTGTATGTGACTGAAGCGACTTAGCATGCACGCGTGCAGGCGTAAAGTCAGGTTCTTCTATACCTTTATCTTAGCCCATTCTCCTTGCTAAAATATGACACTATAAACCGAGTGGCTTATAAACAAGAAGAGTCTGTCCCTCACAGTTCTGGTGGCTGGGAGGTCCAAGGTTAAGGCAATAGCAGATGCTGTGTCTGGTGGGGCCCACTTCTTCCTTACCAGTCATCTTCTCCCTGTAACCTCACTTGGTGGGAGGGGAAAGGGAGTTTTCTCAGGCTTCTTTTACAAAATAAGAGCACTGGTCCTGTTTGTGAGGGCCTTACCCTCATGGCTTCCCATGTGGGGCTAGTGTCTGTCAATGCAGAAGATACAAGAGACTCGAGTTCAATCGCTGGATTGGGAAGATCCCCTGGAGAAGGGCATGCCAACCCACTTCAGTACTTGCCTGGAGAATACCCATGAACAGAGAAGCCTGGTGGGCTACAGTCCATGGGGTTGCAAAGAGTCGGACATGACTGAAGCGACTTAGCATGGACACCCTCATGATCTAATCGCCCCCCAAAGCCCCACCACCGGACACCATCAGACTGAGGGTTAGGTGTCAACAGGTGGATTTGGAAGGTGGGGCACAAATGTTAAATCCATAGCACCCCTGAAGGTGCTTATGGTGGCAATCTTCTAATCATTTTAAAATTATTTTTGAAAGCTTAATTTCATGCTTAAAATTATTTTAAATACATTTCAGTGAAATATATTTTTCTAACAAAATGAATTGTGAAAGTTAACCCCATATTCTTACTGATATTTTACTGTTTTTATTCCCTTAAAAATCGCATTTTCAGATGTTTCAACCTAATATTACAGGTGCTGAAAAAAAATGCAAACTCTTATTTCCTTAGTTTTGCTGAAAAACAGGCTAAATGATACTTTCAAGTAGTCTAGTTTATGCCTCTTGATAATAGTTTCTCTGAAAGTTTTATAGAATTTGAATAGAAAATGTTTTTTGTAATGTTATTAATGGCTAACATTTATTGAGTGTTTATTACTTATTAGGCAGTATTCTAAATGCTTTACATATTTTAATTAACTTAATCCTTACAACATTACCATGAAGTAGGAACTCCTACTGTATTCACATTTTACAGATGAGGAAACTGAGGCACAGAGCAATTAAGTAGCCTAGGAACTTTTGGCAAGTTTGTTTACAAACAAGCAAATTTAAAAAACCTTTTTGCTAAAGTTTTTGTTTGCTAAAGAGCTTCAAGACAATAATTAAATTATAGGTATCATTTGGGGCTTTTATATAACCAAATAGTTGATAGATATTGTCAAGCCCTGAATGCCTCAAATACCACCCCACCCCCATCCAATTACAAATTCTGAAGAATTTTGGCTTGTGGAATTGGCCTAGTTCCAAAATCACTCCAGGATGGCCATATGGTAGATCATTATCATCTGTAATGAGTAACCAAAATTTGCTGTTGTATGTCTGGAAATTTGGACTATGCTTATCTTCCCAAATTCTTGCCACTTTACCTCAGCTCTTGGGAATTTTTCATTTCTTTTCTTTTTTTTTTTTTAAGATTGATTGATTGATTTTTGGCTGTGCTGGATCTTCACTGCTACTCGGGCTTTTCTCTAGTTGGCGGCAGGCGGGGGCTGCTCTCCAGTTGTGCGCTGGCCTTCTCATTGTGGGGGCTTCTCTTGTTGCAGAGCCGGGGCTTCTCTTGTTGCAGAGCCTGGGCTCCAGGGCACGCAGAGTTCAGTAGTTTCAGCTCCCAGGCTCTAAAGCACAGGCTCGACTCTTGTGGAGCATGGGCTTAGTCTCTCCTTGGCATGTGGGATCTTCCTGGGTCAGGGATGGAACCTGTGTCTCCTGCATTAGCAGACCAATTCTTTACCACTGATCCCCCAGGGAAACCCAGGACTTCTTTATTCTTGTATCCTGAAGTGCCCTTTATTCTTTCCCACTGACTGGAAGCCTATTTGGAGCATCACTTCAGATGACTGGGGTCTTGCCTCTGTCCAGTTTTCCCTAGACTTTTTGGAATAGGCTTTTTGGGATAATTGATTCTATAGTCCTAGAGTCAAGAGTCTTTGAGCTCATTTTTTCATCCTTCTACCTAAGTGAACCTCTGTAAATACTGAACTAGGAAAAACCTTATGACATAATCTCTCTGGGGAACCCTACTGCTCACTGCATAGGAAACTCCTTTTTAGTTATAAATGTCAGGTAGGAAGTAATCTCCTTGGACACTGTTAAACTCTGTCAATGTTGAACCCAGCTCAACAATGTGGGTAGTCTCCTTAGGCCCAATCACCATATTCCTGGTTACTCTGTTTCCCCTGACTGCCCTGCTCCTAGGTCTCCACAGCCCTCTCTTCTGGGGACACACAGATTATGGATGTGTATAAAATTCATATATTTTAAGTTTGACTGCCTAGAATGAAAGTGTCTGTTATTGTCAAAAGGTTAGGGAATTCGATTACTTTTCTTCCCCCCACTATTGGCAATCTTCCTTGTCCTGAAAAGTCATAAGCATAAGGAGTAACTAATGAAATTAGAGTAAGTGTTGTGAAGGTCTGTTTGTTCCAAACATCCCAGTCATTTCAGTTACATTCAGTTTGAAAAATTTGAAAAGTCAACAATCTCCTAAGTGAACAATGCATATTTTTCAATGATGTAATCATTTTGGTTTGGACTGTGCTTGCCTCCTCAAAGAATCTTGATTTTGGTTCCTTTATTCTGTTCTTGCTACACAGATATCTCTCATCTTGTCATTGTTAGTCCCACACTCTCCTCATTTTACTTGGAGTAAAGTGTAACACATGGTTCATTTTAGTAACATTGTTTTCACATGTTAGGTTAGCTCAGAAGTCAAGCTTTCACTGTTTCCAACAGATCATTCAGAACTGATTCAAGATGATATTAGTTTCTTGCTAACTCATCAGGTTGAAGGAGAAGGCAATGGCAACCCACTCCACTACTCTTGCCTGGAAAACCCCATGGACGGAGGAGCCTGGTGGGCTGCAGTACATGGGGTCGCGCAGAGCTGGACACAACTGAGGTGACTTAGCAACAGCAGCAGGTTGATGTATTTAATCTCAATAGTTTACATTTGAATTTTTGAACTTGATTTATCAAAAGAGAAATTGAGTAGAATATCTTTAAAAGAAAAAAAGGTCAGTAAAGCATGAAAATACTTAAGTTAGCAAACTTAATCTTTTTCTTTTGAACTTGAAATCTCAGCAGTTTTAGAAACATAGAAATGATTATAAATGGTAATATATTCCAATTGATTTGGTATTGATTACTCAAAAATCTTTTTTATTGCTAGGAAAATCAAGAACAAAATTATTTTAATTAATAGGTTTGAAATTTAGGTAGAGAATAATTGAATTGTTAAGGGCCTATAAGATAATTCTGTATCTCTAGCTGCATATGTATATTTCAACCTGAGTGTCTGTATCAGTTTAGAGTTCCATCAAAGAAACAGAACCAGTAGGAGATAGATGGCTAGATAGCCTGATAGCTATAGATTAATTGATTGGGATTCGTTTATGTGATTGTGGGGGCTGGGTAAACTAGCCTGAAATCCATAGGGCAGATCATCAAGGACAAGGTGAATTTTTATATAATAGCTGAAGTCATAGTCCCAAGTGTGGAATTTCTTCTCCAGAGAAGACTGGATTCTACTCTTAAGGCCTTAGTAACTGATTGAATCAGGACCACCCAGATTATCTAGGTTAATCTTCCTTACTCACATTAAACTAATTGTAGATTTTAATCAATTATTTAATGTCTTCACAGTAACACCTAGGCTAGTGTTTGAATAACTGAAGACTATAGCCTAGCCTGTTGACTCATAAAACTGACCATCACAGTGACCTAGTAATGATAGTGTTTCTTTTTTTTTTTTATTATGATACTGTTTCTTAAGCCCAGAATTACCCTTTATCAGTTTGACTGTATAAATATTTATTTAGAGATTTTATTTAAAAGGTGATGAGCTAATCTCAGTTTTTACTGTGAAGAAAGAATGATGCAGTAACTGTTTTCTAATAACCTTTCATATTATCTTAACACATTCACAATTTACCTTTCTCTAAGTTAAAAGTTTTTTAAATCTTTCATTTAGTCCCTCTTTTTATTCAACTACTTTATTATCTGTCTTGCTTAATACTGTACTCTCTTCCATTTCTTAGCCTTGACTTAAAACTTACAATTCAAACTGTATGTACACTACAGAGATATGTGACACTCATCAAATATTTCATATAGGGAAGATTAAGTAATGGTTCTTGTATGTTCTACTCTTTAAAGTTCATCTTGGTGTCACATTTGTTTCTTATAAATAATGCCACTATATTGCTGACTTATATTTGGCATATTATTCTCAAATATTTTTGTCATATTCTGTGAAACTATATTGTTTTATAACAAGCAAAAGTTATTTTCAAACAATTGTTTAGAGTTTCAGGATGAAGTCCCTCTAATGATTTTTTGGGAAAAAAACCTGGTTCATATTGGAAACATTGTCTTGGTATATATTCCATTACCTCTGGGAGAATTTTTGATATTCTGCCAGGATTATGGGTCTGCTATATTAAAGTAATATTTACTTTAAGGTTCCATAGGATCCTGAAGCTTTGGCAAACTCTAGTTTATGAAGTTTTGAAGGAGTTTCCTGAAGAAACTTGATAATTTTTTTTCCCCTAAATCATTGTAAACCTGACAAATTTTGTACTAATGTCAGACACTTTAAAATCTTTCATAGATATGGAGACTTGTGAATATCTAATTTAAAATTATTAATTAATGGAGTATGCACATTTTAGCATATTCTGATGATCTTTTATATTTAAAAAAAGTGCTATTGTGATATTATTATGCCTAGTTTACAGAGCAGGTATATGCTTTTCTACACAGGACAGATTTCTATTGAGAAAATGACAGTCTTTATATGAGACTTATTCATTTCTAATGGCCACATTGAGTCTTTGCTCAAGTTAACTAATTTAACATATGTTTAAGTTAGATGTGTATGTTTGAGATAGCGTTTTAGACACTGGTGATGCATTTTGAACAAGACCAAAATCTTTCCTGCCATCAGGAATTGTATTATCTAGTAAAGAACAAACACATTAGGTAAAAATGTATACCAATCCTTAGGATTTCAAATGAATGCTACAAAAGAAAAGTACATTGTGAAATGGATTATATTACAGGAGGCGTGAATTGATTTGGGGGGACCAGGAAAGTGTTTCTGGAGGAAATCACATTTAACTGTATAGTAATAATAATAGCTAACACTTAGTGATTCTTGTATGCCAGGTCCTTATTTTGTATTAACTCATTTCAACCTCACAACAGCTCTATGAGGTAGGTCCTTATTTTTCCCTCATTTTGCAGAAGAGGAAACCTTGGCATAGAGAGGTTAGCAAACTAATGAGTGTTAAACCTAAAATTTGAGCCCAGACCAAATAGTCTGTGCTCTTAATTACTGTGTTTCATGATAGGAGTTCACTGGGAGGAAAACAGGGAAGATCATCTTAGGCAATAGAAATCCATGTAATAGTACTTTAAGGCAGGAAAGGTGAAGGAAGACCAGTGCAACTGGAAGTTGGTGAGCAATACACGGAATAACAAAAAACAAGGCTAAACAGGGAGTTACATATTCAGTTTTATTAATTATTATTTTAGCACTTAGATTTTGGCATGAAAATATGTTGGAGGGCAGTAACAATTTATTGGAGATGATTGGTTAAGAGATTGTTTTAGTAATCTAGTAAGAAATGATGTTGGCTTGGACCCAGATTGTGGCAGATGAAGCAAACCACAGATTCTGTAGACATTTGAAAGATAGAAATAGCAGTGCCTTTTCTTTGGATTTGAGAAATGGAGATTACTCCCAAGTTTGTAGCCTGAGCAGCTAGCAGGATAGTGGTACCATTTACTGGTACTAAAGGGAAAGGCTTAAGGAGCAAACTATAAATTCAGTTTGAGTTCTGTTGAGTTTGAGGTGACTTTTATATTAAAGTGAGGAATTGGCTATGGAGTTTAAAAGAGAACTCTGGGCTTGAGGTAAAACTTAGGAGTTTTTCAGCCTTGGGAGTAAATAAGGAGAAAACAGGTGAAGACCCAGAATCAAAAGTGGAGGAACTAGAAGTATTTAAATTTGGGTAGAGGGGAAATTCCCTGGTGGTCCAGTGGTTAAGACTCAGTGCATTCACTGCTGTGGGTCTGAGTTCAGTCCCTGGTTGGGGAACTAAGATCCCACAAGCTGTGTGGTGCAGCCAAAAAATAAATAAATAAATAAATAAATTTGGTTAGAAGAGTTACCTGTCTACCGAGGAGACTAAGGAGAGGTGGCCAGTTAGGTGTAAGGAAAACTGACAGAAATACTGCTTCCCATTTTGGTTTTCGGATGGTATTATTTGCTTTTTCTTCTAGATCTTCATATTTGTGCTAAATCACTTGGAATTCAACTTTTCATGCTCTTTTCTGTATTGAATTAAAGATCTAGACCTTTTATTTCACAGCTTTCCTATTAATTTCCTTTAATTTTCCTATTAATTTCCTATTAATTTTCCTTTTTTTCTCTTCATTTCATGGTTTTTCAAATTTAATTTTCTTTAGGTTCCTGTTCAGATCACCTGGAGCTTTATTTTTTTCCCCTGAAAGTGATGGTATTCATTTGTAGTAGTTTAAATTTTGTGTTTCAGGTCATTCTATATAATGCCACCACCTCAGTTTGCGCTTCCAAGAAGTGATCCCTGCAGCATCCTGCCCTCACACTTCACATGGTTGCCTGTATACCATTGTCCGTCATCTCTTCTCTCAGCAGGCCAAACTTGACCTTACCTTGAACCAGTGTTTACTGAGAGTACTGCCTTTTACTGGATCTCCTCCTCTGAAATTTTTCCTGTCTTCTGCTCTCATTTTTCTACCTTTGCCATTTTTCATTTTCACCAAACCTCTATGTAGTCATCACTATTTCCAGTCTCTTTTACTTTACTTCTTTTTCTTGTCTTAGTTTGCCATCTGAGAAGGAAATGGCATTCCGCTCCAGTATTCTTGCCTGAAAAATCCCATGGACAGAGGAGCCTGGTGGGATACAATCCATAGAATCACAAAGGGTTGGACATGACTTAGCGACTAAACCACCACCACCATTTTGTGTTTACTTTCTTCCTTGTCTTTTAGAACTTATTTTGCATAGATATACATAGTACTACAATTTCTTTTAAAAACTTTATCTCTCCTGAAATAACCTTATCAAATTCCCAGCCACTTGTGAGCCCAATTGTGCCTTTCTCTGGTTCCTCCTATGTTGTCTCATCTAAAAAGAAAGAGCTTGTTGATCTGCTACTGTGTCAGACAATGCGTCAGTCAATAATTAACTAATGATTACATTAAAAATGTATGGACAGACCTTCAAAACTGTGCGACTTATTCTTAGACAGTTGATCTGTTGGAAAATAAAAATTCCATCATACTATATATTGTGCTCATGAAAATTTTATATTATTACTAATCTCAGCAGGCCTCATGATATTATAAACAATCCCAAGTTGATTTTCAGTTCTTTCTCCATAATTGTGATTCATAACATTTCTACTTTTCTCCAGTTTCTGAATTCAGTTTCAGAGACCTTATGTTTGAGGTCAGACTGTCAAGACAGCTTGTCCCTAGATCCCAGTCTCCCCTTCACTTCAAAATTTCTTTATATCTTCATCCAAGCTTTTTCTTCTGCTAGCCTGTGTCAGAAGAAGGATCACTTCTTTTTGCCAAAGGTAAACCTTTCCAGCTGTTTTTCCTAATGCACAGGGGAGAAATCGTAGAGAAAAAAACAAAATGAAGATTGTTATTTGCTGTATTGTTTTCTAACACATTTATCTTGTTATTCTAGATATCTGATTTTTATGTAGTTAATATAGACTTTGAAAAGCTCTTTTCAAATATCATTTGTACTATATGTTAATATCTTTAGTGGAGTATATTGTTACTAAAACATTGTATTAATCAAATATAAAGTGCATTTGGTTTTTTCTTTTTTTTTTCACTCAGAAAGATTGGTGGTGGTAGCTGAACACTGTGAACGGAGTCTAGAAGACTTGCTTCGTGAAGGGAAACCCGTGAGGTACTGTGTGTAGTATCAGGACAGTTAAATGAAAAGCAGAAATTGACAAACAAAAAGGCATTTTACCTAGAACTACAGGGACTTAGTTTCTTCTGTTACTTTTCTAATGATAAAATCTAGTTGTAAATTTTCATATTAGGAAAATTAATTCATAGGCCTCATAGAAATTCAGCATTGACATCATCCAGTGTTCAGCTTTTGTAGGCATTCTGCAAAGTACTTGATAAAAAATTACCTAAGAGGATATATGTGAAAACTTGAAATCTTTTTAGTAGTAAGCTTTTCTTTAGCATAGCTGAAGTTAAGAGTATTTTCCAGAGACAAGTACATGGTAACTTCTCACAGGATACTGGTGTTCCTAGGAACATGGTGAACTGTATAAACTAAGGCCACATTGAAGAATAGAGAGAGATAATATTCATGGCTTGTGTGTAATCTAATCATACAGTTTAAATTCAGTTATTTTCAATGACATATGAAATTTGCTATCTATCTCAGGCATTTTGGGCAAGAAAAATATGTGGTCTAAATTTTATTGTAAATGTACTATTAAATGAGCTTCTTCACTGATTTTCTGAAATTATCTTAAAATTATGAAAAATATTTTTAATTACTAAAATTGTACTAAAATATGAAGATGGGTTGCCTTGAGCTTTTATATGATTGTAAGTATCCATCCTACATTTAAGAAATATTCTTATTCTTGGTCAATACTTTTTAATCATTGCTATATTATAGATAATGATACATCTTTTTCAAGGGAGGAAAAATATGTGTCTTAATAATTGGTAGTAATTTAATAGCAGCAAAAGAAGTAAGTTGAATAAAAGTACTTTCATTGCTACTTTAAATGGTTTGGTTTAAGTGGTCTCTGGAATGCAAGATGCAGATATCAAATCCACTATTGCCTCCCTTGCTTTTTTAGAAAAATCTAATATGACCATAGTAATAAAAGAGAATTTTCTGTTTATTAAACATAACTTAGTAAATATGTTTTTACAGATATAACTTTTTCATGTCACAAATCTTTGATTGTATTTGTAAAAGAGCATATTGCTCTTTGCTCACCAATTTAAATTTATACTTTAATTTGTAGGCCACCTATTCTAAAATTTAAAAAAAAAGAAAAAAAAGAAAAGTCGTCATGAAAGTTCAGTTCAGTTGCTCAGTCATATCCGATACTTTGTGACCTCATGGACTGCAGCACGTCAGGCCTCCCTGTCCATCACCAACTCCCAGAGTTTACTCAAACTCATGTCTGTTGAGTCGGTGATGCCATCCAACCATCTCATCCTCTGTCGTCCCTTCTCCCAGCTTCGATCTTTCCCAGCATCAGGGTCTTTTCAAATGAGTCAGCTCTTCGTATGAAGTGGCCAAAGTATTGGAGTTTCAGCTTCAACATCAGCCCTTCTAATGAATATTCAGGACTTATTTCTTTTAGGGTGGACTGGTTGTATCTCCTTGCAATCCAAGGGACTCTCAAGAGTCTTCTCCAACACCACAGTTCAAAAGCATCAATTCTTCAGCACTCTGCTTTCTTTATAGTCCAACTCTCACATCCATACATGACCACTGGAGAAACCATAGCTTTGACTAGATGGACCTTTGTTGGCAAAGTAATGTCTCTGCTTTTTAATATGCTGTCTAGGTTGGTCATAACTTTTCTTCCAAGGAGTAAGCATCTTTTAATTTCATGGCAGCAGTCACCATCTGCAGTGACTTTGGAGCCCCCCAAAATAGTCTGTTACTGTTTCCAGTTTCCCCATCTATTTGCCATGAAGTGATGGGACCAAATGCTGTGATCTTAGTTTTCTGAATGTTGAGCTTTAAGCCAACTTTTTCACTCTCCTCTTTCACTTTCATCAAGAGGCTCTTTAGTTCTTCTTCACTTTCTGCCGTAAGGGTGATGTCATCTGCATATCTGAGGTTATTGAAATTTCTCCCAGCAATCTTGATTTGAGCTTGTGCTTCATCCAGCCCAGAGTTTCTTATGATGTACTCTGCATATAAGTAAATAAGCAGGGTGACAATATACAGCCTTGATGTACTCCTTTTCCTATTTGGAAACAGTCTGTTGTTCCATGTTCAGTTCTAACTGTTGCTTCCTGACACGCATAGACATTTCTCAAGAGGCAGGTCAGGTGGTCTGTATTCCCATCTCTTTCAGAATTTTCCACAGTTTGTGGTGATCTACACAGTCAAAGGCTTTGGCATAGTCAATAAAACAAAAATAGATGTTTTTCTGGAAGTCTTTTGCTTTTTTGATGATCCTGCAGATGTTGGCGATTTGATCTCTGGTTCCTCTGCCTTTTCTAAATCCAGCTTGAACATCTGGAAGTTCATGGTTCATGTATTGTTGAAGCCTGGCTTGGAGAATCTTGAGCATTACTTTACTAGCGTGTGAGAATAGTGCAATTGTGCGGTGGTTTGAGCATTCTTTGGCATTGTCTTTCTTTGGAATTGGAATGAAAACTGACCTTTTCCAGTTCTGTGGCCACTAGAGCTGCATGGTGCTGGAACGAGTGGCAGTGAGAAGATACCCCATGTCCAAGGTCAGGAGCGGCAGCTGATCTTAGCTGGAATGGGTGTGAGGAGATACCCCACATCCAAGGTCAGAGAAACCCCAGTAAGATGGTAGGCACTGGAACAGCTGTGAGGAGAAACCCAGGCCCAAGGGCAAAGGAGAAGCCCCAGCAAGATGGTAGGAGGGGTGAATTTGCATTTAGAATCAAACCCCGTTCCTGCCAGAGACACTCAGAGGGCTCAAACAAACCTCATGCACACCAGGACCCAGAGACCCCACAGAGACTAAGACTCCTAGGTAGAGGAGCCCCTTAAATTTGTGCCCAAGAGGTATCTCATTTGCCTCCTTGTAGTCCCAGCCCTGCCTTGGTATTCAATCAAGAAAATGCGTGTCCAACAAAATATTTGCACAGGAATGCTTCCAGAAACATGGTAGCCCCAAACTGGGAAGGACTCAAATGTCCATCAACGGGAGGATAGGTGAGCAGATGGCAGAATGTTAATCAACAATAAAATGGAATCAACTACTGATATACACAACATGATGAACCTTAGAAATATTATGGTGAGCAAAAGGCAGATACAAAAGTCATATTCTTCTATTTATATGAAGTTCTAAAACAATTAAAACTCATCTACGGTGGTAGATATAAAAACAGTGCTTGACCCTGGTTGGGAAGTGGGAATACAGGAACTGATTCCAAATGGCCTTGAGAGAACTTGCTGGGGAATGGAAATTTTTGCATCTTCATTGGGGTATTACTTACATAGTACATATTCTTGCAAAACTTGTCAAAATTCACTGACATATATACCTTAAGAACTTGCATTTCACCTATGTAAATTATACCTCAAAAATTTTTAAGAGCCTGTTGAGATATTTACTTGACTTGGATTGTGAGTCTCATATAGCAACAATATTTATTGTTAATGAAGGTGCTTCATCCAGGAACATACTATTGTATTTTCTTGTTTCTATAAGAAGAATTAGTATGAATTAATTATTGTTGGATAACAAACTACTTCAACACTTAGCAGCTTAAAACAGTAATAAGTCGCTCAGTCATGTCTGACTCTTTGCAACCCCGTGGACTGTAGCCCACCAGGTTCCTCTGTCCATGGGATTCTCCAGGCAAGAATACTGGAGTGGGTTGCCGTTTCCTTCTCCAGGGGATCTTCCCGACTCAGGGATCGAACCCAGGTCTCCCACATTGCAGGCAGATGCTTTAACCTCTGAGCCACCAGGGAAGCCCAAAACAGTAATAAGCATTTATCAATTTATATAGTTTCCCTGGGTCAAGAATTCAGGAATGTTTAGCTGAGTGGTTTTTTAGCTCAGGATCTCATGTCATTGCAGTCAGTGTATCAGCTGGGGCTGTAGTCATCTGAAACCTCTATTAGGGGTTCAGGATCTGTTTCTAAGTTAGCTCACTTATTTGGTGCCAGTTGTTGACAGGAGGTTTAATTTCCTCCCTATCTTGAGGGCCTTTCTACAAACCTCTTGGCTGAATTCTCCCAGTATGGTGGTTGGCTTCTGCTAGAGTGAGTGAGTGAGCGATCTAAGAGATGAAAGGGAACAAAGTGGAACCTGCAATGCCTTTTATGACCTCGCCTCAGGAGCCACACATCACTGTATCTTATTGGATACAAAGCTCAGCCATTAACTCTATTCATTTGGGAGAAGACAACACAAGAATGTGAATCCCAGGAATCCATGGGCATTGGGGGTCATCTTAGAGGCTGGCTATATGTCACCCTGCTTGTTTAACTTATATGCAGAGTACATCATGAGAAACGCTGGGCTGGAAGAAGCACAAGCTGGAATCAAGATTGCCGGGAGAAATATCAATAACCTCAGATGCAGATGACACTACCCTGATGGCAGAAAGTGAAGAGGAACTAAAAAGCCTCTTGATGAAAGTGAAAGAGGAGAGTCAAAAAGTTGGCTTAAAGCTCGACATTCAGAAAACTAAGATCATGGCATCTGGTCCCATCACTTCATGGGAAATAGATAGGGAAACAGTGGAAACAGGGTCAGACGTTATTTTTCGGGACTCCAAAATCACTGCAGATGGTGATTGCAGCCATGAAATTAAAAGACGCTTACTCCTTGGAAGGAAAGTTATGACCAACCTAGATAGCATATTAAAAAGCAGAGACATTACTTTGCCAACAAAGGACCATCTGGTCAAGGCTATGGTTTTTCCAGTGGTCATGTATGAATGTGAGAGTTGGACTGTGAAGAAAGCTGAGGGCCGAAAAATTGATGCTTTTGAACTGTGGTGTTGGAGAAGACTCTTGAGCATCCCTTGGATTGCAAGGTGATCCAACCAGTCCATCGTAAAGGAGATCAGTCCTGGGTGTTCATTGGAAGGACTGATGTTGAAGCTGAAACTCCAATACTTTGGCCACCTCATGCGAAGAGTTGACTCATTGGAAAAGACCCTGATGCTGAGGGGGTTGGAGGCAGGAGAAGGGGACGACAGAGGATGAGATGGTTGGGTGGCATCACTGACTCAATGGACATGAGTTTGGGTAAACTCCAGGAGTTGGTGATGGACAGGCAGGCCTGGTGTGCTGCGATTCATGGGGTCGCAAAGAGTTGGACACAACTGAGCGACTGAACTGAACTGAATCACAGAAGTCTTGAAGATCATACAAGTATTAAAAAAAATCTGGGGGTGGGGAATAGGAATGAAATACTAAATCAACATTAACACTAACTGAAAAATAAAGTTCCCAAAATTATTCAGTACTCATTTAGAGCACTTGGGATGGAAGAAAGGAAGAAGTTTACACCAGGAAGAGGGGATAAACAAGGGAATATCCAGAAGTACCAGAGGACATAGCTCTGCTACAACTGGAATTGCTTTACATCATCTAAATTGATGTTACCCAAGGTCTTATGCTCCCAGCCATTCCTGAGAACTCTGTAAACCATGGGCAGAGTAGTTCTCTGTCATCAGTAACTGTAGATTACTGATGCTAGTACCTGTAGGATATTCCTTCTGATCTCCACGTTTCCTTCTCTACCCATATGCTGATACGTCCTTCTTGGACTTACTAAAAGAACTGAAGGAGAGAGAAGCTGGTGACTTAGAAGACAAATTTCCGTTTTCATCATTTTATCTCAACTCTGTCCTTTTACTTTATTTACACTTGCACTGTGTAAGGACACAATTACCATCGTTTTACCAATAAGATTAAATCCATTAACTCATGAAAAGTTTTACTTTTCTGTTCCTGTCATTGTTTATCCTGTTTTAGAGATAATAAATCTCATAACGTTACATACCATTAGTCTCAACAGTGTACAGGTATAAAGAAGTCACCTTTCTTTAATGCCTTTGTATATGTCTTCATGAGGATAAAATGTTATAGGTGGCTGCATATTCTTTGAGTAGTTAGTGGAACATCAGTAGGATTAAGTGCAAATTTCATATTGTCTTTCATGCCATTTACATCATCTTTCTCATTTATTTAAAAGAGAGTCCGTGATAGTCTTACAGGTCTTTGTAATTTCTTCAAGTAAGATATGTTTAAACATTTATGTAAAGTACTTTTAAAAATAATTTTGGCGCTAGTTAAAATTCAATATTTCCCTTGCTTGTTTTGAAATATATCATTCAGCACTTGCCACCTCTGAGTAAAAATGCTTCTGTCGGGTTCAGTTCCAAGTTGTTATCTGATCTATCCATCTAAATTAGCTTTGTTGTAAACTATTTGACTTTCCACATATTTGGATTACTTTTGTCTCCAGTAACAGAGCCATTTCATGTGCAGAGTTGATGTGCTGCAATTTTAATTAATTCTATAACTTGTTTATGGAAAGTGAGAAGATGTTCTTATGGCTTATAAATCAGTTCTTTCCCTTAACTGCCAAAAGTAAGCATCCTGCACCTGTAAGAAAGGCTGATGTAAAGTAAACAGGAAATCTATTTAGATGGGTTTGCTATTTGAGACCCATGATTTTTACTTGTCCATCTGTCTCTGTTGCAAAACTGTTAAGTTTTCACTTGTTTGGTAGCTATTTGCAGTTAATTATCCAAACTTAAGCATCATTTAAGGCATAGATCTTACTGGATTTATATTTTAAAGAATATTTTGCATCTTCTGTAAAATCATTGGTTCAGGGGATAGACTAATGAAAACTGGAAACTTAGAGTAAGAGTCTGGTGTCAATTTATTCACTAATTTTTTTCACAATAAATTTAGTATCTTTAAAGCAATATGTGTACCAAAACATAATGGTAGTAATTTGTATCACAACTGTATTATAATTTAAGACTATCTGGAGTTTTCAGATCTCACTAGATAATTGTGTTCTCTTTATAATTTTAATAGCCATAAAATGCTTTCGAGAATTCATGTTATCCAAACCAAAGATAATAATTTTGTACTATGACTTGGAGCTAATTGAGTCAGTCTTTTATGAATTAATGTTATTTGTGAGGTTAGTTTGCTAGCTTGGCTTGAAAGAGAAAACTCATAATTTTCTTTACAATCTGTTCAAGCTTAAATCTAAGGAATTAATTTTTGGAGTTTGCTGCTCTCTTTTCAGTGGCTTTTATATGTTACTTGTGCCAGAGTTCTCTCTTGCCAGTATTCTCTCCAGTTTCAGTTAAATGATCAAAATTATTTTCTGGAAACATAGAAGCATGGAATTCAATTAAACTCCTATAACCAGTACGTTTCAAGGAAAAAAAAATAAATAGTGTTTGAAAGATTTGTTTGAAGTCATCTCATATCTAGTGCCTGTGAATCTATTTAATTGCTACCCTAAAGCCAGATTCAAGATACTGAAAAGTGGAAAATTTTAAACTATATCTCATTTCTAAAATATTTTCCAGAGAATGTTAAAAAAGAGATAACACCTTTGTCACTCCCATTAAAATGAGCATGAAGAAAATGGTTTGCCTTTTAAGTCTAGGTGTTATTTGGAAAGTATTTCCCGTTTGTGTTATTCAGATCATGTACTTTTTCTTAATCTATAAAAGCGCCAGCAAGTAGAGTTCATAGACAGATATTCAGCAGAGTTTTGGTGCTTGAGGTAAAGTTCCCGCATTGTCCTTAAATTTGCAAGTGAAGTCAGGGTAAGTAGTGCAGGCATATTTCTTTAATAAAAGGTAGTTTGTCATATGTTTTTAGGGTTATGGTTTTGAAAATTTACCAGAGAAACATCAGCATTGCAGAGGTTATACGTGAAACTTTGATGGGAAGCAGGCTATGTCTGCAGTTGTTCACTAGCTTGATGGAAAACATGATCTGACTTTCTCGATGAGTAAGTTTTATTTGCCCATATTAAAAGACTGCTTACTCACTGACTTAGATACTCCAAAAGTTTTTTGAACACATTCTAGAATATGTTCCACAGATGGATGAGTGAGCCACAGGTCATTGTCATCAGAAATAGGTAGTAGATACTTTTATTTTAGAATATAACCTGATAGTAGAAGTTAAGACTTCTGTATACATTTTTTGCCTTCAAGGGCCCTAGTTTCAGAATGCATTAGAAATTACAGTACAGTCAAGTAACTAAGCTGCTGCTGCTAAGTCGCTTCAGTCGTGTCCGACTCTGTGCAACCCCACAGACGGCAGCCCACCAGGCTCCGCCATCCCTGGGATTCTCCAGGCAAGAACACTGGAGTGGTTGCCATTTCCTTCTCTAATGCATGAAAGTGAAAAGTGAAAGTGAAGTCACTCAGTTGTGTCCGACTCTTCGCGACCCCATGGACTGCAGCCTACCAGGCTCCTCTGTTGATGGGATTTTCCAGGCAAGAGTACGGGAGTTGGTTGCCATTGCCTTCTCCAAAGTAACTTAGAGATTTATATAATTGATATATATATATTTTTCTAGGTTTACTTGTTTTGTTTAAAGACATATTCTCCAGGCAAGAATACTGGGGTGAGTGGGTTGCCTCCTCAGGGTATCTTCCTCCAGGGGATCTTCCCAACCCGGGAATCAAACCCAGGTCTCCTGCATTGTGGACAGATTCTTTACCATCTGAGCCACCAGGGAAGCCCAAAAGACAGAAAATAGTGCCCCCAAAAGATGCTTTTCACTCAGGCATGGCATCTTGCAGCTATCTTTCATTTTCTCTCTCTTTTGTACTGTTTACCCCATTTGTCACTGAGTATTGTTCATACACCCTTGGTGATATTTCTTATCACTGCTGTCCTCTACATTCTTTAGTTCAGGCCTTAATTAACGGAGTTTGGCTATTGCATTGCAGCATTCTCTCAACTGGTCTTACTGCCTTTAGTTTTGCCACACTCCAGTTGCTTCTCCTTTCTGCTGCTGTCAGAGCATTGTTAACGATGAGTTCATGCTACATGGCTTCCGTTGTGTCCAACTCTTTGAAACCCTGTGGACTTCTGCTTGCCAGGCGCCTCTGTCTGTGGGACTCCCCAGCAGGAATACGGGAGTGGGTTGCCATTTGCATTCCTGCTAAAAACATCTGGTGGCTCTGCGTGTGTGTGTTTGTGTGTGTGTGAAGAAAATGCATATTGTAGCCACTGGATTTGCCTTCAAACTCTCTAAATTATTTCCAAAGAGTGTCTGAGTTTCTCAAGTAGTTTTTACTGTTGCCATTATGTGATTGAAGAGATTGAGTGCCACAGAATTGAAATGTACCAAGAATACCAAGCTGTCTTTTTGCCCAGTGGTATATCTCCAGTCTTTGACACAATGTACATAACACTTCTTCAAGTAATTCACTTACCTCTGTCCCCTTCTGTACCATATCACTGAACCAAAGCAAAAACTATGTTTTCTCCAAATTCTTTCTTTACATTGTATCTCTAATTGTAAGGTACCTTTCCCCTTCTAGCTTATAATTATTTTCCTGCAGTTGTTTAATTAAGGAAGGTATAGCTTCCTTTAATTTTCTGTACATTTTAACATGCATACAATATTTTTAAATTTTTCTGTTTTCCAAAGTTGTTAGCATAAGAGTTTACGTATAGTTAATGTGTTATAAATTAACTGTTGAATGAACTAATTTTTTAGTTTAGTCATGCAGTTGAATTCTGATTTCCGATTATTTTCCTTTTAATCGTGTATCATAATTCTGCTTCCCAAACAAATGGGTTTCGGTGAAAGTATGATATAAATGTTTCTTAGCAACTTATTATTTTATTGGAAACACATTTATTTCCAAGATTTATGGTTTTCTTTAAAAATGGAGGGCTTCCCAGTTGATGCTACTGGTAAAGAATCTGCCTGCGATGCAGGAGACATAGAGACGCAAGTTTGATCCCTGGGTCAGGAAGGTCTCCTGGAGAAGAGAACGACTACCCACTTCAGTATTCTTGCGTGGAGAATTCCATGGACAGAGGAACCTGGCAGGCTACTGGGGTCATAAAGAGTCAGACACAACTGAGTGACTAAATTTTTTTTTTACTGGAATGATCAGAGAAGACAAACTGTCGATTTCCTTTCTCATGACTCTGGAGAAGAATTCACTTCTAAGCTTATGCAGGTTGTTGGCAGAATTCAGTTCCTTGCAATTGTAGGACTGATTTCCCCGTTTTCCTTGATTACTATCAGTGAGGGGCTCTCTCAGCTTCTAAAAGTCATCTCATTCCTTATCATGTGACTGTCTCCATCTCCAAAGCCAACAATGGAGAATATCCCTTGTATCACATCTTGCTCATTGCACGCTTATTCCCATTGTTGGTAGAGTTTAGTTCCACACACTTGTAGGACTGAGATCCCTGTTTCCTTGCTGGCTGTTGGCCTAAATCATCTTAACTTTCAGAGGCTGCCACCATTCCTAGGTCTCTAACCTCTAGATCCAGATTTCAAGGACTCCTGTGATGAGTTCAGCTACACCATAGAATATAACATGATCATTAAAGTAAAATCTACCCTATTCATCATCTTGGGGATTATGCCAGGTGGACATCAGAAAGTTTGCATTTGGGGAACCATTTAGAATCCTGTCTACCACAATTTTGTTAGTAAAAATTTGAGAAAAAAATTTTAATTTTATAGCAAGTGTCATTTGGCATTCTCTTTTGTATTAGTAAGACATTTTGGCTGAGAAGGTGGGAACTGTGATGTGTCCAGGGTCACCATTTCCCAGCTTCAGTGATTCAATAGAAGCACTCGCAGAACTCAGATGTTATTTTACTCGTGGTTTCATTACACTCACTGCAGCAAAGCGGTACAAAGCGAAATCCAACAAAGAGAAAACTATAGGGCAAGATAATGGCAGAAACCAGGCCCAAAGCTTTCCAGAGTTTCTCTCCCAGGAGAGTTGTAGAAGATGTACTTAATTTCTCCAACAAAAAAATTGTGATAGTATGTGCAAACTATTGCCTATTAGAGAAACTTGTCTGAGCCTAGGAGTGAGGAATTTTATTGGTGGTTGGTCACAGAGGTACATAACACCTGTGTGACTGATTGCAGTTAATGATGCTCCAGACCCCCCTCCCCAGAAGGAAAGCAGGTGTTTAACATAAATCACAGTGTTTGCACATGCTATTTAGACAAGCCAGAGTGATTCAAGGCCTCAAATGGGCAAAACTTATCAGTTAAGTATTCCAAGAGCATAATTCCCTGAAGCACACAAAGGGCCAGCTAGGAAAATAGGCACCTTTGGGAGAATGTGCAAGATTTGAGATTGATGAGAGATTCCTTTATGGGGAAGTATTAAAGTAGATTTTATAGCTACTCCAGTAATTCATGAAATATGTTGTGACTGTAGACCAATGGTTGCTGGTCTTGCTCAGTTAGGGTTTGTGTAAAGACTCTTTTTTCACTCATCAGCAAAGTATTAGCTCTCCTTTGTTACTGAAACATATTGCCACAAACGTAGCTGCTTAAAACAACACAAATTCATTATCTCATGGTTCTGTAGATCAAAAGTCTGTTGGGTTTGGGTGGATTCTCTGCTTCAGGTCTGGCAAAGCCAAAATCAAAGTGTTGACAGGGGTGTATTTCCTCTAGAGGCCCTAAGGAAGAATCCATTTCCAGGCTTATTCCCGTTGTTGGTAGTATTTAGTTCCACACAAATGTAGGACTGAGATCCCTGTTTCCTTGCTGGCTGTTGGCCAGGAATTGTCCTTAGCTTCTGGAGGCTACCACCATCCCCTGGCTTATGGCCCCATTCCATCATCTTCAAAGCTAGTAGCATCAGGCCCACTTCTTCTGAGGCTTCGAATCTCTGATCTCTTTGGCCACTCTGTCTGACTTTTCTGCTCTGCTTTTCTACTTTAAGGGTTCATGTGATTACTGTGGCCCACCTGGAAAATTTGAGGTACTCTCCCTATTTAAAATTAGCTGATTAGCAACCTAATTCCATCTGCAAAGACCCTTTACAGCTGTATCTAGACTGGTGGTTGAATTAAAACCCTGGTGACAAGAATCTTGGGAGGATTCTGCGTACTACATTCTTTAAACAAGTAATTGCCAAAGTTTTCCCTCCTCGTTTGTATCTGAATTCCTATTGTATTCCTCAATTGTATCTGAGTTCGTATTGTTAATTATACCTCAATTTCTGAAAAGATAAATGAGGAAATTCCATGGCAGTCCAGTGGTTAGAACTCTGTGCTTTCCCTGCTGTGGGCCCAGGTTCTGTCCCTGGTCAGGAAAGTAAGATCCCACAAGCTGTGTGGCATGGCTAAAAAAAAAAAGATAAATGGTTAATTAATTAATTAAGCAATAATGCTTTCAACATGTATAAGCATGTTTAACTTCTATATTGTTGTCAAAAGAATTTTTTTCTGAGTCATTCAAGTTGTCAGTTACCTTAAGGGAAAAAAAAAATCAACCTTTAATAAGGTTTAAATTCAAACTTTATTATATGCCATTTTCTAGAATTATAGTCAAGAGTAAAGTAAACCCTTTGTTAATATAAAATTCCTTTTGTGGAGAGGGAGCTGCTTCAGTGTCTGTGTACAAAAAGGCTGGCCAGATACCATATAAATATGTTGATATAGAGTGCTGACCTGTTGTTTTCCATTAGAAACATTTTTTTAAATTTTTTAGACGAAATATATCTTCAATTGAAAGTTTTAGTGAAGTAATAGGTGCATGCTATTTTTTTTTTCACTTATTTTTATTAGTTGGAGGTTAATCACTTTACAGTACCACAGTGGGTCTTGTCATACATTGACATGAATCAGCCATGGATTTACATGATTCCCCATCCCGATCCCCCCTCCCACCTCCCCCTCTACCCAATCCCTCTGGGTCTTCCCAGTGCACCAGGCCCGAGCACTTGTCTCATGCCTCCAACCTGGGCTGGTGATCTGTTTCACTATAGATAATATACATGTTTCGATGCTGTTCTCTCGAAACATCCCACCCTCGCCTTCTCCCACAGAGTCCAAAAGTCTGTTCTGTACATCTGTGTCTCTTTTTCTGTTTTGCATATAGGGTTATCATTACCATCTTTCTAAATTCCATATATGTGTTCGTATGCTGTAATGTTCTTTATCTTTCTGGCTTACTTCACTCTGTATAATGGGCTCCAGTTTCATCCATCTCATTAGAACTGATTCAAGTGAATTCTTTTTAATGGCTGAGTAATATTCCATGGTGTACATGTACCACAGCTTCCTTATCCATTTGTCTGCTGATGGGCATCTAGGTTGCTTGCATGTCCTGGCTATTATAAACAGTGCTGCGATGAACATTGGGGTGCACGTGTCTCTTTCAGATCTGGTTTCCTCGGTGTGTATGCCTAGGAGTGGGATTGCTGGGTCATAAGGCGCATGCTATTTTGATAGAAAGCATGAGCGAGTGCACAAGAGTAAGGAACTAGAGTGAGGAAGAAAGAGAAGACTGGATTTGGGATGGGGAATATTTGTAATAGAGATTATAAACTCATTTGAGGTCAGGCAGGTAATTTAAGTGAGTAAAGTGTACCGAACTTGAAACTGGGTTAAACTGGGAAGCAGGTAACATTGAAAAGAGGCATCTAATCTTCATTCAGGAGCTGCAGCCCCATGTTACCTTTTGAGAATGTGTCCTGGTGTTACCTTCTCTTTCAGATTTTCTAAAGGACTTAGATTCTGGATTCTTATATGAGAACCTCTGAATTTCTTAACATTTTCAACTAGTTAAAAAGTTTTAAAACACCATGATCCAAGCAAAACAAAGTAATAAGCTAAATTTGGCCAATGGACAGCCAGTTTACAATAGCTGATCTAAGAAGCTAAGTTATTGCTGGCAGATACTTTACGCTTTATCTGATTTAAATGAATGGGGGTCATGGTGAAAAGAAGGGAAAAGTACGGGGTTTTCTTTTTAACTTTTAAGAGTTAAAAGTTATTTAACACATTGGAAAGAAAAGGTGAAATATCTGGATTTTCTGATTTTACTAGTGTGGTGGGAATTATATGCTTGTAAAAGACTGTTTTTTCTTTTAATAATAGAATGATCTGAGAATGATAGGACCCATCTGTGTTGGAAATTATTTTCACCTATGAAAACTTTCTGCTTTAAAAAAAGTCTGTATAGCTTCAGTGGTCAACTGTCACAGCATTTTTCCCATTTACTCATTGTTTTGGCTCCTATTAAGCAAGTTAATTCCTTCAGTGAGTGAGGACATTTCAGTAAACTAACTCAGGAAATAGGAGTTACACTGACTTTAAGGGAACACCTTTAATTTTATTCTGTGGTATTATCTATACCCATGAAAAGCAAAAGAAGGAGCAGATAGTAATGAAATTAACCAGTCCAATTTCCTATTGGGAAATGTTTGAAAACCAGAAACTGCTGAGTTTATAAAGTTTATAAACTGCTGAGTTGATAAATTATAAGATGTCAACACAAAGGAAGACAAATAAGTCTCTAAGAAGCTCAGAGGGTACTTTTTATTGTCTTTATTTTTATCTTTGTTTTTTTTACTATTTTTTTAAAATGACTGTGGTAGTGGTTATAATATACATCCTTAATTTATCATAGTCTTCCATGAATTAATATTATGCCAGCTCATATATAATGTTGGAATCTTACATAACAATATACTTCTATTCACCGTTCTCCTATCCTTTGGTATTGTTGTCATACATTTTACAGTCTATATTAAAGACCTTGAGAAATGAGGAAAAAAATTCTTTTGCATTTAATCACATATTTACCATTTCCTGAACTCTTAATTCCTTTCTTTTGATCCATGTTTCCATGTGGTATCATTTTTCTTCAGTCTGAAAAACTTCCTTTAAACTTTCTTTTAGTTCAAGTCTGACATAGGCAAATTCTTACAGATTTCAGTCACCTGAAAATGTCTTTATATCACCTTAAATTTTTTACTGGTTAATATTTTATTATTAAAAATTTAAAACATAGCAAAGTTGAAAGAATTGTACAATATACCTATATCCTAAAATTAACATTTTTCCATCTTTTGCCTTATCATATAACTGCCCATCACACTACCTGCTCATTAATTCGTTCTGTTACTTTGATGTGTTTCAAAGTCAGCTGCACTGTAAGTGAACTTTAACCCTAACTCTTTCAGCATGTGTATCACTGAGTGTAATTCAGTATGTATTTATGATTTCTTTTTAGGTAAAGTTTATACTCAGTGAAGTATGAACACTTGTGTATCATTTGATGGGTTTTGAACAATAAATGCATCTCTGTAACCCCAATACACATCAAGATTAGGTCACTACCATCACCCTAGAAATTTTCCTAGTGTCCCTTCCCAGTAAATCTTTGCAATTAACCCTACCCTTACCTCCCAGAGGCAACCACTTTTCTGATTTTTCCCCCTAAGATTAGTTTTGCTTATTTCAGCACTTTATAAAGTTAGAATTATACAGTATATACCTTTTTATGTAAAGATTCTTTCTTTTACCCAAATGTTTCTAAGAGGCATCTAAATGGTTTCATGTACTTATCTCATTCCTTTTTTTATTGTTGAAATGCATTATATTTTATTAATATGCATTTAGCAATTATCCCTTTATGAACTCCTGGGAAATTTCCAGGTTTTTGGCTATTATAACAAGTTGCTGTGAATGTTCTCATAAGTCTTTTTTTTTGTGGGCAGATGTTTTCATATCTCTGGGTATATATGTAGCAGTAAAATTGATGGCTTATATATGTATAAGCATATGTGTCTGTATATGTATTTATATAAGTGTATAATTAATACTATTAGAAACCACCAGACCTTTTCCCAAAGTTTTGTACCTTTTACATTTCTGCTTATGGTGTATGAGGGCTCTAGTTCCTCCATATCCTTGTCAGCAGTTAAGGTTTCATTCTTTTAGTCATTGTAGTGAGTATAAAGTGGCATCTCACTGTAGATTTAATTTGCATTTCCATGATGACTAAAGATGTTGAGCGCTTTTTGTGTACTTATTTAGCATTCATATCTTGACTTAGATATCTGTTCAGTTTGAGGGATCCCATTTTTAAGTGGGTTATTTGCCTTTTTATTACTGATTCATAGTCATTCTTTGTACCTTCTCTATATTCTCCATAAACATGCTTTGCTAGATATTTTATGCAGGTATTTTCTGCCAATCTGACTTGCCTATTCTTAAGGTGTATCTTGATAAACAGAGTGATTATTTATAATGAAGTGTAACATATTGATTTTTTCTTTCATGGTTATTGTATTTTGAGAAACCTTTACCTCTTCCCAAGTCATAAAGATATTCTCATATGTTTTCTCCTAGAAGCATTATAGTTTTAGATTTTATGGTGGATCTTTGATCTTTCTCAATTTAATATTTGTATATGGTGTTCAAGTTCAGCTTTTGCCATATGGATGTACAGTTGTTCCAACTCTATTTGTTTAGAAGATTTTTCTTGTCCCATTGGATTGCTTTAGTGTTCTTATTGAAAAATAAATGGCCATGTAATTGTAGTTCTGTTTCTGGCCTTCTATTTTGTTTCATTTACCTCTCTTTCTATCCTTATGCCAGCACCATACTGTCTTAATTATGCTAACTTTATAGTAAATCTAGAGTCAGGACATAAAAGTTTCCAAACTTTGTTCTTTTGTTTCAAGATTGCTTTAACTATCTTTGGTTGTTTGCATTTCCAGATATATTTTATAATAAGTGTCTCAGTTTCTGAAAATGTCTGTTGGTATTCTGATTGAGATTGCATAGCATCTACAGACCAATTTGGGAACAACTGACATCTTAACAATATTGTCTTCCAATAAATGAACATGTTGTTTCTCTCCAAATTTTTAAGTCTTCTTTAATTTTTCTGAGCAATATTTTATAGTTTATAATGTAGATTTCTTGTTCTTTTGTTAAATATATTCCAAACTATCTTAGGTTTTGTTGTGATTATATTTATTACAAAATTGTTTTATCTTCCTTGTTCTGCTGACTCATGTGTAAAAATGCAAGCAGCATAGAAATAATATATAAAAATACAAACATGAAATAGGTCAAGAAAAACATAAGGCATGAAGATTGTAAAAAGAATGAAGCAGAGGAAGGACAAAAAGGGAAGGAAAAGTTGGAAACATTTCTACTTAATGATGATATAGTTCTTTATGTGGAAAATCCTAAGGAATTAAAAAAAACTACTCTTTGAATTAACAAGGAGTTTAGTAAGGTCATAGGAAAGAAAGCTGATATGAAAATATCAGCCATAAGATGTTCGAATATGTTGCTTGCTTAGCAGTGAATTACCCAAACTGCTTAGTCTCTAACTTTTTTCTTAAGTGTTTTCGATTAAATCTTCCTTTTGGAAGATTAAGGAATCCAATGAGGTAGGAAATGATTGTTTAATGTAGTCTTTGAATAATATTAAGGTCTAGGATAGATTCAGCTTATAGAACTTTGGTGAAACTATTTTAGATAGACAGGGTGCCAGAAATCACCAAACTGGGCACGTGTACTGCAGCAAAGACAAAATTGACACACTAGTTTCTGTCTAGTGATCATCTGAGATGAGACAGTTGGAAAACCGAGATAGCCAGTGTGTTTGAAGATACTTCCTTAATGTTTTAAGAAAGGACAGTTATTTGTGACTGAATGGAGGGTGATCTTATCTCTTTGTGAATATGGGTTGCTGTCATAATTGCTAGGAGGGTCAGGACTTTTCTCAGAGAGCAAGCTTGGATCTGATCAATTTCTTGAATACATACTCGATTTGAGCCCCAGTGGATAGCAAAATAAAACATAGGATAAATTATCTTTGTTTGAAAACAGATTGAGAGTGGAAGCTGTCAAATGTCCTTCTCTCTCGTAGAATAAGCCAAATGTGTCCCTCATAAAATTTTAAAATTTGAGCAAGTCTGCAAGGGTGAACTTGTCAAAATAGCAAAACTATCCCCCAGATACCTAGAAGACTTAACTTGTCGAAAGGCGTTCTTTAAAATTATTCATCTGGATGTCACCTAGACTCTCCAAAACGATTTCAGTTTTGGCATAATTAAAGGTTAGAAGTTCTTTCAAACAATGATTGGCCAAAATTTCTTGAAGCTATTTCTGGATGGAGGGTCATGTCATCAGTATGTAAAAGGACCACTCTGTACAATGTCAGCAGGCACACACCTAGTTCACATAAAAGCTATTAAGGTTAAGAAGGGGAGGGCTATCCCTCGCTCTTTGTCTTTTTCTCTCAAAACAGATTTTTGCCCTGACAGAGTGGACTATTTTTGCTAATTCTTAATCTTAGGAATATATTTCCTTAAAGGCTTTTTGAAGAATGTTAAAAGCCTTGAGGTAGTGTTTATGTTGTACAGTCTGGCACAGAAGTGGTGATCATCTGTGTTGTCAAAAGCAGATGGTGTGTCAAAAAAATCAATCAAAAGATTTATTAACAGACACTGTAATAGACAGTAATTATGACAATGGTCAGTGGTATGGTAGTTATAACTTTTCCTTTCCTCCTTTAAATGTTAGCCTGTAAAAATTATGTCTTTAATTTTTAATTAATAGGCAAAAATTAATTTATAGCAAATTATTAGGTAATTAATAGGCAAAAAGTTTTAGGAGTCTAAATGAGCATTCTCTACATTTTTAATAGGATATGTTAACGCTTAACATCTTAACCCTAATCCTTGATATATACTGAGGGAATGATATATAAAGAGTTGAATAAGTTAATGTTGGCAGCACTTTTAAGAGCTTTGGGACATTCTTTAAGTGGGGCAATTTTAAATTTAAAACAATCATGTCATTCATAAACAAAAGGGATACAAAAAAGAAAAGGATACAGTATTTATAAATATATACTATATTCTAGTTATTTTGCTACATACTTTTTATAGGTAATTTTAAAGTTATTGGGGCTTCGCTGGTAACTCAGAAAAGAATCCATCTGAAATGCAGGAGACCCGGCTTTAATCCCTGGGTTGGGAATATCCCTTGAGAAGGGAATGGCTACCCACTCCAGTATTCTTGCCTGAAGAATTCCATGGACAGAGGAACCTGGTGGGCTATAGTCCATGAGGCCACAGAGTTGGACACGATTGAGTGACTAACACTTCTACTTTTCACTTTCAGTTTATTAGTCCTGGTTAGTGAGTAATCTAAGTTTTATAGAATATGAAATGTCTGCTGAAGTCACAGTGTAGCATAAGTGAACTGTACTTCTAAAAGTCCTGTTCTTACTGTAGCCTTTCTTAGAGCAAGTAAACCTTACTTAATACTCCAGAATCTCTTTATGAGGGGTGCTGTTCAAAAAGCACAGTTTTTTGAGAGAATAAGCAATTTTAAATTTCCAGATTCAGCGAGTCCTGTCCATTAGTTATCAGACTATCTTGGTGGCTCTATGAGGATTTCTTTGTTTCCTGGCATTTTTATCAATCTGGAAACCAAAGAACCCTGTCTTTCCACTTTGTCACACAAAGCAGCAAGCAAAATTGATTTCTTTATGACAAAAATCGAGGTATAACTCATGTCAAAATGAGTTCTGTTGTAAGATAATTGGAGTGGAGAATGAAAACTGCATATACTACCAAAGAATATGCATATAGAGTTCATGAGTTTTTAATTCCATCTTGGCCTCCTCAGTCACCTATTTTAATAACTTATTCATGGGGTCGCAAAGAGACGGACACGACTAAGCAACTGAACTGAACTGAACAAATGCAAAGTTTAAATCAAATGATTTCTTTATCCTAAATTATTCAGGACCTCAAAGGGGAAGGACTAGATAAAAATAATAATGATGGTAACAATATTGCAGCACGTTGTGCTAGACATTAACCTAAGCACTCTACAGTGGTTATCTTTTTCTTACAGGAGCTCTATGATGTAGTTTATTAATATTCCGTTTGATGTAGGACGAAAGTTAGGCTCCTATGAGGGATCCTAGAAGTTTAGTAATTTTCCCTTGATCATAAAGCTAATAAGTTGTAAGAGTTCTAGATTCTCCCCTAATGATGGCAAAATGGTCATCTCTCTTAATTTCATATCCTCTCAATCTCCCAGAAAGGAGCAAGCCATTGTTATTGGTTGCTGTGTAAGACCTGAGATTTTCAATCAGAACGGTTATTATAGCCAGAAGATGTCTGGCTGCATTTTAAGAATAAAGTACCTGCTCTAAACTTCAGTTATTATCTCATTACCTGGAGCTCAAACTCTGGTTTGATTTCTCCATCCATGCTGTTAAACAGAAGCAGTATGTGTGGTGGTTAAGGCACGGACTGTAAGATCAACAGCTGGATCTGAGTCAGCTCTACCATTTACGCACTTCCTTGGATGCCTCTGTGCTTCAGTTTTCTTACCTTCTAGGACAGTGGGGAGAATTAATGAACTAACAGATGTGAATTATTTATAATAGCATTTGGTATAGCATATAGATATTGTACTTGATATAATACAGATTATCTGAGTGTTCCTATTAGTAGCAGTAGTGGTAATAGTGTTGTTATTATAGCTACTGTGCATGTGTGCTAAATCACTTTAGTTATGTCTGGCTCTTTGCGACCCCATGGACTGTAGCCTGCCGGGCTCCTCTGTCCATGGGATTCTCCAGGCAAGAATACTGGAGTGGTTTGCCGTTTCCTACTTCAGGGGATCTTCCCGACCCAGGGATCAAACCTGCGTCTCTTAGACTCCTGCATTGGCAGGCAGTTTCTTTACCACTAGCACCATCTGCGAGACTTATTGGATATTGTTATCAATAAGCCTTGCCTGTGGGTTATAACCTTTCTATGATGACTAATTATGATGTAAATTATGATTAATCTACTCAAGGATTATTCTATACTTCTTCATTAACTACGTATATATTTCAGATACTGGGGTAAGTGCTGGTGTGTCTGAGATGAAAATATAGTGTCCTAGTCTTTAAAGAGATTGCTAGTTAGTAAGCAGACAGAGTTGTAACAAACAGTTACAAAATACCATTTTTTGAGAAGTACTTATGAGAGGTATATGCAAGTTGTCTTGATAGACAGAGTTCCTTGCAACCAGGAGAATCCAGAAAATTTTTACTAAGAAAATAATGCTTGTATTTTTAAGGATAGTTAAGTTTTATCCAAGTGGGCCGACTAGAAGCACAGAGAAAATACCATGTGCAAAAAGACATTGATATGAATTGCAAGCATATGAATAAAGTAGGGCAGAGGGTCCTAGTAGCTAAGTACCCTAGTAGACGGTCCATGAGAAAGCAATGAGAGTGTTCTCCTTATTTTCCTTTATAAAACAGTTTTGGAGGGTAGGAGTGGGCAGTCTTGTTTAAGATGATGAGTCTTAAATATCGGTGCTATTTCAGACAGTGACTTAAGATGAAAAAGTAGTGATCATATGAAGAATGAGAGATTTCCTACTTATAAGCTCTTCCCACATTACCTAGAAGAGAGATTATGATTTTTCTCTGCTCTAGTCATCTAAATCAATGAGAGTTTTAGCTCTTTTCTATAGGCAGTCTAGTCAATGCATTTGATGTGAGCTTGCTGTTAGTACCTAATTGTACTTTTTCTGTTCATATGTTAGTTTATTCACTAACTAGTTATTTTGTCAGTTGTCAGTATTGTTTGTCTTGGTGATAAGCCATAAAAAAATTCATTTCTGTTTTTTACACCATTTACCTCAGTTTCAAATGTAGATAAGTACTTCAAAATTGTCATGATAATGACAGAGCATCCCCAATTCTGGCACATACATCTTAGACAAACCTCAGATCCTACTTTTCATGTTCTGATATTCTTCCTTATTAGTTTATGCCCACAAATTTTAATTACTTCTCCCATAACAACAATTTTAAGAATATGAGACTCCTCAGAAATCTGGGACTCCTTCTTGTTCTTGATTTTCTTGTGAAATTTTATGTTTAATGTGTCTGCATTTTTCCTGGTAAAATACTATGCTGAGCTGTGAAAAGTCTGAAAGAGAAAATGTCCTTCATTGATGTCCTACAGATGAGCAGATAAATGTATGACATATCCACTCAAGTGAAGTACTATTCATTAATACAAAGAAACAAATTGCTAATGCAGGAAACAACATGGATAAATCTTAAGACCATCATGTTGAGTAAAAGAAAACAGGTTTGACACAAAATAATGCTGTATCATTCCCTTTATTTGAAATTCTTGAAAAAAAGTACTTAATCTGTAGTAATAGAAAGCAATTTGTTTTCAGCCAGGATTAGGATATGGGATTGGCTGGGAAGGGGAACAGGAGAACCTTTTGAGATGATCGAAATGTTCTGTTTCTTGATTGTGGTAGTGCTTATGCTAGTATATATGTTTGTCAAAACTTTTCTGATGGTACATTTAAAATGAGTATATTTTATTATACATAATTTGTATCTAAATAGGGGCTTCCCAGGTGGCTGAGTGGTAAAGAATCTACCTGCAATGCAGGAGACACGGGTTCAATCCCTGGTCGAGAAGATCCAGTGGAGAAGGAAATGACAACCCACTGCATTATTCTTGCCTGGGAAATTCCATGGGCAGAGGAGGCTGGCAGGCTACAGTTCATGGGGTTGCAGAAGAGTCAGACATGACTTAGCAGCTAAACAACAACAAAGTTCACTTAAAGAAAAGTGTCAAGCAGGAACCATCCTGTTACAATCATGCCATGATGAAGAAAAACAAGTCATCTTGATGTCCTGCACATCTTTCTAGCTAACTGTTTGTTTCCATAACTGCTGCTACAAATTCCCAAAAATTGAGTGGCTTAAAACAACAGAAATGTATTATCCACAGCCCTGAATGTCAGAGGCAGAAATCAAGGTGTTGGCAGGGCCTACTTTCTCCCTTTGGACTTTCCTGGGAAGAAGCTCTCCTTGACTTTTCTAGTTTCTGGTGTCAGTATTCCTTGGCTTCTTTTTGGCTTATGGCCACATCACTCCAGGCCCTACCTCCATCCTTACACCTCCTTCTCCTCTGTGCATCTCTCTCTTATAAGGACACTTGACATTGGATTTTTGTATGCAACGAGATAATCCATGATGCTCTCCTCAAATGCAAAGACCCTTTTCCCAAATAAAGTAACATTCCCAGTTTCCCGTGATTAGATTGTAGACAATTTGGGGGAAGGGGGAATACAATTTAGGCTACCTCAACTAATATTATTATTCATTAATATAATGCTTCTCTGTGGCTTGGTAAAAAATATAACTGTCTTCCAATTTCTAAACGGTATTCTCGGGTCATTATGGGATTCCTTGAGTGAAAGCTTTCTCTTACTCTCACTTCTAAAAACATTGTGAAATGAATCTGATCTTTCTTGCATCATAGTAGTAAGACCTGTGACTGTAGTTTAAGGTTAGGAGAGACAGACAGAACTGACTTATTTAGGCAATCTGACTTAGGACAAAGGAGTTAAGTAAGTAAACAGAGCTCTGAAGAGTTCCGTTAATACATTGAGTTTGAGAACAAAGCCCTGGCTATTAAAGTCATCATGCCTTGTTCTGTCTTCTCTATGGATGAAGAACCTTACAAAGTGATAAAAGTAGTTAAGAATAAAATTTGATTATTTTTGGATTCTTTGATCAAAATATGATTACTGTATCACTTCAACTTCTGATAAATAGGAAACTTTCAAAAGTCATATTTCTTATAATTTCAATGCAGACCAATGTAACATTGAACTAAACATTTCAGTTTGGTAAATTTGTGTTTGCAGCAGATATTTTATTAAAGTGTATACACAATGCAGGCCCTCCCCTGTACACTGGTGTGATGAATTGGGGGTGGGATGACAGATTGTCTAAAAAATGTGAAATGTTGATCCACTTAAAAAATGTGAATTGTTCTCAAATCAAAATTCTGAGCAGTAATAGTAATATATTCATTCTTTGTTCACAGTTATATGTAAATCAGTTGGAAGTTTAATTAAAAAAAAAAAAAGCCTTTGGAATGAACTAGGGTGTGTGCATGCATGCTAAACCACTTCAGCCGTTTCCAGCTCTTTGCAACGCTATGAACTATAGCCTGCCAGGCTTCTCTGTCCATGGGGTTCCCTGGGCAAGAATACTGGAGTGGGTTGCCATGCCCTCCTCCAAGGGGTCTTCCTGCCCCGGGGATCAGATCTGCATCTCTTAGATCTCCTGCATTGGCAGATAGGTTCTTTACCACTAGCACCACCTGGGAAGTCCAAACTACGGTGCAGATTCAACCAAATATGAACCATCATTGGTTCTGTCTTAGAGAAAAGTTACAGCTTTATATCATCCCAAATGCTGCCTGGGCTTGGCAAGTGGAACTTATTACCTTGTGGCAGTATCAGTAAACGCTGATGAAAAAAAAAATGGTTTTGGAGTTTTCTGTGTCAGGATAGTAAAGCTGCTTGGGAGAAGAAAACACTGATGGGGCGGAAATATACCCAGATCACCCTGGGTCCTCCAGTTCTGCTTATCAAATGGTGATTTTATTCTTACAGAGAAATTAGAAAAGCTTTCTTCTAATTGTGCTGTGTTTTGGAAATAATTGGTGAGGCCTGTTTATAATCTTTGTTAATTTATACAAATATATACGTAGATATATTGTAACAAAATGGTGTTATATAATTTATTATAAACACCCCAAGGGTGCTTGCACTTTGTTTTGTTCTACTTTTAAGATGGTCAGCATTCTTTGTAGGGCCAATAGTAGCTCACTGATTTCCATTTAGCCCCTGTTTGGTGTTATATTTTCCACTTTATAAATTTGCAAACTGAGGCAGGATAAAGTTGGAACACACTTCAAGCATAGCAAATCAGTGACAGAGTCTCCTGGCTTTATGTCTGAACCTCAAACCACTAAACTATGCTTTCCACATGTATTTTGATCTTCTCAAAGTAATTTTCTGCTGAGAAAGGAAAGTTATCTAGTATTCAAGTTAGAAAAAAAATTTCTCAATTTAGTGTAGCCCATTGAGAATTAGTCACATTCCAGACTTATAGCTTTCAACCTTGTTTTATTCTGGAGTGAGAATTGAATTATAAAGTATGCTTAGTCTCACAAGTTATGAACAACTTATGGACAGATGGACTTTTTTTTTAGATCTATTAAAAAATAATCTTTTGGTAAGCAGTTAATCAATGCAACTTCCTTTTCAAAACATCTGAATCTGAAGCAAATTAATTCTTAAGTTTTATATCCTTTTAGGCTCAAACATGTGTGCCAGTAGTGAAATGAGTTATTTCCTTTTTCAATTCCAAAAGCTTTCTTTTTTCTTTTTCCTTTAGAAGAAAAATTGCTGTTAAATGTTACGATATTTTAACAAAATTTTAAAATTTAGTAATTGATAAAAGACAAGTTAAAAGCATCAAATGCAGTAATTCAGAGCTGTAAATACCCCTCTCCAAATTCTGAATTTACACACCAGTGAATCATTAAAAATTCTGTACTAGTTGAGCTCTTTTACCTTGAAATTATAGGAGGAGAGTTTAGGTTAAAGATAACACAGAGTTATGCAGTTGTTTTATTATCTGAACATTAATCCCTAGTGTTTTATTTTTCCTTTCCATTTCTTAAATCACACAGTAGCTAACTATATTTCATCTGTGCTTCCTCTTTCTAAACATTTTACTTCAGGCTAATACCTAGTAAAGAAAGCTTTAGACCAAAAGGAAAATTTCTGTGGGAATGATCAGATTTTATAAGGTGAAAGAACATCTTGAACTCATAGAATCCAGAAGTGTGTTTCCTCCTTTGGTTTGCTGACAGTATGGGTATTTTGGCTTATGGAATGGCCCTTAAATATCATGGATTATGGATCTGAGGAAACAGCATGTGTGATTTTAGTTACCATCCATCTGTGAATCCAAATCCATGTCTGGGAGCCTGACCTCTCCTTCTCTTTCTTGGCCTCTGTTTCTTGCAATCTGAATAACATCTCTTCTTGGAAACTTTGCAACTACTGTAAAGAACTGATGGTTTGAGGCTGATAGGAATAAGACTTTCTCATTTTATTTATTTTTTAATATTTTTATTGGGTTATAATTAATATACAAGAAAACTGTAAATATTTTAATGTATATGTTTGGTGAGTTTGGATATATGCAGGCACCCATGAAATCATCATGATGGCTCTAAAGAATCCACCTGCAGTGGAGGAGACACAGGTTCACTCTCAGTGGGGAAGACCCCCTGGAGAGGGAAATGGCAACCCACTCCAGTATTCTTTTCCTGAAGAATCCCATGGACAGAGGAGCTGGCGGGCTACAGTTCTTAGGGTTGCAGAGTCGGACATGACTGAGCACATACACACTCACACATAGCAGAAGTTTCCTTGAGTCTTATTTATTTGTGTGTGATCTCACTTAACATGAGATCTACCCTCTTAACAAATTTTTAAGAGTGCAGCACAGTATTGTTAACTATAGGCATGATATTGTATACCAGATCTCTAGGACCTAATGATGTTGCATAACTGAAACTTGAACAACTCCCATTTTCTTCTCTCCCTGCTGCTGCTAAGTCGCTTCAGTCGTGTCTGACTCTGTACTACCCCGTACACGACAGCCCACCAGGCTCCACCGTTCCTGGGATTCTCCAGGCAACAACACTGGAGTGGGTTGCCATTTCCTTCTTCAATGCATGAAAGTGAAAAGTGAAAGTGAAGTCGCTCAGTCATGTCCGACTCTTAGGGACCCCATGGACTGCAGCCTACCAGGCTCCTCCGTCCATGGGATTTTCTAGGCAAGAGTACTGGAGTGGGGTGCCATTGCCTTCTCTGTCTTCTCTCCCTAGCTCCTGGTAACTACTGTTCTATTCTCTGCTTCTGTAAGTTTGACTATTTTTTTAGATGCTTCATGTAAGTGGGATCATGCAGTATTTGTCCTTCTATGTCTGGCGTATTTCCCATAGCATCATGTTCTCCAGGTTCATCTGTATTGTCAGAAATGGCAAGATTTTCTTTCTTTTCTTAAGGCTGAATAATGTTCTATCATATGTATGTACCACATTTTCTTTAGCCGTCTGTTGATTTACATTAGGGTTATAAAAGAATCTTCATGTCATGTTTAAATCTGATAGAATCAGACACCTCATTAATTTTTCACCCTGTGCTCTCTTACATATTTTTGAATAGTCATTACTTATATCATATACACATAAAGGGACACAAAGAAACTTTTGAAGGTAATGGATATATCTATTGCCTTGGTGATGGTTTCATGAATGTATCCACGTCCAAACCCATCAAATTGTATATGTTAAATATGTGCAGTATTTGTATGTCAATTACACCCCAATAAAATTGCCTTTAAAAAGTAATAAAACTCTGCAAGACACTAAAGTAGACTTGAACAAATATTAGCACTTCCTTTTTTCTTGGATAGAATAACTCAAATTCATAAAAATGTTGTCTCCCTTTGATATATGCAGATTTAATGTGAATGCAACTCAAATACCAAATACTAACAAGTATTTTTTTGAGCTAGAAAAATTGTAAGAATCTAACAACTTAGTCTAATTTTCAATTTTAGCTAGATGATAAGATTATTATAAAAGCCACCATATGGTGGCTTATTCTTTTCTCAATAAATAAAAGACTAGAGGGAGAGGTATATTCTTAACAAATTATTGATAGTACTTTTTGTGTATAAGCATTTTTGAACTTAAGCAATTCATGCTTTCTTGATGTACTGAGGAGTTATATACTCTTATAAATGAAGTTTACACTGTTAACCCATTACTAGGCTAACATACTTTTTTTTGAGCTGTTATTTCCTTAATGGTGATAAACTTGATCTTCACCCTCTTGTATCATCATGGATGCCACTGTATACATTTATGAAACACCTATTATTTGATACACATTTATTGAGCACATTCCTTATAGACACTGTGATAGGCATAGGGATTCCAAGGTGAATAAGCTTCAGTGTACTCAAGGTACCACTGCCTCAAGGTACAGCAAGAGAGACAAACATAAACAGAAATTATTACCATAGAATTAATAAACCTTGCAACTATGTATAGTTGCAGAATATAGAGATGTACAATTCTACCAGGGCTAGAGCCATTGAGTGAGAAGCCATTAAGGATCCTGGCCAAAAGAAAAAAAAAGTATTGAAGTTACAGAATAGATCTAGAATAAAGAAGGATGTAAAAAAAAAAAAAAGAATGGTTGAGATAACAGTGGAGACTTAGAGAAAAGGGACCTCAAGGTCTTAATGAGATTAGAGAGCAGGTTCTCAGGAATGGGAAACAGAGAAAAATAAGATTTTAGTTGAAAATCAAGACTTTTGAGTAAGTAGCCATTGAGCAATGTCTCTTGACAAACTATCTGTATTTCAGGATATTGGCTGGAGTTAGATGAAAATCTGTGGCTGTACACATGTGAAGCTAACTAATCCTTATAGATTTTAAACGCATGGTCTTGGCCTCAGTATATTTTAACCAACTAAGCTAAACAGCTGCAGATAATTTACAGATTGTCTCAGAAGAGCACAGTATAAATTTCCTTTGAAATACATCTGGAAAGGGATAAACAAAACATACTTTGTATTGTACTAACTTAATAGATTTGAAATTCATTAAGCCATATTTAAAATCCAAATACACCCAAGTTGACTCATGCCTAGAAATTATCAACATTTGTTCTTGATGGTAGTGGTGGTGATGGTAGTCATGTTTTTCTCTTTTAGTTTTTAATCTTACTTTCCCAAAATTTATGATTTTGTAGGCCATTTTGTTCTAACCAATGTAATAAATAAATTTTTCTGTTTTCTTTTCCTCTCAAGATTGAGGAAAAGGATGATTAATTATCATCTCCTAACTTATCGTTGAATTACAACTGTATCAAAATTCTGTTGAATTCAACTATATTAAAATTGTCAGTTTTTAAATCTGTCTTTTCATTTGTGGAAGATCAGTTTTTATTCTTGGTGTTCATGGAGCCTAAAAATGCAGAGGCCTAAAATCATAATGCCAAGCAGATAATAGCCACTTAATTGACGTATTTGAATGCAAATAAAAGTATCTCAAAATGTCATCTTGCTTAATCAGAAATTATCAATCATTATTTTAAAGCTGTCTTTAGTCATATCTATGTGTTTATAACAACCAAGGATTCTTATGCTTATTAAAACTTTTCAGATTGTCAGAGACAATGGTAACAAAGTAAATGTTTACCCTCCCAGTCTCTGAAAGTGGCTAATAATTAGTAATTTCAAAAGGAAGAGAATATTTTCCGACCTGATTTAATTTATGTTTTCCAGGTTAGTGATAGATTTCTTTATTAACAAGGTTCAAACTTAGAAAATGTGTAGAATAAAGTCCTGTTATCCCCTACATTTTTTTTTAAATTGTACAAGTCCCATTCTCTTCATCCTAACTCTCCTTCTGTAGTCCGTTTTCAATTAAACTGTAACATATTGTTATTGAATGTATGATGTTTTGCTTTGTTGTTGCATTACACTGGCTACTTCAAAATAAGTTTTAAAAGCATTTCATAATTTAAGTTCTTGGCAGTGTTAAATACAGCTTTAAAAACAAGTAAGCATACAAAATTTCACAAGTATTGATTTCTTCTTCCCACTATAGAAAAGAGCATCAGCTTCTTATTCTCTTTTATACTTATATTTTAAAATAAATTTAAAAGTTAAATCATAAGAGTACAACAGGCAGAAAAGCAAATCTGATTTCCTGTCTGATTTAAACTGAAAAATACTGGTTCCATTAACCATAATTCATGTATAGTCTTTAGTAACAGCTAAGAAAAGATGTGTCATGAGCTTCGGTTTTATAATTCATACTTTAAAAAATTGTGTCAGTTGTAAATGCTTATCAGCTCAGTAATAGCATGAATGCTATTTGACATGCAGGTGTTTTCCAGTTATATCTTAGAATCAGCTAAAAAGCAGGTAGATTAAGTAGAAGATGTAGTCTTCTGTTTTCAGCTGTTTCAGAACTGGTTTAATAAAAAAGTCATTTTAGAGATTTGGTTTCAATCTCATGAGAGTCATCTGTATTGAAATAGTGTGCAACTGAGGCCCTCTAGTGTCGCAACTGAATATGGCATCAGCTTCTAAGATTCTGTGAAGCGTTAGGTGTGTTTGTCTGTGTGTGAGCGAGAGACAGAGACAGAGAGATACAGAAAGAACAAAGATGAGAGATTACTGCCTGAAAGCTGACTCAGACAAATGATCACAGGAAACTCTGTTCCTGTGTTTTATTTGTTAATCAACCTCAAGGAAAATTTTCCTTTGTTTTTAACAGGGGAGGGGTTTGCATTCTTTCCTGTGCACATTTTTATCAATATTATTGTAGTTGTTTTAAAGTTTGGAATCTTTTCGTTTTTGTAGTTGGTTTTTGTTTTCATTTTTTGCAGATGTTAATGAAAATTATAACTTCTACATTGTTCTTGTGCCACAGATTCCTTATTGCTTAATACTGGCTATTGTGGTGCTTTAATATGGGAGGAGCTATTTGATAAATTAAAATAGTTTATAGATCAGTTTAATAAGCATTCTTTATAAATAGTAAATTATATTGTTTTATTTACATACTTCATGTAGAATATCAACTTATTGCTTTATTCTAAAGTATGGTTGACAATTGGAACCTACCAGACATACAAGGGAAGAAATAGTTTGAGAGAAGGAGAGCCGAGGGAGAAAAAATTTTTTTAAAAAACTTAGCCCAGAGGAAATGAAGATAAACACACTTTTTTGTTTCCTAAATTAAAAATATTTCTAGTAATTATCCTCAGAGAGACTCAAAAGAATAATAAATTCAAAGCCAAAGAACGGGATGTACTGAAAAGGAACGACTAGAGACCAGAAGAGAAATCTTGGAAATTAAATAATAGGCCATGCTCATAGGAAATAAAACATCAAGTTGATATAATAAATCTAATTTTCATCTGCCCCCTAAGAGTTCTGACTAAAAGATACAGTAGAGGGAGAAAATAATCAAAGGTACAACAAATCAACTTTTCCTTGTTAATGTCTTTGTCTTGATGGAACATGAATTTTTAGATTGAAAGGGCACACCTAATACTTACAAACACAAATTCTCAAATGCCCACACACTGGACATATTGGACTAAATTTTTTATAGGTCTAAGAATATGAAGTGTAAAAGAATCCTGAAAGCTTCCAGAGAGGAATAACAAGGTATCTACAACAGAATTAAGATCAGACTGATATTACATATATCACTATCAATAAAGAACATTTGAAGACAAGGAGAAATTCTATGTTTAAATACAATAGTAAGACATTTTAAGACATGCCATGCTTTAAAATATCTACTCCTGCCACCCTTATGAAAAATTTTCTTATGAGTGTATTCTAGCTAAAGAAAAAAACACAAAAATGAGGTATAAAAATGGTGGTAGCTGATGATAATCTTCATGAATAGAGTTATAATTATAAAATTATAGCATCTAGAGTTATAATTATAAAATTATAGCATCTATTAATCCTGATGATGGAGATATCTCTTGAGAGCTAGGGGTTAAGTTGGCTTAAGTTTTTATTTCCTTCTCTGCTTAGTTCTACTGCGAATTTTTCCTGTATGTAGTAGAGTGGCGTCCCAATCACTTCCCATCTGTCTCAGAGTAAAAGCCAAAGACCTAAATGGCCTAAAGTGATCTAACCCTCTGACCTTGCTACCTCTGACCTCATCTGCTATCAGCCTTACCCTTTGCTCACTCTACTGCATACATAGTAGCTTCATTGTGTTTTTGATGTTTTTCCCCTAATTGTTACATTTGTTCTTTGTTCTTTTCTCCTTTTATTCTACCTGCTTTTAGGTTAACTATTTTTAAAATTACTTCATTATGTCTCTATTATTAGCTTTTTATTTATACCTTTTAAAAATTAATTTAGTAGTTACTCAGATATTAATTTGATTTTTTAAAGTATGATTTAAAATGTTAAAAAAAATGAGAATAAAAGAAATCTATACCCTAATATTAGTGATTTTGGGGATTGGGTTTGAACTAGTCTCCCCTACTTTTCTGTATATTTTTCCTAGCTTCCTATATGAGTGATGTTTTATTTAAAAAAAAAAAAAAAAGGACAGGGAGAGGGAAAGAGAGAGAGAGAAAGAAAGAAACTGGGCATCCCTATGGAAGTTGGCTTAAGAGAGCATAGGAAAAGAAAGAAATATTTGATAAATCATAAATTTCTGGACATTGCCTTGCAGATTGATATAGAAAGTAAGCTCATGTCTCTGCCATAAAATATAGCTGTTTTTCAGGGACATAGGTGTTTTTGTCTTGACCAGAATCCATGGTTTTCATTGATTTGGTTCTGCCATATATCTGAAATTTCCTGATAATTTGTTAAAGCCCAACCTGCAAAAGGTCATTTGCACCCTGCCAATATTAATCTCCCTTCCTGGAGAACGGGACTGCAGTTGGAGTAGTTTGGAAGCTGTAGGTTCTTTGTAAGATCAATTCTGCTGTAATTGTAAAATCAAATATGCCTGAGTAAATATTTTAGAAAATGTATAGAGTCTATTTTCTTTGATTAGAGGCGATACAATAAAAAGAAAACCCTTTGGGAAATTCCCTGGCAGTCCAGGTACTCCATGTTTTCCCTGCTGAGGGCCTGCCCAGGTTGGGGAAAGGGAACTAAAATCCCACAAGCTTCATGGTCAAAAAAAAAAATATATATATATATGTGTGTGTGTGTGTATGTATAGGTAGATCTTTGAATTTTATCATTGAACCTTATTTTATTTCTTAAAACAGGTTCTAAAAAATAAAACAAAAAAACAGGTTCTATATCTGCTTTGTAATCAATCTATTGATCTGTGACTTTTTGTTTTCTTTGTAGCTATTCGAAGGTTCTGTGCATAGCATTTGAGGTACTTCAGGGCTTGCAGTATATGAATAAACATGGTATAGTGCACCGGGCACTGTCTCCTCATAATATCGTTTTGGATCAAAAGGTAATCATCAATAGTACATTAAATATTTGGTTTTTTATTTCAGGTTGTAGCCTGCTGAAAGAATTAGAATGTCTTAAGAGTATTCGTAATGAAAAGATTATATGAACGTTAATGTACTTGTGGTTGTTTAAAAAGAAAGTATCTCTAATTATATAAATCCATGTGTCTTTTACATGCACTATTCTTTTTTCCCTGGACTCATTTTCTGCCTTCATGTTTTATTTTTCCTTTCACTCATTTTGTGAAATACACATTGAGACTTCCCAGTCCACTCTTTCTGTGAATTTGCTTTTATCTTAAAAAAGATTCTCTGACTATTTACATAGAATATTTTTCTCATAGTACAGCTGAATTGTGTTTTCTCCATTTTATTCTTCTTTTCTACTTTCTTTTTTCCTTTGTCATTTATTTTCAAGAATTTTATTATTTTTTCATAAGCATATAAAATAATTTGAGGAAACTTTTTCTGCGGAATTATTTTTTGTATCAGTAGGATTTTTCTTTTTCTTCTAGACTTTCAGTATATGCTCTATGGTATTAAAAATAAAGATAAAATGGTACTTATAATTTCATGGTTAAGATAGTAGAGTAACTAATTGAAATTGTTTTTAAAATATAAATGTTTTGTAATTCTGGGAAATACAGCTCTTAAGCAAAAGAACTTCTAAACTGAAAAAAAATTTAAGTTCTAAACATCTAAAAGGGGAAAAACTTAAGAGATTTATACAATATGTATTTGCCTTTTAAGAATCTTACTTTTGTGGTATTTATGATTATTCTAAAACAATATAAAAATTGTTGGGAATAAAGCAGATTCACTAATATCTTGATTTGTGAACATGCCTTTTCAAGTTAAAAACTTTCATATCAAGTTTAAATCATAACGTTGTAAATGGACTTGCAATTCCTGTAAACAATTTCTTTTGTGAAAATCAACACAAAATATTTTAAGCAAGGATTCAAGACAACTAACAACATATTTTGTTTTCTAAAGGAGCTCGGGAAGTACAAGCAGCAACAATTTTTAAATGTTATTTATCGTTCTGATATATATATATATAATATGTTGTGTTTGTATATGTTGTAATGAACATAAAGCAGATGTCAAACACGCACAGATTTTTTAAAATAAATTTATAATAAATCAAAATATAATTTTCCTTAATGTATCTGACTATATGATAGTGTTACTTATAAAATGTATAATCATAATTTTCCCTGCCAGTAGTATTAAAATATTTTATGTGATTTTTTTTCTTCCTTTATTATTGTAGGGACATGTTAAATTGGCTAAATTTGGACTTTATCACATGACAGCGTATGGTGACGATGTTGATTTCCCAATTGGGTAAGAATATGTTTTGGGTTTTGTTTTTTTTTTTAGTTCTATCTTAAACTTTCTAATCTTTTATTAAGGGTATATTTGTTAATTTGTTATTTTTGACATGAAACTACCTTTTTAAAATTAAAAATATCTTAATTCTCCATATACTTTTAAGAGATGACAATGAGTTTTTGCTAGCATACAAAAGTTCCCTGACATTCATATTTCATTGAATTAGTAGTGAGGCTAACAGATTATTGAATTTCTTCACTATATATTATAAAAATTAACTTTACTTCATTCAGAATTAGGTAAATTTAAGGCAAAAAGGCTGACAAATGATAATGTGTGTTCCTGAAAAGACTGAGAAAAATCACTCTCATGTTATTCTCTGATGTTTTTAATTTAAATCCCTGTTCTCTAAGATATAATTGGATATTAAGCCTCAAGTCAGGTCACTGTAACTATCAGTAATGGGGTGGATTCTATAACTGAAAGTCTATGTAAATTTGGAGAGTTTCTTTATATGGAATTCCAGATTTATATTGGCCTCCAAAAAGAGAATGAAAGTTTACTTCATCCTGGACTGAATTAAAGCTTTTAATATAGATATTTGTATTATATTTATTGTGTGGTTGCTTTTAAAATATGTTAATAATATAATACTTTTATAAGTGTTTAATTTTGACCTTATTTTAGGTACATAGAAGTTACAAAATAGTACAAAAATTTCCCGTATAGCCTTTACTTAGAATCCCCAAATGTTAACATTTCACAACTTTTGTTTTCTCTCTTTCTTTTATCTTATATATATATGTGTTGTTGTGTATAATATAATTTTTTCTGAATTATTTAAGAATTATTCGTGTATATAATGGCCTTTTACCCTTAAATATTTCAGTTTGTAATTTCTAAAGTAAGGAGTTTTCTTTCAGAACCACAAAATAATTATCAAAATCAGGAAATTAAAGTTGATATAATACTATTCTTTAAAGACCTTAAGAATATTTTTTAATTGCTGTGTGATATGCTTAATGATATGCATTTGTGTTTTGCCCTTTGGGCTCTCTAAAGTCAGTTTTTGTCACTCCATTATTGGAAATTGTGGTTTGGAGTTGTGGTGTATGTTTCTGCAGGAAATGTTGCTTGAAAACTTAAGTAGATGTTTTAAATTTCTTTTTTTTTAATTGGAGTATAATTGCTTTACAATGTTGTGTTAGTTTCTACCGCACAGCTCTGTGAATCCGCTGTCTGTGTACATATATCCTTCCCCTTTTGAGCTTCCCTCCCCCTCTCCATTCCACCATCTAGGTCATCACAAAACACTGAACTGGGCTCCCAGTGCTATAAAGTCGCTTCCCACTAGCTATCTGTTTTAGGCATAATAGTGAATATGTATCAGTGCTACTCTCCCAATTTGTCCCACCCTCCCCTTCTCCTGTGTCCACAAGCCCATTCTCTATGTCTGCATCTCTATTCCTGCCTTGCAAATAGGTTCATAAAAATGATCTCATTTATGAATTTTTTTAGCTCTATAAATTAACTTCTAGGTTTCTTAAAATTTTCTGTTTGAATATAGCTGATCTTAAATTGTTTACCTTCCTTTATTTATTAAGAAAATATTTATTAAACACCTTTTCTTAAGGCTTCTGGATATACGAAAATGGATAAGATAGGTCCCTAACTTCAAGAAGCTCATTATTTAATAGAAAATTTTCTGTTTTGATGACTTACTTATTAATGTGCATGAATTCATAGTTTATAGTTTTGAATATCATGTGGCTATAGGCAACAAATAGCTGTTCTCACAAGCACAAAAACAGTATTTTATAAAAATAGCCTATGCTTTATTTGTTAAAAGAAAGCCTTTTCAAATAATAAAGTTAAATTTATAGTAAGGCTCTGGTATCATCATCATGTGTGATAATTACCCTTTGAAATAGCTTTTAGGCAGCTGTAGTAAGCGTGATCCTTCATTTTGTCTAAATTTATATAAGTGAGAACTCCAAAAACAAGACAAACAAAAATTCCTTTAATTTTTTATCTTTTACTTAAAGGTGCTTTATGTTATAATGATTAATAGAAGAAAGGAAGTGATTTTTTTTTAAAGCATATCAAACATTTTAAAGAGTTACATTTGAATTTAAAATGCTTGAATAGAATTGGTCTCGTGTGCCATTTGGTTTGGCTTACTTTGAAGTCTTGGATGCAAAAGGTCTGACCAGAAAGTATCAAAGAGCAAAATGTGAAACCTTAGCCAGGAAAAATAAAGTGATCAAACAGCTAAGTCATGAAAGAAAATATTTACACCAGACGAAGCTTGCAGTTGATTCAAAAGACAAATATTAAGGAACAAAAAAGTAAAACATTAACATCTGTTTCAAAATACTGTAATGAGTTAGAAATTGGACATTCATTTCAGTTGGCCAGTAGCTTAATACCTTGTTAAAACATCAGACAGATGGTGAAAACCACTTATATTTATCTCACCAGTCATACTCATGGCAGAGTTGTGGTAGTTTTCTCTGAGTGTTAAAATGCAGTGCTAAAGAAGAGGCACTTGTTGGAAGGAGATAACCTATATTAAAAAATAAGCCTAATGTTTACTGTTTTTATTAATTAACTTAACATGTCCTTGATTAAAAAGGAATTTGGAGCATAAGTCACCACATATAAAATATGTGATAGGACTGGAATTAGAATACAGGCTTTATGATATCAAGGTCATTGCTTTTCCACTAGACTTCACTTATCTGAAGAGATTTCACACATTCATTTACAAGAGCAATGTGATCAACTAAGGGTAAAATGGCATCATAGTGCCAATTTTAGTCTATGGAAATGTGCCTCAACCTTTTTAGTTATCAAGGAAATCCAAATGAAAACTATTGTACAATGGTTTGTGAGTCTCACCCCCAGATGGCCAAACATTAGAAAGTCTGTCACTGCTGTCCAACAAGTTTTGGAGAAGTAAGCAATAGAATCTGTTGTACACCGCTAGTAGGAGTATAAATTGGTACAACCCCTCTCAAGAAGCATTTGGTGTGGTGTTATGAAGTTGAAAGTGCACATGTCTTATGGCCTAGAAATTCAGTGCTAGCTGTATACTCCTGGGGAGACTTTTGCTAGAAGTGTTGCTACACAGCAACATACTATGTGTAGAAATACACGTACTACTTCTAGCAACAGAGTTTATAGTACAAAAGAAAGGAAATAAATGATCATTGACATTTGAATGAATAATATATTCACAAAACAGACATAAAAATGACTTAAATCTACATACAGCAATGTGAATGGCTCTTTTAAATAAATAATGTTGACTAAAGAAAGCAAATCACAAAGGAATAATGGCAGCATAACTCCAGTACTATAAAGTTCAGATATGTGCTTGACTGGGCTTCCCGGGTGGCTTAGAGGGTAAAGCATCTGCCTGCAGTGCGGGAGACCCGGGCTCGATCCCTGAGTTGGGAAGATCCCCTGGAGAAGGAAATGGCAACCCACTCCAGTATTCTTGCCTGGAGAATCCCATGGAGGGAGGAGCCTGGTAGGCTACAGTCCATGGGGTCGCAAAGAGTCAGACATGACTGAGCGACTTCACTTTCACTTTCAAACAACATATTAATAGTTTTAAGGGTTACAAACATGGTAAAACTGTAAATAAATGGAAGACAATTATCAACACAAAAATAGGGACTTTTAGTGATAATTTCATATTCATTATTTAAACTGGTTGGTAGGTACATGAGTGTTCTTTTAAGCTTTATTCTTTATACCTTATTCATATTTAATAGTCTATATTTCATATTTATTAAAGTAATTTTTAAAAAAACACTTATGTTGGTGAAGGTTAAGGAAAAGAGGCAGCTTTATATACTGCTTATGAGAATATAAATTGCCATAACCTGAAAGGGCAACTTGGCAGTATATATAAAAATTTAAAATACATCTACCTTATGACTTTGTAGTGCCATGTCTAGGAATTTGTCTTTCATCTATATATTTATGGGAAATGGGATATCTGTAATATATCCATCTGAGCATTTAAAGTAGTAGTCAACTTCCAAATAGCCTCCTTCAGAGTTGTATCACATAAATTAAGTGTATCAGTGCAATGAAATTATTGACAGTTTTCAAAAAGAATGAGACAAATCTATACTTATAAGAATGATCTCTAAAATATATTTTGAGTGAAAAAAAGTACAAAATAGTGCATATACTATACTTCCCTATACAGCAATGATGATAAGTGGTCAACTTTATTTGTGCATAAATATGTGTGAGTGACTGGTGTACAGAGATCGGAAAGAGTCTTATGTTTCAATTTATATGTTTTTACAGATTTTGACATTCCTACTATTCAGAAGAACAAATATATTTTCAAAGATAAAATTTAAATAAGAGTTAAGTATAAAGAGAAGATAGGCAGTAAGGAAGAAGGAAAAACACCTGGAAGCCTGGAAGTCTGAAAGCAGTGTGTTAATACAGAGGAAAACAAAGGAGCTGAAGGCGAGATAGGTTTAACATTCCTTGAGACTCGTGTATTTCCTCTTGATTCCTAGACATAAGGCCTGTATTATGGTAGTTAAGAATTCTTCCTAGCAAGAGTTGTTCATTTAACCTCATTGAACTTTTGTATGGATTATACTGTACTGATAGTAAAGACGTGCCACTACATACATATTTCCCCCTTTCTAGCTCATAGTAATAAATTCATTCTTAAATTATACCATTTTAGGTATCCATCATACTTGGCACCTGAGGTAATTGCGCAAGGAATTTTCAAAACCAGTGATCATGTGCCAAGTGAGAAACCATTGCCTTCTGGCCCCAAATCAGATGTCTGGTCTCTTGGAATCATTTTATTTGAGCTCTGTGTGGTATGTATAAAGAAATATTAAACTAATAAAAATAGTGTGTTTATTAGAAAAATATTTTGGGGTAGGAAAGCTGTTTAGTAATAGCATCTTTTTATCTTTTTTTGCAAATTGACTAGATATGGGGATAAAAGGCTGAAATCTCAATTTGATTTTTAAAAAAATTCCTCTTGACAATTTACTTGTATATTATTTTGGTATACCTAGAAATATTTGTACCTGTACTAAGTATTAAAAACTTACACTATATTAAGTGTAAAAAGCATATTTAGAAATATTTGCACTAAAACTGTTACACATTTTGGTATATTCATGCTCTCTCTCCCATCTATGGTATTCTTTCTTCCTTAAATATCTTTTTCTCCCCTATTCTGTCTTCATTAAGACTCACTTATTAAGAGTTGGCTTTTTATGAGGCCTTCCTGAAATATCCTCTATATTTATTTGTGTAATAAAGACTATACAGCTATTGTAAACAAAGGAATTAAAAATGCAGTAGCTTAGAGAGTTCCCTGGTGGTCCAGCTGGTTAAAACTTCGAGCTTCCAATGCAGGGGGCACAAGTTGCATCCCTGGTCAGGGAACAAAGATCCCACGTGCATGCAGCCAAAAAAATAAAATGCCAATATCATCATAATAAAGATTTTTTTTAATGCAATGCCCTAAAGAACACAGATGTTTTTCTCCCTCATATAACAGTCCTCTGAAAGAGTGGGCTCTGTTCCACAATGTCATGCCAAAACTTAGGCTATCAGAGATCGCTCTGAAAGAGGCTGCTTTATCCTCCTTTTTAGCCATAAGAAAAGGAGAGGAGTGAATTCTTGGTAACTGTCTTTAAGAAAATGATGTAAAAGTTATAGGTATCCACTCTACTTTCCACTTGACAGTTTACTCGTGTGGCCATAGAGAGGTGCCTGGTAGGTAGATGAGGATGAGTTTGGAGGGACAGCTAATATTTTGTTGATTCTGCCTCCAAGTACCTACCATGGTTAGTCTCTGTTTTCTTTGCTCTCTTCTATTTTAGCATTTGTTGTATTTGTCTACTTGGGCAATGAGGTCTTTAGGGGCAGACAATTTTATTGCTTATGTGTTGTTCTGTCTTCCAGTGGATTTTTAAAGTATTTTTGAAAATATTAACTCATTGATCTTTACCATATCTAAGGATTAGGATGATATTATTTTCATTTCGTGTGTTTTGTGTACCAGTTCAACAGCAGCAGTAGTAAAAGCACAATAGTTAAGAGACAGGCTTTCATAGTCAGAGAGAACTTGGTTTAAAATCTTAGGCAACAAAGTGTAGTTGTGTGGCTTAAGGTAACTAATGTAACTTCTTAAGGCTTTGGTTCTACTTTCAAAAATAATCATATCTATATTGTAAAGCTATTGGAAAAATTAAATGAAAACCATATATAAAGTACTTAGTATAGGGTATTATATCACAGTACATAAATGTTAGCTTTTATTATTAACACTTAAATGTTAACAATAACTTGGTAGCTTATACATTGGCATTGTTTTTTGTAAGGGAAAATGCCAGACTTGCTGATTCTTTGCTGTCCTTTGTCTAGACCATCTTACTTTTCATTGGTATGAAATTACAGTAAATCTCATTTTTGTTTAAAATCATAGCCTAAATGAAGAATTTTCTTGGAATGTAAAGTATACATAAGTGTAAATGTGACAAATGTAGCTTTTCCTTTTTATTACCATTACTTATAGTTAAACTACTTATGATCTGGGTATTTCTTATATGAGTAATTCAGTTCAACAAATGTTGATGAGTATTTTCTGTGTGTATAATAATACAACAGGAATAAACTGTGATTAAAATGTATTGTCAAAGAGCCTATAATGTAATGCAAATCCATAAACTTTGAAGATAGGCACAAAGAACTGCATGAGTTATAAGAAAGGAAATATTAATTCCATAATAGGGGCTTTATGACATTTTAAGAGGTACTCAAAGTTTAGACAGTCCAGGTTTAGGATGGTTTAAATCTTCCTCTACCTCATCAAACCTTTAGATTTCATACAAGATATTAAATATAAATTAATAAGTAAAATGGATAGGAGCCATATCCTAGGAGACTTTGAATGCCATATTGAGAGGATTATTTTTATATAAGGTCGGGGGGACATTTAAAGTTTTTAAGCAAGCTGAAATCAAACCTGCAGTTTTAGAAGATTAGTTTTTTTAAAGGTGGGTCTTTTAAAATTTAATTTCTATTGGACTATAGATGTTTTACAGTGTTGTATTAGCTTCAGGGGTACATCATGTGTATGTACACATACATCCACTCTTTTTTAGATACTTTTCCCATATAGATCATTACAGAGTACTGTATAGCACTTACTGTGTTTTACAGTAGGTCCTTAATAGTTATCTGTTTTATATATAGTAGTGTGTATTATATATGTCAACCCCAGTATCTCAATTTATCCCTCCGTCCCCTTACCTCCAGAAACCATAAAGTTGTTTTCTACATCTGTGACTCTTGTTTTGTAGGTAAATTCATTTGTACCATTTTTTTTAAATTCCACATGTAAGCAATATTATACAATATTTATGACTTTGGTTTCACTCAATATGGCAATCTCTAGGTGCATCCATGATGCTGCAGATGACATTATTTCATTCTTTTTCATGACCGAGTAATATTTCACTGTACATATCTTCTTTGTATTTCATTGTACCACATCTTCTTTATCCATTCCTCTTTCAGTGGACATTTAGGTTGCTTCCATGTCCTGGCTATTGTAAATAATACTGCAGTGGGCTTCGGGGTGCATGTATCTTTACAAATTATGGCTTTCCTGGGATATATGCCCACTTAACCATATGGTAGCTCTATTTTTAGTTGTTTAAGGAATCTCCATATTGTTCTCCATAAAGGCTGTACCAGTTTACATTCTCACCAACAATGTAGCACTGTTCTCTTTCCTCTACACCCTCTCCAGCATTTATTATTTATAGATTTTTTTATGATGGCCATTCTGACCAGTGTAAGATGATACTTCATTGTAGTTCTGATTTACATTTCTCTAATAATTAATGATGTTTGGCATCTTTTCATGTGCTTTTTGGCCATCTGTGTGTCTTCTTTGGGGAAATTTCTATTTGCAAATATTTTCTCCCATTCTGTGGGTTTTTTTCATTTTGTTTATGATTTCCTTTGCTGTGCAAAAGCTTTTAAGTTTAATTAGGTCCCTTTTGTTTATTTTTGTTTTTCATTACTCCAGGAGGTAGATCAAAAAAGATCTTGCTTCAATTTATGTCAGAGAGTGTTCTGCTTATGTTTTTATATAAGAGTTTTATGGTATCTGGCCTTACAGTTAGGTCTAGAAGATTAATATTGATAGTAATAAAGAGATTGAAAAGAGAGAGAGGAAGGGCAATTTGTTTTCAATGATCTCTCCACCTGTAGTTCTAATTTCATAAGACTTTAAGAAAGTTTTTTCTTCTCTATTAAAAAAAAGAAAATCAGAGCCTCTTTCGCTGCATAAAGACCAAGCTGTCTTCTTACACCTTCTCCTTCTAAGTCTTTTTAAATGATCATACAAGTTTACTTTGTTTATAATAATAGAAACATAATAATAGCCAAAATTTATGAAGCATTTTCTTTATGCAGAAAATGCTAAGCAGTTTTTTATACATCATATAACCTTCACCACAACCTACATGGCATGTATAGTTAATATTCCAATTTATAAATGAGAAAAGTGAGCTTTTAAGTGGTCAAGTAATTTACCCATAGTATATAACTCATGGTGGAAAGTCCAGCTTGACGCACAATAGTTGCTCAACGCATAATCATTGAAGTTGTGCCTGATTCAAGACTGTTTTTCAAGGAGCCCTCTGAAACCCACTAATAAGGAAACAACTAAAATATAACATATGTATCTTAAAATAAAGGAATATACCAGTTACTATGGAAAACACAAAGATGCTTGTCTTAAGTCATTTTGAGAAGAGGAAAAAATGTTGTGAATATTTCTTAATGGAGACAACAGATTACCTGGATCATGATATATAAGTAAGAATTAGTTGGGTAGATGAAAAGGTAATAAGACATTTTGGTCTCTTAATCAAATAAGACTCCTGGAGTCCCTCTAGACAACCAGATATATGTGGGTCTCAAAAATGAAGAATGCTTGAGATCAAACTAAAATGTAATGATTATTAGATATACAAAATGTTTAAATGGTAAGCATTATGCAACATTAAAAAAATGTATGTCACCAATGATTTTTCTTTAGAGGAGCCAATTCAAAAAAATCTGATAAAACCTCTGAAGAGAAATAGAGATAATTAAAAAATCATTTTCAGCAATGAAAAATAAAACCTCCCTGGGAAGAATATGTAAATGTTAACAAGAATTTCTTATATCTTTTATGTAGGGAAGAAAATTATTTCAGAGTTTGGATATTTCTGAAAGACTAAAATTTTTGCTTACACTGGGTAAGTGTCTCACAATTGATTATCTTTCAGTTATAAATATAATCTTTAGTGAGAGTAATTATGCACATAGAGAATGTGTTCATCAAAATAGTGACTACACTGAAATATCTTCACTTTCTTCAGTTTTCCAATGATCAGTGATAAGCATTAACAGGACAGTTTAAGCACCCTTGAGGTACTATAGGAGAGCTTTTCCTTATTCACTGTAAGGAATTATAATGTCCTGGGGTGTAATCTTAGCCTTATGATCTAGCCAACCAAACTAACTTTTGAATCAAAATATGAACTTATAAAATTGTACTTCTCTGTAGCAGTTACCTTCAATGTGCTATAACCTTTGAGCTTTCCATTTAGTGAATTATATGTAAGTAATGACCGAGGAAGAATGTTTATTTTTCCTTGTAACAAGCTCATATATTTCACATGTGTATAATCCAAATACTTGTAATTCACATTTATAAATATTTGTGTAATCCACTTTAGAGTAGACTAAGTTAAGGACGTATGGTAAAAAAAGGAGAGAAAAACAGTGATAGAGCACTTTGTATAAAAGAGTGTCAGATTGGTGTCCAGGTTAATAAAGTCTACAAATATGGATGTGTATAGAATAATATTAGTGAATATTAAATAACAATGAATTGTAAATAAAATTGTATAAAATTTTACAATTTTATCACTTTTATTTCAAAGATTGGTAATATGGCTATTAAGGAGTCTTGGAGATCTATAAATGGTGTCTATAGGCTAAACCTTATAGTTTAAAGACCAGAAAAATGTGTGTACATTCTTCAATTGTATTTAATAAAAGCAGTCTTATAATCATAAAAATAAAATAAAGCCTTTTTTCATTTATTAAAACATATAAGGAAACTTGACAAAGTCTCAAGCTTTTTAATATTCCAAGTTCCAAAATTGCATTATACAATTTAAAATAATGTTATTAAAGTTTAATTCCCAGTCTGGTAAGTTGTAAAAGCAGCTTTAATTCATGTAATTTTCCTCTTTTATAGACTGTGTAGACGACACTATAATAGTTCTGGCTGAGGAGCATGGTTGTCTGGACATTATAAAGGTTTGTCATTAATCTGTTATTGAAAATTTATTTTGCATACTTGGGATCCAGTAGCAAACTATTTTAAAGCAAAGGCTTACCGAAGAAGTCAAAACTTCTTAAAGTAGAAAATGATGTAAGAAATATAAATTTTTAAGTGGATTGTTTAAAATAATTACTTTCTCTCTCTGTTTACCAGGAGCTTCCTGAAACTGTGATAAATCTTTTAAAGAAGTGCCTCACCTTCCATCCTTCCAAGAGGTTGATATCAAGATTTGGGGATTATTATTGAGATCTTAACATATAAGTACTTAATTTTTTAATACTAATGGATTAAATAAGAATATTAACATGTAATAATGTATGATTGATATTAGTATCATAAATGTTAGTTTTGGCTTTAATGTATGGTCATAAGAGAAGAAAAAAATAATTAAAACATGATCAGAAAGCTGGCATATACCAAAGGCAGCCACTAGTTCATTTTCTAAACTATGGAAGGTAGATATGCCCTAGATACAATGATACGAGAAAAGTGAGAACAAAAGTTTATTGCCAAATAAACATTGTAGAAAAACACTTAGTGAGTTAAGTTAATAATTGTTGATAATGTAAAAGGATTTCTTAGAAGTTTTATTATTTTCATTTGATGATGTCACTGTTACCCATTCATTTGTCCCTAAACTCTGTAAGTATGTAATATTTGGAAATAATAGATTCTAATTTATCTTTATGAAAACATCTTTATCAAGACATGTTCGAATGAGAGGAATGGTATTAAAAGCATAGTTTTGGGTAAATATACCACATGAATTTAACTCAGACCATTATATCTACTACTGTGGGCAGGAATCCCTTAGAAGAAATGGAGTAGCCATCATAGTCAACAAAAGAGTCCAAAACGCAGTACTTGGGTGCAGTCTCAAAAACGACAAAATGATCTCTGTTCATTTCCAAGGCAAACCATTCAATATCACAGTAATCCAAGTCTATGCCCTGACCAGTAACGCTGAAGAAGCTGAAGTTGAATGGTTCTATGAAGACCTACAAGACCTTTTAGAACTAACACCCAGAAGAGATGTCCTTCTCATTATAGGGGACTGGAATGCAAAAGTAGGAAGTCAGGAAACACATGGATTAACAGGCAAATTTGGCCTTGGAGTACAGAATGAAGTAGGGCAAAGGCTAATAGAGTTTTGCCAATGTTTCTATGACACACGGGTCATAGAAAAAAACACCCTCTTCCAACAACACAAGAGAAGACTACACATGGACGTCACCAGATGGCCAGCACCGAAAGCAGATGATTATATTCTTTACAGCCAAAGATGGAGAAGCTCTGTACAGCCAGCAAAAACAAGACTAGGAGCTGGCTGTGGCTCAGATCATGAACTCCTTATTGCCAGATTCAGACTTAAATTGAAGAAAGTGGGGAAAACCACTAGACCATTCAGATATGACCTAAATCAAATCCCTTATGATTATACAGTGGAAGTGAGAAATAGATTTAAGGGACTAGATCTGATAGAGTGCCTGATGAACTATGGATGGAGATTCATGACATTGTATAGGAGACAAGGAGCAAGACCATCCCCAAGGAAAAGAAATGCAAAAAAGCAAAATGGCTGTCTGAGGAGGCCTTACAAATAGCTGTGAAAAGAAGAGAAGCGAAAAGCAAAGGAGAAAAGGAAAGATATAAGCATCTGAATGCAGAGTTCCAAAGAATATCAAGGAGAGATAAGAAAGCCTTCCTCAGCGATTAATGCAAAGAAATAGAGGAAAGCAAGAGAATGGGAAAGACTAGAGATCTCTTCAAGAAAATTAGAGATACCAAAGGAACATTTCATGCAAAGATGAGCACAATAAGGCACAGAAATGGTATGGACCTAACAGAAGCAGAAGATAGTAAGAAGAGGTGGCAAGAATACACAGAAGAACTATACAAAAAGATCTTCACTAGCCAGATAATCACAATGGTGTGATCGCTCACGTAGAGCCAGACATCCTGGAATATGAAGTGAAGTGGGCCTTAGGAAGCCTCACTACGAACAAAGCTAGTAGAGGTGATGGAATTCCAGTTGAGCTATTTCAAATCCTAAAAGATGACGCTGTGAAAGTGCTGCATTCAATATGCCAGTAAATTTGGAAAATGCAGCAGTGGCCATAGGACTGGGAAAGGTCAGTTTTCATTCCAATTCCAAAGAAAGGCAATGCCAAAGAATGCTCAAATTACCACACAATTGCACTCATCTCACACGCTAGTTAAGTAATGCTCAAAATTCTCCAAGCCAGGCTTCAGCAATACATGAACCGTGAACTTCCAGATGTTCAAGCTGGATTTAGAAAAGGCAGAGGAACCAGAGATCAAATTGCCAACATCCTCTGGATCATCAAAAAAACAAGAGAGTTCCAGATAAACATCTATTTCTGCTATTGACTATGCCAAAGCCTTTGTGTGAACCGCAACAAACTGTGGAAAATTCTGGAAGAGATGGGAATACCAGACCACCTGACCTGCCTCTTGAGAAATGTGTATGCATGTCAGGAAGCAACAGTTAGAACTGAACATGGAAAGCAGATTGGTTCCAAATAGGAAAAGGAGTACGTCAAGGCTGTATATTGTCACTCTGCTTATTTAACTTACATGCAGAGTACATCATGAGAAACCCTGGGCTGGAGGAAGCACAAGTTGGTATCAGGATTGCTGGGAGAAATATCAATAACCTCAAATAGGCAGATGACACCGCCCTTATGGCAGAAAGCAAAGAAAAACTAAAGAATCTCTTGATGAAAGTGAAAGAGGAGAGTGAAAAAGCTTGCTTAAAACTCAACATTCAGAAAATTAAGATCATGGCATCCGGTCCCATCACTTCATGGCAAATAGATGATGAAACAGTGGAAACGGTGAGAGACTTTATTTTTTTTGGCTCCAAAATCACTGCAGATGGTGATTGCAGCCATGAAAGTAAAAGACACTTGCTCCTTGGAAGAAAAGTTATGACCAACCTAGACAGCATATTAAAAAGCAGAGACATTACTTTGTCGGCAAAGGTCCATCTAGTCAAAGCTATGGTTTTTCCAATAGTCATGTATGGATGTGAGGGTTGGCCATAAAGAAAGCTGAGCACTGAAGAATTGATGCTTTTGAACTGTGGTTTTGGAGAAGACTATTGAGAATCCCTTGGACTGCAAGGAGATCCAACCAGTCCATCCTAAAGGAAATCAGTCCTGGGTGTTTTTTGGAAGGACTGAAGCTGAAACTCCAATACCTTGGCCACGTGATGTGAAGAACTGACTCATTTGAAAAGACCCTGATGCTGGGAAAGATTGAAGGCGGGAGGAGAAGGGGATGGCAGAAAATGAGATGGTTGGATGGCATCACTGACTCAATGGACATGAGCTTGGGTGAATTCTGGGAGTTAGTGATGGACAGGGAGGCCTGGCATGCTGCGGCTCATGGGGTCGCAAAGAGTCAGACACGATTGAGCGACTGAACTGACTGAACTGATACCACATTAAGAGAGTAGGAAGAAAATCAGAAGATAGTATTGGTTTATAATTTTATTATTCAATTAGGATATTCAGTGAAGCAAGTTTATAATGGTCAAGCTGAATGTAAAAAATGGAGATACTCATATGTAATAATATTTGATAAGTTGTAAAGTACAAAAAGCACAAAAGAGCTAAAAAAGTCAGTATTTATTTATAATCATTTGATTCTTTTTTAAAGGTGTATATCTAGACTCTAATAAGGAGAGCTTTATTATTTTCTATGCTAATGAGGTGTTCATGACTTTTAATTATTCCCTTTTAGGTGTAACATTACTCAAGGAACATTTTAATGACTTTCATTCATGTGCTGTATTTTAAATGTGTTTCTTAAGGCCAACCCCAGATGAGTTAATGCAGGACAATGTGTTCAGTGAAGTGTTACCCTTATACCCTCCCTTTATCAAACCTGCCAGCCTGTTTTCTTCTTCTCTGAGATGTGCTGATTTGACTCTGCCGGAGGATATCAGTCAGTTGTGTAAAGGTAATGATAAAGAATACTAAGAATAGAAGCCATGTGTTTAAAGGAAGTACCCTTATCCTAATTTCAGTTTTGAATTTGTCAACAATATATATTAATATTAGTGAGACTTTTTGGATACTTATCTGAGAATTAAGTAATTTTGGAGTGGTTAAAATATAACCTAACATTTTAATCCTTTAAATTTAAATTACTTTGGAGCAAGGACTTCTAAGAATCAAAGAAAGGAAGTAGTATCAAACAAAAAATTTTTTCTTATTATGTAAACCAGGGTCCTAATCAGATCTGGTTTTCAATGGAATTTCTGTTACCTCAATATTTACATAGATTTCATAAAATTTATTATAAATTATCTAAAAATCATATTATTGTTAAGTGCATTATTATTATATTCCATGTTTGTAACAGAATACCACCTTTTCTCTTTTCATTCCTCTCTAAAAATTACAGCTCTCAAAATGTGTTTTTTAGTGACACCAGTTTATATAAAAAATTATCATGACATAATCATGGTAGGAAATACTAAATATTCATTCAGTCAGATACTTACTGAGTTTCTACTATGTTCAATACACTATATCTTCAAGTATCATTTGTGCCAACTGGGGAGGTAAACAGACATTCAATCACATAGTTTCTTTTGTAAATGAAGATCCAAGACTTCCTTGGCAATCCAAGTGGTTAACATTCTGCACTTCCTATGTAAGGGGGATGGGTTCAATCCCTGGTGGGAGAACTAAGGTCACACATGCTGTGTGGAGTGGCCAAAAAAAAAATTAAGTGAAGGTCAGTATGAACATAGTACAATGGAATCAAAGCCTCTGTGAGACATCAAGACCTTTAAAAGAGGCAGAAATTGTCTCAAGACAAAGCATGGGACAGGGTGTGCTGGTTGCCTACTCAAGTGCTTTTTTTTGCCCCTATTTCTTTCCTGCAGGGCTTGGTATATCTAGTGTGTGTGTGTGTGTGTGTATCTCCCATATATATATGCCTATGTATATATATCTCTGATATAGAGGATAAAAATCACACTTTTTTCTCAAAAGAAGCTGGATGCACAACCAGTATGCATTTCTGCATTTAATCCTCTATGCATTTTGTAATATGAATATTGTAAAGGGAATCTTACTGTGTTCTTCAGATTTTACTTTTTTAAAATGTCAGCTATTATTGCCTGTTGCCTTTTAATAAAAACAGAAGGTGTAAGAGCTATTTTTTAAAATTTTCCATTAATAGATATAAACAATGACTACCTGGCAGAAAGATCTATTGAAGAAGTGTATTACCTTTGGTGTTTAGCTGGAGGTGACTTGGAAAAAGAGCTTGTGAACAAGGAAATCATTCGATCCAAACCACCTATCTGCACACTCCCCAAGTAAGGAAAGAAAACATCTCTTGGAAATGAGAGAAATCTAGTAATAACTTTTTTTAATTTGATCGTTTTTCCTTTTGGTAGGTAGACATTCTAGCTAAGTGATTGTGAAAACAATTTGAAATCAATACCTTGCTTTCTTGTCAGGAATTTCTTTTTTTATTCAGTTTTTCCATTTTTAAAAAATTTTATTTCTTAATTGGTAGAAAATTGCTTTACAATTTAGTGTTGGTTTCTGCTGTACAACAACACAAATCAGTCATATTTATATATATATATATATATCCCTTTCCTCCTGAGCCTCCCTACCTTCCTCCAGTCTCACCTATCTAGGTCATCACAGAGCACCAGGCTAGGTTCCCTGTGTTATTTAGCAACTTCCCACTATTTTACAGATGGTAATATATATATGACAATGCTGCTTTCTCAATTCATCCCACCCTCATCATCCCCCTCAATGGACATGAGTTTAAGTAAACTCTGGGAGTTGATGATGGACAGGGAGGCCTGGTGTGCTGCAGTCCATGGGGTCACAAGGAGTCAGACACGACTGAGCGACTGAACTGAACTGATTTTCCCCTGTGTCCACAAGTCTGTTGTCTACTAGGTTCATTATTACCATTTTTTTTTTAGGTTCCATATATATGCATTAATATACAATACTTGTTTTTCTCTTTCTGACTTAGTTCACTCTGTATAAGAGGCTCTAGGTTCATCCACTTCACTACAGCTGACTCAAATTTGTTCCTTTTATGGCTGAGTAATATTCCATTATGTAAATGTACAACTTCTTTATCCATTCATCTGTTGATGGACATCCTGGTTGCTTCTTTCCTGGCTATTGTAAATATTGCTGTAATGAACATTGGGGTACATGTGTCTTTTAGAGTTCTGGTTTTCTCTGGATATATGCCCAAGAGTGAGATTGCTGGGTCATATGGTAGATTTATTCCTGTTCTTTTAAGGAATCGCCATACTGTTTTCCATAATGGCTGTATCAGTTTGCATTCCCACCAACAGTGCAAGAGGTTGACCTTTTCTCCACGTCCTCTCCAGCATTTATTGTTTGTAGATTTTTTGTTGATAGCCACTCTGACTAGTGTGAGGTGATTCATTATATAGTTTTGATTTCCATTTCTCTAATAACAAGTGTGAGCAGCTTTTCATGTGTTTCTTGGCCATCTGTGTGTCTTCTTTGGCAAAATGTTTGGTAGGAGTTTCTAATTGCAGAGTTCTTATCAGTGCTTTTGTTATTTTTAAAACTACTGTTTTTAATAAATTATTTGTTTTATGATCTATTTGAAGTAAAGGTATTATTATGGAACATCTCACAATAGTTGGTGATCAATAAAAAAAATAGTACAAATAGAACGGTAATATTTAAGGGAGTTAATATACTAGGCCAGTATGCCCATTATGAGGAACTATTTTTTTTTTTTTACTTCTAATGATATTTTAAAATGTACTGAGAGACCTCATTGCTTGTCCTAGAGATATCATGGTACTAAAGCACTGTTGAAAAACTGCAGAATTGTATAAGGTCTTAGACACAATCTTGTAAATTACTTAGAGTTAAATGACAATACAATGCTAAGAGCCAAAACTGTTAATTGTTCCATTGCTCATCATATTCGTTCATAAAAATGAGAACCTACATTTCTTTCCATCAGTACTTTAAAGTTTTAATTTTAGGTTTTAGGACTAGATTTGATCTTTGTAGGTAACTATAAAAACCATCTGCTGATCGTTTTTTTCTTCGTATGTAAATTTTAGGTTAATTGTTTGAATACGGCACTAATTCTGTACCTTTCCCCCCTCTTAAACTGATTCTTAAATATTAACTTCAATTGTACTGTTCACGTGATGAATTAAGTAGAAAAATCAGAAATAAGATGATGGCAATTCCAAGAGCAAATGCTTTGAAGGATATAAAAATTAATTCTCTAAAATTCTAAATATGTTTATTACTCAGTAATCTTTCTCCTGAGAAGTTATCATCATTATCATTTTATTTTCTTCCTCCTTTTATCATTTTTTACCTATATAAAGTTGCTCAGGAACATGTTACATACTGTCAGTGTAATTTTATCATTGCACTGCATGAACAGTGTAAATCATATTCTTGTATCCCTAAAATGCTTTGTATTCATATACTGTATTTATAGGGGCCTCCCGGGTGGCTCAGTGGTAAAGAATCTGCATGCAGGAGTCTTGGGTTCAGCCTCGGGAAGGACCCTGAAGGAGGAAGTGGCAGTCCACTCCAGTATTCTTCCCTGTAGACATGGGCAGAGTTGCCTAGCAGGCTGCAGTCCATGGGGTTGCAAAGAGTCAGACACAACTGGGTCACTGGGCATACATGCACTGTGTCTATACAAACTCAACATATATTTAAAAATGATTTTTTTGGAGAAATTTCAACCACCAATTACAGATTTTATTCAGTCTAAAATTTCTTTCTTTCTTTTGATAAAGAGATTTATGATTTAGAGTGAATTTTATTTTCTAGAAGAAACAGTAAATTGGATTTCTGTGCTCATTAAACTTATTTTTTAAATCTCTTTTCAGTTTTCTCTTTGAAGATGGTGAAAGCTTTGGACAAGGTCGAGATAGAAGTTCACTATTAGATGACACCACTGTGACTCTGTCATTATGCCAGCTAAGAAATGTGAGAATGGAATTTTGGCAAATTTGCTTCAGACCTTTTTCCTTCTTCCCTCCCTCCCTTAGTGGCTTCTTCTTCTTTTTTTTTTTTTTTTTTTTAATAAAACCTTACAGATACACATGAAGCCTAGATTTCTTCCTGGTATCATAAAATATGTGAGCATTTCTTTAAGATATGTGCCCAGGAGTGACATTGTTGGAAAATAGGATCTGCGATCAGTCTAGTATCTATTGTTGTGTTTTCTGTTCACAGAAATGATCTTATCACTTTATCTTTTTACCATCATTGGATAAGGGTTCTCATTTCTCCATATATGATCCACATATGATCTTATCAAATTCTTAAAAAATTATTATTCTAAAAGGTGCAAAATGGTATTTTGCTGTAATTCTAATTTTTAATTACCAGATTATTGTACAGTTATGAGCCCTTTTATATTTTTTGTGATTTGCTTACCTCTTCAGTATATTACTAGTTTTTAATCTCTTGCCAGTGTTTTTGAATGATTTCTTATTGAGGATTTTAAAAATGTATTTATTTACATAGTCTTTGTTGGCTATACAGGCATACCTCAGTTATCTCACTTAGCTTTATGATGTTTCTTGCTCTAAAGTTAGTTTTGTTTGAAATTAATCTAGCTATCCTAGTTTTCTTTTAATTACTGTTATTCATGGTATATCTTTATTCCTTTACTTTTAATGTATCTATTTATATTTAAAGTGGGTTTCTTTCAGATAATGTAGAGTGTGTCTTTCTTACTACTTTTGAAGGAAAATTTTGTTGGATACAAAATTCTAGTTTTTTTTTTTTCTTTTATACTTTAAACATTTCACCCCACTCTCTTGCTTGCATGGTTTCTGAAGAGCTGTCTGATGTAATTCTTATCCTTTTGCTCTATAGGTAAGGTTCCTCTTTTAGTTTCTGTCAAGGTTTTCTATTTGTTATTTGAGTTTTTGCAGTTTAAATATGATATGCCTAGACATAGATTTTAAAAAAATTTTTCCTGCTTGATGGTCTCTGAGCTTCTTGGGATTTTTCATTTGGTGTATGTCTGATTTTAAAATTTCTGTCATTACTTCAAATATCTCTTCCATTTCTTTCTCTCTCCTCTTGGGTATTCCTGTCACACATAGGTTACATCCTCTGATTATTCCTTAGTATTTTCATCTTTCTGCTTATATTACCTACCTCTTCTTGCATGTGGTTCATTTTTTCCCTTATAACCTTTAGCATTTTAATCAGTTATTTTAAATTCCTGGTCTGATAATTCCAAAATCTCTGCCATATGTGAATCTGGTTCTGAAGAGTGCTTGGTCTCTGCAGAATGTCTTTTTTATACTTAGCATGCCTTACAATTTTGGGGGTGGGGGAGAATGCAACATGATATATTGGTAAAAAGAACTGTAATAAATAGATCTTCAGTGAAAGATTTCATGTTTATCTAGCTGTTTACTATTTGTGTAGCTTTTTTGTCAGAGTAAAATCCTCAAACGCCAATGTTCTTATCTTCCTTACTGTCTTTAGATTTCTCTGGAGACACAGAATCTGAGGCTTGCAGTTCTTTCAGCCGGAATTTCCTGTATCATACAGAAACTTTGTTGTTGCTCAGTCACTCAGGGTCCAACTTTGCAACCCCAGGGATTGCAGCTTGCCAGGCTTCCCGGTCCTTCACAGAAACTCTACATATGGAAATAAGATAGGGGAGGGAAAGTCGATTGAAGGGCTAATCCTATCATTAGGTCTCAGTGTTTTAGTGAGGCTGTGTCTCTGGGCTGTGGAACTCTCAGCTTCCCTCCTGTTACTTGAGGTGAGACAGGAAGGCTAGAGAGAGCAGTAATTGGGTATTTCTCTTCCCCACGTCAAGACTAGAAGGACCTAGAATTTTGTATTTCCCTTACCGCAAGTCATTTAGGCTCTGGTAAAATAGTTTCCCTGAAGAGCAGGCCTTTACTTAAGACAACAAGATACCCTAGGAGTAGTTCAAAATGGTTATTTTGCCCCTTCTCATGCAAGAAACAGGAGGGGATTTTTCTTAGACCTTCACCCTGAGAATATGTTGGGATTTACGGGGGTAAAGCTCAAAGAAGTGTGAAGTTTCCCTTAGGTCTGGGCCTCCACAGGCTTTTATCTCTCAAGCTCCTATTCTCTCTCAAATTGCTCAATCTGCAGCAGTCAGTTACCCTGCAAGTGTTTTACCAGGCTCCAGCAGTGGCTTCCGTTCCAGCTTAGTTGTGATTCTTTATATTTGTCATTGCTCCAGTTTTCTGGGTAACATTTTGCCCTGATTCTGATAGTTCTAAAGAAGGTTGTAATTTTCAGTTTTTTCAGCTTCTTTCTTGTTGTTAGGGCAGAAAGGATGACTTCCACGCTGATGGAGTATTGGTCTGAGGACCAAAATTTCTAGCCTTTTTATTTTTAATCACCTATGTGCATCCTCAACCGTGTCCAACTCTAAAGATAAAATAGGTAATTTCCCTTGTCTGTCTCTAGGCTAGCAGTTCAGCACCCTCTCCCCATGCACGCACGCGCACGTCCTCCCGGAGTTCTTTCTTTTCCTGGATGTAGCAGGGTCTCCCTCCAGTTTGACTGCCTGTGAATTAAGTGCCTGAGGCTTTATCCTGTTGTACTCTGAAACCCTTGTCCACAGTCCTCAGTGTCCTTTAGGACTAGCTTAGCCCCTTTCTCTCTAAATACAGTTTTGTGTCTTCTGTCACTGCATTTTCATTACTCTTATAGGCGTTTCCTCTCACTTAATATTTTAAATGTTATGGAGTAGGAGGATATTAGAATCTCTTTCCTGCTTAAATGCCAGCAACAGAAAATTAAAATATATAATTATTACATTTGATATTCTAAACTTACCATCCCTTTGAAGTGAAAGACTGTGTACAGTGGATAAAATAAGTAGCGATGCAAGGTGGTAAAAAATAAAATGTATCCAAAATATATGTTTCAACTACTTTTATTTAACTCTCATTTTGTTTCTTTAATTTAAATCTGATACAAGTGATATGAATACAAGTTAAATGAATGTGGACTTTAGTTTTATTTCCCCAATTCCCTTACAATTCCACTTTTGAAATTTAAAATACTTTTTTCTATAATTATTAAGAGAAAATTTTAATGTTATTAATTTTTAAAATAATATGGAAATGAATAATAATTTTACCTTATGCTTCTCTGTGTAAGAAATTTTGCCTTTTATAAACCTTTAATATGCTAAATTTTTAGCTAGAAAAAAAGCAGAAAAGATATTAACTATATTTATGACTTTCAGGACAGTAAAACTTAAAAATGTAAGTTAATAATACAGTAAAATTTGTGAAAATTTTAGTTTTCAACTTAGAATTTTAATCCATGAAAGAAATACCTAAACTCTTAAAAGCAAAATGGCAAATGCATGTTCAATTTTAGAGAAAGGCTAGGCATAAAGTCACTTTTTATCAGATTCATAGTGTTGGGGTTTTTTTGGCTTTTAAAAATTCTGGGAACAACTTCCATGGATGAGTGCATAGACGCTAATCAACTGAAGATCACAGCTCCATCTTCTACATCAGTCCCCAGAGAAGCAGATACTCTGCCTACCAGTTGGAAGTTGAACTGAGCAGCAGACAGGATGGCAGTAACTTTAATCACCCTGCTTACAGTGTATCTAAGATTTTACTTTACTCTGACAGCCTTCTGTTTTTAAAGACTATCTATAATTCTGGCAATATTATTATTTGGAGTAACATTTATTATAATGACTTTGTGAAAAAAATAAATTGATTTCTGTTAGTTGATTTATCAGCTGTTTGAATCATTTATGTTCAAAGTATGATGTGAGAAATTCTTTTGAATCCTTTTTATTATCCTCTTACTTTTGTCTAACTTTTTTATTAATGTCAAAACAAAAATCTGACTTTAAGTAATATGTATTCAAAAGTACCTTTTAAAATAATCTTCATATAATTTTTAAATAGTTATCCATTTGTTAAAATTTATACTAACTTTAGTATTTCTGAATACTTTATTTAGTATTTACATTTGGAAAACTTTTATAACAGGTATCTAATCTTTACAAGAGGTACCTAGAGGTAAAAATATCAAAAAACAAAAAGCAATTCTTCACAGATAAATTTAATCACTGGAGGCATGGCTTATTTTCATATTTGTGTTAGGAATGAATTTTAGACTCTATACTTTTCTTGTTACCTTTATAAATTCATATTTTTATGTTATTTTTTTCTTTTAAATATGGGTCAGCATTTCTGTCACAGATCCTAAATATCAAATATTTTCTCTCTCAATTCACAGAGATTAAAAGATGTTGGTGGAGAAGCATTTTACCCACTACTTGAAGATGAGTGAGTATATCATCTCCTTTTACATTTATTTTTCCTATCTGTTTATGTTATTCTGGTGAGTAGCTTGTACATTTTCTTTGGAAAGTTTTTCCTAAAATGAACACAAAAATGTGGTATTTTAATTTTTAAAAATTTTATACCTTTTGTCAACTTTTCTGCTTTTGTTTCTCTTTTACAGTCAGTCTAATTTACCTCATTCAAACAGCAATAATGAGCTGTCTGCAGCTGCCACCCTCCCTTTAATCATCCGAGAGAGGGACACAGAGTACCAGCTAAACAGAATCATTCTCTTTGACAGGCTGCTAAAGGTAGAGATTCTAAAGTGTAAAGTGTTACAAGTGCCCGTATCCAGTCCTTTTCTTTTATTCATTCATAATTCTTAGGGAATCTTGATGTCATGAGAAGACTAATTCTTATGACTTATGTTTTCTGATTAATTTTAATTATAAATGATACCTGTTCATAGTATATAAAATTAAAAAGTAAACAAGATGCAGGAATCTATGCACAATCATATTAGATATTAATATCCTTACTATTTAAAGAACACCTAAAAACCAAAAGAAAAAAGCACTATTATCTAAACAGGGAAGTAGATAAAGAACACAATAGAAATACAACTAGTCAGTAAATCTATTAGAGAATGTATCCTTACTATTAATAGAAATGTAAAAAAGTAAAATAGCCTTTTCTTGCATACCAAATTAGCAGAGTAATTAAGATATATTAAGATTGGAACTCTCATTCTTTTGGAATAAGTGTAAGTTGATAGAAACATTTTGTACAATAATTGAAGGTATATATCAAGAGCATTAACAACATCCATACCGTTTATCCTAATATTTCTCTTCTAGAAATTTCTCATGACATACAAATTTACAAATAAATTTGTATGCAAAGATATAGGAGAAACTGTAATAATATATTTATGTAATACTTTCTGTATCATCAGATATTTTACAAAGAGCCTTACTTATATTACTTTACCTGTATGAAACTGATATTATTCTCAGAATGAGTCTTTCTTAATTCTTGCAGAGCACAAGATAGAGAGGTATGGCTAAAAACAGTAGACTCAACTCCTCTCCTTGATTGTGTAATATGAGATTTACAGAAGATACAGAACTATTTCACTGCTAACTTTTATGTATTAATAACATCACAGTAATTTCAGGTACTTAGAAACGTTACAGTTCACCTTCAACTTTTTCACTGGTGTATTGAGAACTGGCTAAAGAGATGGCACTGGTAATTTGAGGTATTTTTCATATCTTTTTTTTTATCTGTAGGCTTATCCATATAAAAAAAATCAAATTTGGAAAGAAGCAAGAGTCGACATCCCTCCTCTTATGAGAGGTTTAACCTGGGCTGCTCTTCTGGGAGTTGAGGTAAAAAAGAAGAGAGAAGGTTAGAAGCTGATTAATAGTACTAGGAAAAAAGAATGAAAGTGCCTTCTGAATGCATACTTTTCAAGTTTTTAGAAAATTATTTAGTAAAATATGAGCATTAAGAATCTTTGACAATTTTAAGTGAAAAGAATAAAGGAATAGACTAGATAGAGTAGAAAAATATAATTGAAAGTTTATTTACCCTAATAGTGTATTTAATGAACTCAAATTGTCTTGATTATTAATTTTAAAATCAGAATATTTTAAGAATATATATATCCATCATTTGTAAGTCTATAGACCTGCATATAAAGTATGTTCCTCTAGGAACAGGTTTGCCTATTTATAAGTAGTTCTGTCTAAGTTTGGAGAAGTCTTCCACTCTAATTTGAACCTTGTCAGAAATCATTAACATAATTTAGTGCCTTTTGACACATCTGTCTTGTCAGAAGCACACTGCTAAGAGAAGTAGCAACTTTATCTTGTACAATACCCTATCGGTGGCAGTGAGGAAAGGAGAGGTGGCACAAAATTATTAGGGTGACTTGCAGTGCTCACAGAGAACAGCAGTCATAATAATGAGCCAAACCCCACCAGATTGTTCCCTTTTCTGTCAATTTCCTTGGCATCTTACCTTCATCTGTTCTCTTATAGATATCTTATGGATGTCCATCACCTATTTTTTGTGTGTGAATTTTCCCAAATATTTTTAATCCTTTTCACTCTCTGTTGAAAGATTTCCTTTCTTCCTTTTTTATTCTTTTGGTGAGAATCTCTGAACACTTTTGAGTTTGGTTGCTTCTTTTATAAGAATGTCTAATGTTCTATACCATACATCAGTAGGTAGAATTGTAATTCTTTAAGCATATAAAATAACTTTAAGCATATAATGTCACTAAGGACTTCCAAGGTCCAAGTCTTTCATTAAATAGATGTACCAGAGAAGTTGATGCAGCACATAATGTCAGAATTTGAACCCCAAATTCCTGGCTCTTTCTCTACTGTTAAGGTTTACCAGACCAATAAGAATTGTTCTGTGCTTAGTCCTGTAGAACATGACCAAAATTTTAAGTGGTTTATTCAATTGTTCTTTCTATAATGGTATAACTGAAAAATGTAAATGATTCCTCTAGTCTCTTAATGATTTTATAACTACATGATACTCCACTCTGATTCATCCCAAACTTCTGCTTCCTTGCGCTGAACTACCACTCCTGTAAACAGTTTCATTTTATTTTTGCTTTCATGACCAACTTTTAACAGGAATATTTCTTGTGGGATGAACCCCACTCCCTTCCCCTGAATTTAAAAAAATTTTCTCCTTGAAGTTTACTATGCGTGAGACACAGTGATAAAGAACAGGAAGGCTGTGTTTTGTGTCATTGTGGAGGCTGGGAGATTGGCTAAGCATATTCATCAGCCACGTGACTCATTCAACATGTATGTCTTACAGTATGTATGATTCAGACATCTGCCTCAGCAAAATGGTAAATTGTTTCAGACTTTTATCACAAACTGTCAAAATGTAGAAAAGTTTTCTAAGGGTATACTTTGAGCTTGAGTGTGCCTGTCTATAACTGAGTGTGCTTTCAAAGACAGATGTTTTTAAGCTGATTTTGCCTAAATTTATAATTTATTAAAGGTATGATGAAGTAATTTATCTTCTCTTTTTTTATTTGCAGGGGGCTATTCATGCCAAGTATGATGCAATTGATAAAGACACTCCAATTCCTACAGATAGACAGGTATGATATAGCCTTTCTTAAACAACCTAGATAAGTTTGCCAAATCTTTCAATTTTAGAAAGGCATGAGAAATTTTCTTCCTTTCATCATGAATACTCAGCAGCCTTTATATGCATATATTAGAGAAGCATAAGTCTTACCTCTCTCAGATATAGTCTTAATTCATTAGTGAGTCAGAACTATTCCTTTAAGGAGTTTAAGCCAAGTAATTTTTCCTAGTATGTACCTTTTTTGTCTGAAGAATTTGTGCTTTATTTAGACCAGATTGTAAAGTAAGATTTTTTGAAAACTAAATTAATACATACTTTTTCAAAAGAAATGATCTGCTTTTCTTATTTAAGTATACTTAAAACTTTTTAGTGTTCCTGGAGGATTAGTATAAAGTTCAAACACTTCAAAACATCAGGATTATTGTAGGCGGCCAATTCTTGAATTCATAATACAATTTCTCCTCTTCCTTGTCTTGGGATTTATTGGTGATCTGTCTATTATAGTTCTACCATATTGTTTTGCTGTTTCACAGATTGAAGTGGATATTCCTCGTTGTCATCAGTATGACGAGCTGTTATCCTCACCAGAAGGTCATGCAAAATTTCGGCGTGTCTTAAAAGCCTGGGTCGTGTCCCATCCTGATCTTGTGTATTGGCAAGGTAGCTTTTTCCCCCAATTACTAAGACTTTTTGAAGTGTTAGGAACATGTTGCATAACTGATAATTTTTAAAATCAAAACAAACTATCAAATTATCTTTGGCTTTAAGAAAAGTCAATAGTAAGCTATGCTCCATTTTTTGAGATGTTTATATGAGCACTTTTTTAAAAAACTTTGTCTAAATGTCTAGTGAATATCATATAAATGCATAACATTTAATGAGACAACTTGTCATCATGTTGATTAGCAAAGTATAAAGAATATTTTATACTGTTATAGTCTTTGTGCATACATTTTTAATCCTTGATGCAAATAATAAAATAATTTTGTACTGTAAATAATTTGGGGCTAGTTTATATTCTTGATACTTAATGATTTATAGCTTTTGCTTATCAGATTAGGATATTATTAGGTTATTAGGAATTGGGGAATATATATCACCCTGAAGTTCTCATTTTTTCTCTTTTTAAAAAATATCTATAATGCTCCATCTCCTTGATTTTTACCTTTTCTCATTACTCTTTTTGCTGTCATTGATAAATTCATGAGTGAGAAATCCATTCCACCTAGTGTTAGTTTTTAATTTGTTGTTATGAATAGTAATCTTTATATTTCAATTCTGTGTCTGTTTCTGGCCAAACTTGAAAATAAAGCTATTGTTTTTTTCTAGCTCTATTCATTTTAGAGTTCCATGTCTCCCTAACAGTTATAGATAAATTTATATATATTCTTTTAGCATGACAATGTGTGAATAGCATTATTATCAATAAAAGAAATGTCATGTATTTATATTTTACTTCACAATTTTTTAAAGAATTTTTTTTCATCTAATAAACATGTAAGAAAAATTTTCATCTCCTTGACAAGGAAACCTGTTTGGAGTTAAGTGATTACCAAGATCACACAGTCAGGGACTGTATTCAACCTTTCTATCATTTGTACATTTTTCTGTTACTATATTTCTCTCTTCAACTTATAATAACCTTAATAATAATAATGGTTGATTTATATCGGATGTTTACTATATGCTAGTCACTGTCGTTTACTCCTCACAATAACCCATAACATATTTCTGAATGGATCACATGTATAATACTGAATCTATATGGAAGTAATGCAGAGATCTGAATAAGGTATGTATCTACAATTCTGCTGGATTATGTTTATTTTAATTTTTTCCCCAATCTCTCTCCATCAGGTCTTGACTCGCTTTGTGCTCCGTTTCTATATTTAAATTTCAATAATGAAGGTAAGCCTATTTATCATTTAAATAATTATTGTGTTTATTGTTCTAAAATATTTTATTCAAACATGAAAGCTTGCTCTCTTCCTAGTAGAGCCTGTAAATTTCTGTGAAATAATCTGTTGTGACTCATTTTAGAGGATGTGAAGGATTAATTTATTTCTGGAGGTTTTTAGCTGTCACTAGAGATTTAGAGAGAACCTGATGGATTATTCTAAATGCATTCATCTACTTTGGTGACCATTTTTATGAAACTTTGGAGAAAATTCTGTCCTCCAAAGAAGACTTTTTTAGAGATTAGTCTTCATTTATATATACTTTGTAAATGATTTGTAAGGAAAACAGTATTGTTCTTGCATCCTCCGGAGTCTTTTATTTCACCTACTACTTCCTTTTTTTTTAAACCACTGCTTCCTTAATGAAGACTGAACCCTCTTGAGATTTGTATTTCCAGAAATTTGTCTTCTGTATGTTTCATATCACAGTTATTTATATACTAATTTAAATATATATTGAAGGACAGGGAAGCCTGGCATGCTTCATTCCATGGGGTCACAAGGGGTTGGACACAACTTGGCAACTGGACAACAGCAATATACTAATACAGTAACCCTTCTTTTGGTTAGTGGCTTTTTTCTTAATGACAAGGGTTTTTGTTTTGTTTTTTCTGTCCCCTGATATAATTCCTTTTTTATAGTAGTCTTTTGATAAATATTTAAATATTTATTATGAATATCCCATAGCATGAATCCTTAGAAACCTTAATCTCAGAATCTCCATCTCTTCAAATTCTGTTTCATATCAGAATTTGCATAGATTCCTGGAATTGAGTACTGGTAGCATAATCCCAGAGAACTAAAACTTCACTAAATGAATGCTTTTTAAAAATGCCAGTTCTCTAATATTACTTTTTAATCTAGACAAGAGGCCTTACTGTGTTTAGTTAAGCATAGTTCATTATGATACATGTTGATCTAAGAATGGCAAAGGATCTGTATTTGAAAGAACAATTATTACTAGTGTTTTTAAATCCAATGTTCTCAGACTCTTTTCTATGCATCAGTAAAAATTATGGATATTGAAGTTTATATAGCACAATAATGATTATTATGTTTAGAGATTTTAAAATGCATAAAGTTCTGATAATAAAGAATTTTATTTCTTGTAGGATAACGATTTCTGCAGTATTTTTTGTTTTTTGGTTATTGCTTTTTCTTTTTGCTGCTGCTACAGTAGTTTGAAATTGAAAAGTTACTGGAGTGGTTATCTCTTGTTGTGCACAATATTTTCTGTAGGGTTTCCCCCATATAATTTTGTGCTTCCATCAGTTATTAAGTAATTCCTATTTAAAAATAGATTCAAGGAATGTGTGCTGAGTGAGTGAATGACTGCTGATCTCTTACCTCATTAACTAATTTTTTATATTTGCCTTACTCTTTCTTAGCTCTGGCTTATGCCTGCATGTCTGCTTTTATCCCCAAATACCTGTACAACTTCTTCTTGAAAGACAACTCACATGTAATACAAGGTAAGGAAATGTTTCTTTGCCTTTTTATAGGGAAAGTTATATGTCAAATGTGATCAGTACTCAGTTAAATTTATGGTTTTGACTCAACAAAATATGGTGACAGTTTATCACTAAAACACATGAAGAAATAATTAAGTTTAATCTTTTCTCCAAGTCCACAAAATTATGGTGTTTTCTAATAATTGTTTAATATCTAATCTGAGTTTGGTTCAAATTCAGGTATGCCAGTTTAAGAAAATAAAAGTCCAGCTGTTTGTCTCTGTCACAATTAGCATTGCTAACAAAAAGTTTGCCATGGAACAAGCCTACTAGGAATTAATAAAAATGTAGTGTGAGCAATAATAATAAAATTTTCAAAATATGTAATAAAAAAGCTATGATGTAGGAGAGGAATAAGAATTTTAATATGATCTTATTAGAAGGGAGAAAGAGTATTCATTTTATATTTCATTGCAGAAATTTTTAGAAATACAAAGCTTCATTAAATCAGAAAATTGATGAGACATGATTGTGTGGCAAAGAACACCATTAAACCTCGCTTGAAATTTAAGTGGAAATTTCATAAATATCTTGATTCTTTTTTTTTAATGACTTTTACCCCAGATGGTGCAGTGTTAAAGAATCCCTGCCTTTGCAGGAATATCAGAAGACATGGACTCAGTCCTTAGGTCAGGAAGATCCCATGGAGTAGAAAATGGCAATCTACTACAGTATTCTTGCCTGGAAAATTCCATGGACAGAGGAGCCTTGCAGGCTGCAGTTCATGGGGTCACAAAGATTCAGACGCAACTGAGTGACTGAACACACACACGCTCACCTACATAGGTCACCTATCAGAAAATACTATTTTGGGAGATATTTTATCTCTTGATGGAAATTTTCATTATTATAAACCAAAATTAGAGTATTTTATGAACATTTTAAAAGATTCAGTAGTGAATCTATGGAATCTATTGTTTTAATTTTATTACTAGTTTGTTTTTCAGTAGCTTCTCTTAAATTCTCTTAGATTGGTTTACAAATCAAAAGACACATGCATTTCAATTTGTTTCGTTTGTCCTAAGGAACTGTTAAATGCATTTTTGAAATAACTTGAAATTTGACATAATGCTGATATGACAGTGCTGGTATCATCAGTTCTGCCATATCTTTTCCTTTAAAGAAATTCTTCTGAATGTAACAAGCCATACTGTATCTCATTCTAAAGCCTATCCTGAGCAACCAAAACTTATGCCAGCCTTATAATGTATATTTACATATATGAAATAATATATGGTATATAATAATATGCAAAATAATTATACCTATTTTTGTGTGTATTATATATACACATATATATGTGTGTGTGTATATATATATATATATTTTTTTTTTTTTTTTTTTTGGACATGAACTTGAGCAAACTCCAGAAGATGATGAGGGACAGGGAAGTCTGGCATACTGTAGTTCATGGGGTCAGGAAGAGTTGGACACAACTTGGCAACTGAACAACAGCAACGTATGTGCAGTTATAACACATATATAAATCCAGCCATCAGTGTTAGGCAGAACACAAGGAAAATGTTTTCATGATGGATTAGGTTTCTTCAGTAGATTCTTAATTAGCCATGTAATCCACCATAGTAGTTATCTTCTATCAGGCTCAGATAAGAAAGACATTTAATACACTGGACCATAGCTGTGGAGAATTGCCTGAGGTGTGACTTTCTGGTTTAAAATGAAGCGTGCGTGCATTCTTAGTCACTTCTCTTGTGTCCGACTCTCAGACCATATGGTCCATGGCCTGCCAGGCTCCTCTGTCCATAGGATTCTCCAGAAAAGAATACTGGAGTGGGTTGTCATTCTTTCTCCATTTTATTAATAAAAGTTAATAATCATATGCTTTCATCAACGTAAAGTTGAATGTGTATGATTGTTGATGTAGCATACCTCTGGCTTCTAGGTAAATTGGGACTGTAAACATACCATCCCTAGCTGGAAAGAGAAAAATGAAGTTAAAAGTTGAATCCAGAAGTTCTCCCTTGGGATCTGTCCTGGATCTTCACTTTACTGGAACAAATTTCTATATCTGTATATGTAAATAAAATTGAGGTGTAATTATTCTGTATGTGACAGTGTTATTCCTTATTTCAGTATCTGTTTACAGTTTCTGAAAAAATGATAAATGTGAGACAGGTTTAATATCACTAGAGAAAATAATTTGTTGAATTTAATACGGAAAAAAGTCATTCATCATTTGAATAATTTGTGATTCAGGAAATGAACTGACAGCTCTAAAGGTAGAAAATAAGTTGTGACATAGCTTTTAACAAAAAGCTTTTCTTGTTTAATAATTAGCCATAAGTGATTGAAATAGTAACAAAACAAAATTATTTAATAAAATGTGTTTGCTTCGTGGAAAACTAAATCTAATTCAAAGTGTAAATAAAACTGTAATTTATGTGCATTTAATGTCTTTATTTGATATACTATGTAAAAGCAATGATTGTTTTAAACTTTATTGTCATTTCAGAGTATCTGACTGTGTTCTCTCAGATGATTGCATTTCATGATCCAGAACTAAGCAATCATCTCAATGAGATTGGATTTATTCCAGATGTAAGTACTTGGTGCATTAATAGAAATGATGTTAGGAAAAAAAAAAAAGCAGAAATTGGCAACACAACAGAATAAAACTGTTTTTAAAGTTTTGTTGTCATAAGAAGTCCATCTATCTAAACAACTATAGACTTTTATTATAAAATTTATATGGTTACGTACCATGTCTTCACTTAGTAAAGGGAAGTATCTTGTTTTTCTTGATGCTATCAAATTAATTTGAAAAACCTGTTAGTGGAATGTTGTATCAAATTGTGCTGTCAGCAGTTTTCACTTGGATTTTATGATATTCAGGCTTGTTTTGAAGAAGTAGGAAATTGGAACCTAGTGAATTCTTAAGTATTAATAGCTGCTTCTGTGTTTTGCTTGAGATATTACTTGGAAGCTTTGCCAGATTTTGGCTTACTTCATTAGCTTCTCAGGTTCTTTATCAAACCAAAAGTCAGAGCTGACTCTTGTTAGTCAGAGTGTAGCTTAGCCTGTTACTCACATGTAACTTGTGGCATGGAGTCAAACCTCTTTTAAAAGGCAGTTAGAGTACAATGTCATAGGTTTTTGTAAAACTGAAAAACAAATCCTTTCTGAGTTAGAGATCTCATTATTCCGTCTTAACCTTCTTTGTTTCCTATTCATACTGAAATGGGGAACTGAGTTCTGTTCACAGAGTCAAAGAATACCTTTCCTTTTAAGGCTTATATCCAGAAAACAGTATGTTGATGGTAAGATTAGGAGTGAAAATGTTTATATTAACACTATAAATGCAGCTAAAGTGTTAACACTTCAACAGTATAAATACTTGCAGGGTGATTTGAAGTTTAAAAATACTTTCATAAACATTTCATTTGATACTCAAATCAAATATGTAAGGTGTATGAAGCAAGTAAATTCATCATTTAATAGATAAGAAATTTAGTTTTTGAGAAGGTAATAAAACTAAATCTCAGGACATAAAATTTTAACATATCATTGGACAGCCCTCTGTCCCTAGTGTGGTTCATCTTTCAAGGGGAGAACAAAGACAAGACATAAGTGTGCTAATTCTAGCTCATTGCTCTGTGTGTTGTCCTGTGACTCTGTGGTGTGATCATCAGGCCTAAAGTAACCATCCTTAATATCCAGTGGGATTTGCTTCTAGGCCTGTGGAGAAATACCTTTTAGTGGAGTACATGGCTTATTCAATGAGGGCTCCAAAGTATATACACATATTATAAAACAAACAAATAAAATAAGATCAAACCCTACAATTATGTGTGGTGATGAAAAACTATAAAAAATTAACCAATATAAGTATATATTATCATATTAAGTATTTATTTTTATATAACTCTGCCTTTCTTGCTTCACATTATAAATGTGATATATATTACAAGACAATACTAGATTAAATCTTATGGCTGGAATTGAAGAAATTACAGAGGAACTGATTGCCTAATTAGTAATGGTGTTAGATTTATGAGGGAAAAAAAACTAAACTGTAGACTTTTAAAAAGGGATTTCTTTTCAAAAAATTCCCTTGAAAGCACCACTGACCACTTGTGACTAAAACAGAAAACTATATTAATTTAGTTATACAGGTGGCGCTAGTGGTAAAGAATCCCCCTGCCAGTACAGGAGATGTAAGAGACATGGATTTGATCCCTGGGTTGGGAAGATCCCCTGGAGGAGGGAATGGCCTGGGAAATTCCATGAACAGAGGAGCCTGGTGAGCTATAGTCCATGCAGCCACAGAGTTGGACACAACTGAGCAATATACAAAAATATGTATGAAATTATAAAGACAATGTAATAAAATCCTTAGATAAATATTCTTGAACATAGGTAGAATGAAAAAAATCACATATGGAGAAATAGTTTATCTTAGTTAATCAGAATAATTAAACTCTGCAAGATGGTGGTATATGAGAGGAGGCAAGCAAAAAACAGTATCATTAAAAAAATAATACTGTAAACATAACTTAAGTGCTTACTGTGCACCAAGCACTGCTCTCACCCTCTTGTAGCACTCACCTAATCTTCACAAGTTTGAAATCTAATTAAACAATGACTGTTAAATATTTATGCATAATATCGATTTGGGAAAGGCTAATAGCATGGCAGAAATAAAAGTCTAGATAACTATAACATGAAAGGTAAGAGTCATTGGCATTTCAACTTAAAAGTTTTCTAATGATTTTGCATCATTTGAGGGGAAATTAAATGTGCTCTTTGTAATATAGAAATCAAGTCAGGGAATCCTTTCAGATCTTGGATTTGATTTTACCCTACTTAAATCTAATAAACGAGCCTCTTACCGTTTCATGGATACTGGGAGAAAATCCAAGACTCCTTTGTCAGAGATAAAGGGCTTTCTCACTCACATCACAGCAAGCAGTGTGAGCATTAGCGCGTTTCTCTTGATTTCTCTGGGGCTCCCCTGGTGGTTCAGTGGTAAAAAATCTGCCTTCAATGCAGGAGGAGCCTCAGGAGACTGCTTTGGGTTCCATCCCTGGGTCTGGAAGATCCCCTAGAGGAAGGCATGGCAACCCACTGCAGTGTTCTTGCCTGGGAAAGCCCATGGACAGAGGAGCCTGGTGGGCTAAAATTCCGTAGCCTTCCAGAGTCGGACAGGATTGAAACGACTTAGCACACAAGCATGCACTTGATTGCTCTTGTTGCCAAGTCCCATAGAGATAACCCAGAAGATCCACATGCTACCTCCAGTTGCTGTGGATTGCACTACAGAGGGGAATCTTTATTATTAATTATTTAATAATTCACTAATTTTTATCAGTTCAGTTTAGTTTAGTCTCTCAGTTTAGTTGTTTGTCGCTCAGCTCTTTGCGACTCCCATGGACTATAGCATGCTAGGCTTCCTAGAGCTTGCTTAGACTCATGTCCATTGAGTTGGTGATGTCATCCAACCATCTCATCCTCTGTCATCCCCTTCTCCTCCTGCCTTCAATCTTTCCCAGCATCAGGGTCTTTTCCAATGAGTCAGTTCTTCGCATCAGTGGCCAAAGTTTTGGAGCTTCATTCAGCATCAGTCCTTCCAATGAATATTTAGGACTGATTTCCTTCAGGGTTGACTGGTTTGATCTCCTTGCAGTCCAAGGGACTCTCAAGAGTCTTCTCCAACACCACAGTTCAAAAGCATCAATTCTTCGGTGCTCAGCTTTCTTCATGATCCAACTCTCACATGCATATGTAACTACTACAAAAACCATAGCTTTGACTAGATGGTCCTTTGTTGGCAAAGTAATGTCTCTGCTTTCTAATAACACTGTCTAGATTTGTTGCTTCTCTTCCAAGGGGCAAGTGTCTTTTAATTTCTTGGCTGCAGTCACCATCTGCAGTGATTTTGGAGCCTAAGAAAATAAAGTCTGTCCTTGTTTCCATTGTTTCCCTATCTATCTGCCATGAAGTGATGGGACCAGATGCCATGATCTTTGTTTGCTGAATGTTGAGTTTTACGCCAGCTTTTTCAATCTCCTCTTTCACTTTCATCAAGAGGCTCTTTAGTTCCTCTTCACTTTCTGCCGTAAGAGTGCTATCATCTGCATATCTGAGGTTATTGATATTTCTCCCAGTAATCTTGATTCCAGCTTGTGCTTCCTCCAGCCCAGCGTTTCTCATGATGTACTCTGCATATAAGTTAAATAAGCAGGGTGACAATACCTTGACACCTTGACATACTTGACATACTCCTTTCCTGATTTGGAACCACTCTGTTGTTCCATGTCCAGTTCTAACTGTTGCTTCCTGACCTGCATACAGATTTCTCAAGAGGCAGGTCAAGTGGTGTTTCTATCTCTTTAGGAATTTTCCACAGTTTATTGTGATCCACACAGTCAAAAGCTTTAGCATAGTCAATAAAGCAGAAGTAGATGTTTTTCTGGAACTCTCTTGCTTTTTCTGTGATCCTGCAGATGTTGGCAATTTGATCTCTGGTTTCTCTGCCTTTTCTAAATTCAGCTTGACATCTGGAAGTTCTTGTTTCATGTATTGTTGAAGCCTGGCTTGGAGAATTTTGAGCATTACTTTGCTAGCATGTGAGATGAGTACAATTGTGCAAGAGTTTGAACATTCTTTGGCATTGCCTTTCTTTGGGATTGGAATGAAAACTGACCTTTTCCAGTCCTATGGTCACTGCTGAGTTTTCCAAATTTGCTGACATATTGAGCACTTTCACAGCATCATCTTTTAGGATTTGAAATAGCTCAACTGGAATTCCATCTCCTCCACTCGCTTTGTTCATAGTGATGCTCTCTAAGGCCCACTTGACTTCGCTTTGCAGGATGTCTGGCTCTAGGTGAGTGATCACACCATCATGGTTATCTGGTCATTAAGGTCTTTTTTGTATACTTCTGTGTATTCTTGCCACCTCTTCTTAATATCTTTTGCTTCTGTTAGGTCCATACCATTTCTGTCCTTTATTGTGCCCATCTTTGCATGAAATATTCCCTTGATATCTCTAATTTTCTTGAAGAGATCTCTAGTATTTCCCATTCTATTGTTTTCCACTATTTCTTGCATTGATCCCTGAGGAAGGCTTTCTTATCTCCTCTTGCTATTCTTTGGAACTCTGCATTCTTATATCTTTCCTTTTCTCCTTTGCCTCTAGCTTCTCTTCTTTTCACAGCTATTTGTAAGGCCTCATCAGACAACCATTTTACCTATTGCATTTCTTTTTCTTGGGGATGGTTTTGATCACTGCCTCTTGTACAATATCACAAACTTCCATCCATAGTTCTTCAGGCACTCTGTCTATCAATCTAATCCCTTGTGTCTATTTGTCACTTTGAATTCCATGGACTGTATAGAGTCCATGGGGTCGCAAAGAGTTGGACATGACTGAGTGACTTTAGCTTCACTTCAGACTGTAATTGTAAGGGATTTGATTTAGGTCATACCTGAATGGCCTAGTGGTTTTCCCTACTTTCTTCAATTTAAGTCTGAGCTTGTCAATAAGGAGTTCTTGATAAGAGCCACAATAAGCTCCCAGCCTTGTTTTTGCTGACTGTGTAGAGCTTCTCCATCTTCGGCTGCAAAGAATATAATCAGTCTGATTTCGGTATTGACCATCTGGTGATGTCTATGTGTAGTGTCATCTCTTGTGTTGTTGGAAGAGTGTGTTTGCTATGAACAGTGCTTTCTCTTGGCAAAACTCTATTAGCCTTTGTCCTGCTTCATTTTGTACTCCAAGACCAAGCTTGCCTATACTTCAGGTATCTCTTGACTTCCTACTTTTGCATTCCAATCCCCTATGATGAAAAGACAACTTTTTTTGGTGTTAGTTCTAGGAAGTCTTGTAGGTCTTCATAGAACCATTCAAATTCAACTTCTTCGGCATTAGTGGTTGGAGCATAGACTTGGATTACTCTGATACTGAATGGTTTGCCCTCGAAACGAACAGAGATCATTCTGTCATTTTTAAGATTGCACCCAACTATGCATTTCAGACTCTTTTTTTTACTATGAGGGCTGCTCCATTTCTTCTAAGGGATTCTTGCTCACAGTAGTTAGTAGATATAATAATTTTGATACAAAATCTTTATTTATGCTTCCCTCTCTATTATGACTTCCTTCTATAATTACTGGGGTATTTTTGTATAACATCTTGCAAAAGCTTTAATTCTAGTAAGGTAAAGTATTAGTTATTTTATATATATATATATGTGTGTGTGTGTGTGTGTGTGATTAGTCTTACGAGACATTCATAAATCATGTTGGATGAGGACAGTTCCTTGTGGGATGAGCATGTCCAGTATATGACAAATACTGAGCATCCCTAGCCCTTATCCCCTGGTTGCCTGCTAATAGCCCCTGATCATTATGACAATAAAATGCCTACATGTTATTTCTGAAAAATGACTACACGTATCTTCAAACATCCTCTAGGGAAGACTCTGTCACTATCGAGAATCCTAAAGTTAACAACAGAGAAGTGAGGGAAAGGAAAAATATCTTAACTTGGAAAAATCCCTTTTCTATGACTATTCTTCTGTCACAGAGAAAGGGCAAAATGAAAGATTTAACAAAGTTAAAATGTTAATAGGAAGGATGGTTTTTGGTTTTTGAAATCTTGATTTCTTTTATTGTGGCCTTTTATTGTTGGCCTATTTCTCAGGTGTGTAGATAATATGAAAATGTTGAGACTATTTTTAAATTTAAGTTTGAAAACAGATTTTATATTTTTAATATAGAGATTATTAACAGTGAATATTGGTGGGAGAGGTGTGATGAAATAGAGAATTTTTCTAACATTTTCATTATCCTGTTAATAATCACACACTTTTAACTGCATGTTACCAGTTTGTACATGCAGTCTTTCTTTCTCCTCCCCCACCAGATCATAGCCTTCAGTGCTCTGTCTGTCAGATAATTGTTTAAGTGAATTTCTGTACCTCCAACAAAACTACAGGCTAGAATTCATCAAGGGCAAGGGTGGGCATTTTCATAATGAGATCCCAAACTGAGTTTCCTACTGAATAACTAATCCTATTAAAGCAAGCCCTCATTAATCTTCCATCATTAAAATGCAGACTCCTATTGCAGAAAAGATTGTGATTTCTGGCTCCTTTCCATTTGCCTTGGGTCACAGAGCTCTGAATACTGAGTACTGCTGTAGCTTGAATAGTTGGGAATATTGTGCATTAACGTGATGCTTAGATTATATGTATCATGGTAGTTATTGCGATTTACGTATAAATAGGGTGAGAAATGTATATTTGGCAAAATTGGGGCTGCGGTGATTTTTATCATTTCTGTCTTGCTATATGTTCCTACTTCTGAAAATATATCAGGCCTTTGAAATGAGAACAAGAAAGTACACTTCTTCATTCTTCAGTTCAGTTCAGTTCAGTCGCTCAGTTGTGTCCGACTCTGTTACCCCATAGACTGCAGCACACCAGGCCTCCCTGTCCATAGCCAACTTCCAGAGTTTACTCAAACTCATGTCCATTGAGTCGCTGATGCCATCCAACCATCTTATCCTCTGTCGTCCCCTCCTCCTCCTGCCTTCAATCTTTCCCAGCATCAGGATCTTTTCCAATGAGTCAGATCTTCGCACCAGGTGGCCAAAGTATTGGAGTTTCAGCTTCAGCATCAGTCCTTCCAATGAATATTCAGGACTGGTCTCCTTTAGGATGGATTGGTTGGGTCTCCTTGCAGTCCAAGGGACTCTCAAGAGTCTTCTCCAACACCACAGTTCAAAAGCATCACTTCTTCAGCACTCAGCTTTCTTTATAGTCCAACTCTCACATCCATACATGACTACTGGAAAAACCATTGCTTTGACTAGATAGACTCTTGTTGGCAAAGTAACATCTCTGCTTTTTAATACACTGTCTAGGTTGGTCATAACTTTTCTTCCAAGGAGCAAGTGTCATTTACTCTCATAGCTGCAATCACCATCTGCAGTGATTTTGGAACCCCAAGAAAATAAAGACTGTCACTGTTTCCACTGTTTCTCTATCTATTTGCCATGAACTGATGGGACCAGATGCCATGATCTTAAGTTTTCTGAATGTTGAGTTTTAAGCCAACCTCTTCACTCTCCTCTTTCACTTTCATCAAGAGGTTCTTTAGTTTGCCTTCACTTTCTGCCATAAGGGTGGTGTCATCTGCATATCTGAGGTTATTGATATTTCTCCCGGCAATCTTGATTCCAGCTTGTGCTTCCTCCAGCCCAGCGTTTCTCATGATGTACTCTGCATATAAGTTAAATAAGCAGGGTGACAATACCTTGACACCTTGACATACTTGACATACTCCTTTCCTGATTTGGAACCACTCTGTTGTTCCATGTCCAGTTCTAACTGTTGCTTCCTGACCTGCATACAGATTTCTCAAGAGGCAGGTCAGGTGGTCTGGTATTCCCATCTCTTTAGGAATTTTCCAGAGTTTGTTGTGGTCCACACAGTCAAAGTCATTGGCATAGTCAATAAAGGAGAGATGTTTTTCTGGAACTCTCTTGCTTTTTCACTGATCTGACAGATGTTGGCTGATCTCTGGTTCCTCTGCCTTTTCTAATCCAGCTTGAACATCTGGAAGTTCACGATTCACATACTGTTGAAGCCTGGCTTGGAGAATTTTCAGCATTTTTCGCTAGTGTGTGAGATGAGTGCAATTGTGCAGTAGTTTGAGCATTCTTTGGCATTGCCTTTCTTAGGGATTGGAATTAAAACTGACCTTTTCCAGTCTTGTGGCCACTGCTGAGTTTTCCAAATTTGCTGGCATATTGAGTGCAACACTTTCACAGCATCATCTTTTAGGTTTTGAAATATCTCAACTGGAATTCCATCTCCTCCACTTGCCTTGTTCATAGTGATGCTTTCTAAGGCCCACTTAACTTTGCTTTCCAGGATGTCTGGCTCTAGATTGGTGATCACACCATTGTGATTATCTGGGTCATGAAGATCTTTTTGTATAGTTCTTCTGTGTATTCTTGCCACCTCTTCTTAATATCTTCTGCTTCTTTTAGGTCCATACCATTTCTGTCCTTTATTGTGCCCATCTTTGCATGAAATGTTCCCTTGGTATCTCTAATTATCTTGAAGAGATCTCCCATTCGATTGTTTTCCTCTATTTCTTCATTCTTAAGTAAACTTTATTTACTTAATTTTAAATAATAAACTTTATTTACTTACTTATTTACTTAATAGCATTAAGTAAATAGCTATTTATAGCTATGAATAGCATTCAACCTGAAAATTATGAAAAGTTACCAGGTGAGCAGTAAGAAACACGACAAAGGCCGTATTCCAGGACTGTACCTGCCCCTGGAACCTACTGTCCCTGCTAAAGATGACGTCAGCAAATTCAGTGATAAATATGCTGGCAAAACCGTTGTCATTTCACTGCAGTCTTAACGGATGTTTATACCACTGCTGAGTTTCTCCTTCCTTAAAAGTTTATCACCGTCATTCTCCAAACTTCTATTTAGCTGAGTTTGTAGTAACTATGAAAGTATTTCTCAGAAATATTTATATAATTTATTTATTTGCTTGGTTTGTTCATTTGTTCCATCATTCATTCCTGGCCTTTATGTTATTGTTGCATAAAGAAATTTTATATTTTAATCTACAGAGATTGGTGACAATGAATTTTTTAGAATTTTTTTTTTTGTTTTTAGATTTTTATCTAGTGTGGTTACAAGTGGAGAAGGAAATGGCAACCCACTCCAGTATTCTTGCCTGGAGAATCCATGGACAGAGGAGCCTGGTGGGCTGCTGTCCATGGGGTCACACAGAGTTGGACCCAGCTGAAACAACTTAGCATGCATGCATGCATTGGAGAAGGAAATGGCGACCCACTGCAGTGTTCTTGCCTGGAGAATCCCAGGGACAGGGGAGCCCAGTGGGGTCTCGTCTATGGGGTTGCACAGAGTCAGACACGACTGAAGCGACTTAGCAGCAACAGCAGCAGCATCAGTGGTTATAAGGTAAATTAGAAAATTGCATCTTATTTAGAATCTCCCATAATAGGAGTCCCCACCAACCTGTCCTAGACCATCCTAGAGTGCTATGATGTGTCCTTTGGCTGCTGTGTTTTCCTTGTTGTTGTTCAGTAGCTAAGTCGTGACTCTTTACAGCCCCACGGACTGCAGCACGTCAGGCTTTCCTGTCCTTTACTATCTCCCAGACTTTGCTCAAATTCATGTCCATTAAGTCAGTGATGTTAATCTAACCTCTTATCCACTGCAGCCCCCTTCTCCTGCTGCCTTGAGTCTTCCCCAGCATCAAGGTCTTTTCCACTGAGTCAGCTTTTCATATCAGGTGGCCTAAGTGTTGGAGCTTCAGCTTCAGCATCAGTCCTTCTAGTGAATATTCAGGGTTGATTTCCTTTAGTATTGACTGGTTTGATCTCCTTGCAACCCAAGGACTCTGAAGAGTTTTCCCCAGCACTACAGTTCAAAAGCATCAATTCTCCAACACTCAGCCTTCTTTATGGTCCAATCTCACATCTGTACTTGACTACTAGGAAACCATAGCTTCCCTGACTTGACTCCTAACCCATTCTACTGACCTTGATTCTTTAAAGTGTTTGAATACAAAGGGCTTACTGAGCTCTCTTATAGTAGAGGTTAAATTACCTTTCAGAAAGCACTCATATCATAGAAGCCCAAGACTTACTAATCCCATAGGCAATGACAAAGTAATGTTTGGTATCTTCTTGCTAAGAACATATACATAGAAGTTAAGCATCCACCAGGTTTCCCTTTATTAAGTTCTTTTCTGCTTTCAATCTAATGTATCATTATACTGATAGACAAGTAAAAGGAAGTATATACTTAGTAAAATAAGTCAGACAAAGAGAAGTGCTGTATGATACCACTTATATATGGAATCTAAAAAATAATATAAATGAATCTATGTACAAAACAGAAACAGACTCAAAGACAAAAACAAATTTATGGTTACCAAAGGGGAGAGAAGGAGCAAGGGAGGGACAGATTTTACAGAGTATGGGATTGATGAAGGCTGGTCACTATACATGAAATAGATAAGCAACAAAATTTACTGCATAGCGCTGGGGATTATACCTGATACCTTATAATAACATGTAATGGAATACACTCTGCAGAAAACAAAGCAAAGCTGAAACACTACTGTGTACCCTGAAACAAACACAATACTGTAAATCATCTAAACTTAAATTTTAAAAAAAGTGTATAATATGATGCAGTAGGTCTCAAACTTTTTGGTCAGTCTCAGGACCCTTTCACATTTTTAAAAATTAGCCAAGTATCTCAAAGAGTTTATAGGTAGGGTTATATCTGTCAGTATTTACTGAGACATTTTAAAAATTATGTATTAATTTTTTTAATGAAAGTAGCAGAACCATTATATGTTAACCAAATAAAATTTTTCAGAAAAGTAATTGCTTTCCAAAACAAAATAATGGAAGAGTAATATTGTTTTATATTTTTGCAACTTCTACTTAATAGAGGAAAGTTAGATTCTCATATCTGCTTCTAAATTCAATCTTATTGCAGTTCATTGTTCTTGTTGAAGTACATAAAGAAAATCTGTTGGCCCTACACAGACATATAATTGCAAAAGGTAGTTTCTTAATGCTTAATTGAAATATACAATCTAAAACTATGTCAGTGAACTTTTCATATTCTTTTATATTCAAATCTATCAGTCTGTCTTACACTTTGAATGGCCTTTTACCCATATGTGATATTGTGATGTTGTACATTGGTCATTTAGAAAATATCAGTGCATTGAATTACGCAGATCTTTCAACTATGAAATAGTTATATATATCAAAAAATCACATTCATTAATATCACCAGTGATCTCATCCTGAAATTCATTAAGTATTGAGAAGCTGCCAAGCTCACACTGGCAGATACAATTTTCCAAAATTCTAATCTTCACCTGACAGCTGGAATTTTTTATTGAAGTGACAGGCTCACTTCATTTTCGAGAAATGTCCACCAAATATCCAAGCATGTTTTTATTTTATTTTTTCAATACAACATTAAACTTGGCATTTCTTGAAAAAGTCACCTACAATGGCTCATAGCTCAAACCATTGCCCAAGTGCTTTTTCCTCCAGGCAATCTTTTTTTTTTCTTTTTGGCTGAGCCACGTGGCATGTGGGATCTTAAGTTCCCCAACCAGGGATCGAGCCTGCAACCCCTGCACTGGAAGCAGGTTTACCACTGGGCCATCAGGGAGGTGCTTTCACCTCCCTGACAATGTTTTACTTCAGTACACAGTACAGGTGCTTTATACATACTTCCCATTTTGTCTCATGGAACATTTTAAAAAATATTTTGCAAAATTAATCATTTTTAATTTTTAACCTTCACAAGATTATGACTTTTATACTTTAGTGCTCCTACTTTGATTTGTGATATTGTGCCAGCAGTTTTATCCACCAATGGTTTTGTACCATTAGCACAAGTATGAACATAATAAAAAAAAAAAAGAGTAAAAACATCTTAGTATTGTGATAGACATAGTTTTGAACTTTGGGGCCCTGGCTCTTGAAGATTCCCAGGAGTCTGTGAACACAATTCAAGAATAAGCACTCAGACACAGGTGTGAAATGGACAGCGTTCTAGTCCTGACTCCTCCACTTAGTAGCTCAGCAGTTAAGTTAGTTTCTTTCATCCATAGTCCTCTTTAATGTTGATTATAATAAATCTTATGTCTTAAGATTATTGTGAAGATTAAATGAGATGATATGTGTAAACGGTTCAACACAGTTCCAAGTACGCAGTAAATTTTACAGAGTTAGCCATTATTAGTATTCTTGTTTTATTTATTAGAGTCTGATCATGTTGCACTGTTTCTTTGGTCATATTCATAGGATCTATATTTAGAAAAGCATTCTATTACAAACTTTAATAGATATAGTATTTTACTGTATCAGTTAGCAAACACTTTGCTGGGGTAAATAATGATACCAACAACAGTGAAGACTTTATTTTTGAGTTAGTAAGATTGCCACTCCATTTTAGATTTTAGCATTTTTTATTTGCTGTATTTTTAAGGTACTTTTCTGTCTCGCAGAAAGTGCTGCATAGCATGTTTTGTAGCCTTTTGAAGGCAATGGCAACCTACTCGGGTACTTGTGCCTGGAAAATCCCATGGACGGAGGAGCCTGGTAGGCTGCTACTACATGGGGTCACTACTAGTGGGACATGACTGAACAACTTCACTTTCACTTTTCACTTCCATGCATTGGAGAAGGAAGTGGCAACCCACTCCAGTGTTCTTGCCTAGAGAATCCCAGGGACGGGGGAGCCTAGTGGGCTGCCATCTATGGAGTCGCACAGAGTCGGACACGACTGAAGTGACTTAGCAGCAGCAGCAGCACTCAAATTAAAATTAATTATTTGAAATTTTTAGAAAGTTTTTTCTTTTTTAAATGCTCAGTAAGATAACTGAAAGGTACTTTGGATGTATAGCTAATCTTTTCCAAAAATGATAAATGTGGATTTCAGAACCATTAAATTGCCCAAATGATTTTGTCATTGATTTCTATTTTATAGTTTTTTGGTTCAGTATTGTAAGTCAAGTAATAATTAATAGAGAAGGTATATTTATGCAGTTATTTTTTTTTTAGTATTATGGAAATCATTACTTACAAAAAATATAACTAATATAACCTTTGGTGTACAAGGGAAAACAAGTTAACCATTTAACATCTGGGTCCAATGGATCTTTTAAATTATTTTTGTATGTTTATTTTTTTGAATAATTTGTAGAAGTAGCATAAAGATATAGTAAAAACAAAATAACTATTAAAAATTTTAGAAAGCATTTAAACATAGAAAATCCCAAATTTTTTTCCATATAATGAAAGTGTATGTATGTGATATGTATGGTGTCCTTTTCACTTACTCCTTGTCTGTCATGCATGAACCTGGAGCATATCTATCCTGTAAATATTGATTCTAGATTTCAAATAAACATCTTACAGGCTCTAGCTTATTTCTGGTTCTTCTTCTTGTACTTGCACAGTCCAGACACAATTAGAACAAAATATTGACAGGACTCTTAACTTTGCTGAAGAACAGCTAGTCTACACTTTAAATTTTTACAGTACTGTATGTCAATTGTATCTCAACAAAACTGGAAGAAAAAAAAACTGGAAGACTGTAATGATGTCTCCATATATTTATTGTATCTTCTTAAAAGATGATGTAACACTTTGGATGACATAGTACAAAAAATGAAATATGGTAATAATAATGATGTGTTTTAGTACTGTGAAGTGAAGTGAAAGTCACTCAGTCATGTCCGACTCTTTGTGACCTCATGGACAGTATAGTCCATAGAATTCCCCAGGCCAGAATACTGGAGTGGGTAGTCTTTCCCTTCTCCAGGGGATCTTCCCAACCCAGGGATCGAACCCTGGTCTCCCACATTGCAGGCAGATTCTTTACCAGCTGAGGCACAAGGGAAGCTCAAGAATACTGGAGTGGATAGCCTATCCATCACTTCTGCAGCGGATCTTCCTGACCCAGGGATCAAACTGGGGTCTCCTGCATTGCAGGCGGATTCTTTACCAACTGAGCTATTTAGTACTATACCATTCTTCTATGAAACTGCTTTATAAAAATGGTAATGTTGTAACATGTTGTTTAGTCGCTAAGTCCTATCCAACTCTTTTTATGACCCCATGGACTGTAGCCTACCAGACTCCTCTGTCCATGGGATTTCCCAGGCAAGAATACTTGAGTAGGTTGTCATTTTCTTCTCCCAGGGATCTTCCCAACCCAGGGATCAAACCCATATCTCCTGCATTGGCAGGCTGATTCTTTATCACTGAGCTACCAGGAAAGCTCTGATGTAACGTGAGCACGTGTTAAATAAAGAACAGTTAGATTCTCTAATAAGCTTCAAGTCTGAAACCAAATTACCAGGGTAGTTTTTTAAAAGAGGGTGGGAGCTTGCATCATCTTTGGTGGATCTGCCAGCAGTAATCTGTCAGAGAGTGCCAGGTGATTTAGATGTAGATCAAAAAATCAGGGCTTCCCTTGTGGCTCAGATGGTAAAGAATCTGCCTGCAATGCAGGAGGCCTAGGTTCGATCCCTTGGTAGGAAAGATCCCTTGAAGAAGGGAATGGCAACCCACTCCAGTACTCTTGCCTAGAGAATTCCATGGACGGAGGCTCCTGGTGGACTACAGTCAGTGGGGTCACAAAGGAGTCAGACAGGACTGAGCAACTTCACTTTAAAAAATTAGATGTAGATAAAATTTATGATTGTAAGAAGAGAGGGAGTACATATCTTGGAAATTCAAGTTCAATAAGCTTGACTTCAGACGCTAGCAAGAATCTTGATGGTGTTGATTCCCTATAGTCATTGATGTGCCAGGCGCCATGTTCCATACTTATCTGTAAGAATGGAGAATTTACTCCTGTGTGTGAGATAGATAACTAATGAGAACCTACGGTACAGCACAGGGCACTCTGCACGGTGCTCTGTGGTGACGTCAATGAGACGGAAGTCAAAGAGGGACTGTGTGTATGTGCGTAACTGATTCACTTTGCGGCATAGGAGAGACTAACTCAACATTGTAAAGCAGCTATGCTCCGATAAGAGTTATTTTTAAAGGAGAATGCAGTATTTACTGGCTGTTTATTAAGATAAAAAATAGAAACAAATTATCTTTTGCCTCGGGGTTACTGCTCACCAAAATATCAGAAAATAATGTGTTTTCTATTTAAATAATTCTAGAGAATTGCTTTGTATACCACTGTTTTCATATAGATTTATAATTCTCACCTCCTGACTGTTGTCCCATTGCTGCTGGTTAGGACATAAAGGCAGATTTTGTACATAAGAATTTTTCCCCAAGATGCTAAGAAGATAGAAGACCAAGAGTACTGTTAAATAAAGAGAACTATTTATTACTGCTTTTATCTGTGTTGGCCTTCCCTGATAGCTCAGTTGGTAAAGAATCTGCCTGCAATATGGGAGACCTGGGTTTGATCCCTGGGTTGGCAAGATCCCCTGGAGAAGAGAAAGGCTACCCACTTCAGTATTCTAGGCTGGAGAATTCCATGGGCTATATAGTCCATGGGGTTGCAAAGAGTCGGACACGACTGAGCAACTTTCACTTACCTGTATTATGTGTTTTTAAAATTTATGTTCAACCCTTTCCCATTCCACCTAATTTATCCTGATTTAGCATAACCCATCATCTTTGTTCATTTTTGAGAATGCTGGTAGTCTTTTGAAAATGAAAAGCACTTTGTAACAGTAAACTCTTATGGAACATACTCTTGATTTTCAAGAATTTTTCTTTGTTTCAACACATATTATTCTGTACATGGTTAAGAAGGCAATAGCAGTCAGATACAGACAAAATAAAGTATCTTCTAGAATTTGTAAAGTTGAGGGAAAAGATTTTATGTAAGCAAAGAGTCAGACACGACTGAGCGACTGAACTGAACTGAACTGAACTGAACTGAAGAATATTTAAAATTTTATGACCTCAGAGTAGCTGACATGGAATTGAGGAATATAGATCTTGAGAGCTAGCAGAACTGTTACTACTTTATCATTCATTGTCTGTGCCTTGCTTTAACTGAGTCTCCCTCAATCTATGAAACAAGTATACAGTTTCCAGTGCCCAGAATTCTTTTCTCTTTACCTTCTACTCCTGTCTCCTAGTTCCAGAACATATGTAGCTTTTGTTAGATGTTTTCATGAGTTTGACTCAGAATTTTGCATCAAAATACTTCAACAAAAGTATTTTGATGAAATACTTTCCTATTGTAGAAACTTCTGAGCTGTTATGAAGAAGAGTAATTGTACTTCCTATACTGACACCTGAAATATGTCACATCTTCTGCCAGGTGTTTTAAAGTCTTTAATTAATCTTCACAACAATCCTGAAGGTTTTCGAAGAGATTTGTAGCTACCAGATCACAAAGGTCATAGTTTCAGGAAAATATATGGTCTACTCTGATGCTTTGAAAATCTTGTTTTTCAGGAATCCTTTATTTGAATGGCTAGATGTCCATTGCCCTGTTACACAGAATCATTGCAAGATACTCAGCTTGCATTTTACAGAGGTGGCTGACATTAACTTAGATATAAAAGTGTTTCTGACTTGAGGTTAAGAGAAAATATGCTCATAAAAAGATAAAAGTCAATTAGAAGGTACTCTCTTCTGTATTAATAATTTTTATTATTACTATATGTGTGTATATAGAGAGGTGAGTGAACATAGTATGTATGTAAATAAACCCATTTGACAAAAGATTCATCTAGAGTTTTAAGAAATGTTTCCTTTTTTAATCTTTTACATTTTATACATTTTTAAGTTTTTTAGCCATAATTTATGCTCTTGAAAGTCAAATTAATGAGCCCCTGCCTTTGTTTTTCCTATTGATGTTTCTAACATTACCAGACCTATAGAAAGATCTCATGAAATGGTAAATATCGCTGTTCTTTCTTGATATTGCTAGGGGGCAGTATTTACTCAGCTGACTCTTTAGCAGGCTAGCACTAAACCAAATCAATAATATGCAATTTTATGATCTGGACAAAATAATTAAAGGATGTATAATTTCTTTTTATTGGGTTTGTTTCCAACTTTGAATCAGGAAAGAGCTGATAATATCTCCAACTTAATTAAGACTAATTATATTTTTTTATATTTGTAAGAAAATATTTCATTATTTATTATTTTTAAAATTGAACCCTAAACCACCATACTATTCTGTATGGTGTCTTTTTGTGTATTACATTGTATTATGAACATATACCAATATGCTAAGAAATTATTTAATATGAAAATATCAGTTAAAATTTTAATAGGGAGAAATATAGAAGGAAAAAATAACAGGCATTCAGTCTCACAGAGGATATCACCGATTTATTTACCTGACTTCAGTTGGTAAGAGGTGACTGGTGTTAATGAGCACCTATGGAGAAAGCAATGGCACCCCACTCTAGTAGTCTTGCCTGGAAAATCCCATGGACGGAGGAGCCTGGTGGGCTGCAGTCCATGGGGTCGCTAAGAGTCGGACACGACTGAAGCGACTTAGCAGCAGCAGCAGTTGTTATATTAAAGAAATGTATTCTGCTTGAATTATTACTTTTCAGTATCCATTAGAATGTGCTTCATTTTACTAACTTCTAATAACTGTTTTCATAAAGGTTGTCAAGCTTTAGGTATTAGTATATAGTTTAACATTTCAAGTTTAATATTTTTTCAGTATTCACCACTATTTAATATGAAGGATAAATACATATATGTGCACGCACACACACACATACCCCTGCAAGGAAGATTAACTGATTTTTTCATTATTACATATTTATTAAAAATTTCTTAAGAAATTATGTAATCTTGTGACTAATCTTTTAATCTGTCCCTTTCAGTTATCTTTATTATATATTTCATTCTTTCTTCAACAAATATTTGATTGTACCAGACATTTTCCTAGGCCCTGGGTACGTTGATGGAAAAAGAAGACAAAATCTCTACCCTCATTCAACTTACATTTAGTGGGAAATAAAAAATAAAGATCAATATACTAGGTGATAGGTAGGGGTAAGTACTAAAGAAAAAAAAAAAAACCAGCTTTAGCAGGGACATGGAGTTAAGTGATCAGGAGAAGAAGGAATTGAATGTTTAAGTAAAGTAAAGCCTCACAGGTTAATTTTTGAATAAATGTCTTAATGAATTGCTGTATTATCACATTTACTAGCCTTTTCTTCTGCAGTATCTGATCTGCTCTTAATCCAATTCATTTTATTTTTTGACTGAAATATTGTATTTTTCATCCCTAGAAGGATCTTTTTGGTTCTTTTTTTAATCTGTTCTTTCTCTACATAGCATATTCAGTCATTTCTTAGCTTTTTGAACATATGTAATACAGATATAGAAAACATTTTGACATCTTTGCCTGGTAATACAAACATTTATTCTAGTTCTTTGTCCATTTTGATTGAATGATTTTTCTCCTCATTATGATCATTTTTTTCCTCTTGCTTTACTGATATTTTTTAATAGATTTCAGTCATTGTGAATTACTTTGTTGCATATTGGATGTTTTATGTCCTTGTAAATATTCTTGGGGCTTCTCAGGTGGCTCAGTGGTAAAGAATAAGCCTGCCAATGCAGGAGACGTGTTCAATCACTGGGTTGGAAGATCCCCTGGAGAAAGAAATGCCAGCCCATTCTTGCCTGGGAAATCCCATGGACAGAGGAGCCTGGCAGGCTACAGTCCATGGATTACAAAAGAGTCAGACATGACTTACCCACAAAACAACAACAAAATATTCATGAACTTCATTTTGAGATGCAGCTAGGTTGAGATGCAGCTCGGTTACACTGAAACAGTATGATATTTTCAAGGCTTGCTTTTAAGGTTTGTTAAGTGAAACCAGGCAGCATAATTTGAGAGCATAATTTTGCCCCATTACTAAGGCAGTATCCTTGTGAGTACTCTACCTTGTTTATTACAGGGTTTTTAAAAATTCTGGCTGGTAGTAAGATGAACTATACCTGGCTTTGTGTGAGCCTGGCCTGTTTTTCCCCTAGGTTTTCAAGTGGTTCCTCCCCACTTTGTGTTTTTCCTCATATACATGCCCCCTTCGATATGTGGGGAAAAGTGAAAGTAAGTAACTCAGATAAGATTCGTAATGACAGTTTCCTTTGATCAGAAGAATAGAGGATAATATAATTTATGTTCTGTCCTTTAAGAAAAGAAAAGTTAAATAATAGTGTTGGAATTTATATCTACTCACTGTATGTTTAAATTGAAATTAGGCTGAAGAATTTAGATTTTGTCATAGTTTTACTGTTTTCTGCAATCCATTTGTTGTTCAGTTGCTCAGTCATGTTTGACTCTTTGCAGCCCCATGGGCTGCAGCACACCAGGCTTTCCTGTCCTTTACCATCTCCCAGAGCTTGCTCAAACTCATGTCCATTGAGTCAGTGATGCCATTCAACCAACTCATCCTCTGTCATCCCCTGCCTTCAATCTTTCCCAGCATCAGGGTCTTTTCCAATGAGTCAGTTCTTCACATCAGGTGGCCAAAGTATTGGAGCTTCAGCATCAGTGCTTCCAATGAATATTCAGGATTGGTTTTCTTTATGATTGACTTGTTGGATCTCCTTGCAGTCCAAGGGACTCTCGAGAGTCTTCTCCAACACCACTCTCACATCCATACATGACTACTAGAAAAACCATAGCTTTGACTAGACAGACCTTTGTCACCAAAGTAATGTCTCTGCTTTTTAATATGCTGTCTAGGTTTGTCACAGCTTTTCTTCCAAGGAGCAAGCATCTTTTAATTTCATGCCTGCAGTCACCATCTACAGTGATTTTGGAGCTCAAGAAAATAAAGTCTGTCACTGTTTCCTGTATTTCCCCATCTATTTTGCCGTGAAGTGATGGGACCAGCTGCCATGATCTTCATTTTTTGAAAGTTGAGTTTTGGGCCAACTTTCACTCTCCTCTTTCACCTTCAAAAGGCTCTTTAGTTTGTCTTCGCTTTCTTCCATAAGGGTGGTGTCATCTGCATATCTGAGGTTATTGATATTTCTCCTGCCAGTCTTGATTCCAGCTTGTTGTTCATCCAGCCCAGCATTTTCACATGATGTGTTCTGCATATAAGTTAAATAAGCAGGGTGACAATATAGAGCCTTGACGTACTCCTTTCCCAATTTGGAACCAGTCTGTTGTTCCATGTCCAGTTCTACCTGTTGCTTCTTGACCTGCGTACGGATTTCTCAGGAAGCATGTAAGGTGGTCTGGTATTCTCATCTCTTTAAGAATTTTCCACAGTTTGTTCCACAGTCAAAGGCTTTAGCCTAGTCAATGAAGCAGAAGTAGATGTATTCCTGGAATTCTCTTGCTTTTTCTATGATGCAGTGGATGTTTGTAGTTTCATCTCTGGTTCCTCTGACTCTTCTAAATCCAGCTTGAACATCTGGAAGTTCTTGGTTCACGTACTGTTGAATCCTAGCTTGGAGAATTTTGAGCGTTACTTTGCTAACGTGTAAGATGAGTGCAATTGTGCGGTAATTTGAACATTCTTTGGCATTGCCTTTCTTTGGGATTGGAATGAAAACTGACCTTTTCTAGTGACTTCACTTTCACTTTTCACTTTCCTGCATTGGAGAAGTAAATGGCAACCCACTCCAGTATTCTTGCCTGGAGAATCCCAGGGATGGGGGAGCCTGGTGGGCTGCCATCTATGGGGTTGCACAGAGTCGGACACGACAGAAGTGACTTAGCAGCAGCAGTCCTGTGGCCACTGCTGAGCTTTCCAAACTTGCTGACATATTGAGTGCAGCACTTTCACAGCATCATCTTTTAAGACTTGAAATAGCTCAGCTGGAATCTCATCACCTCCACTAGCTTTGTTTGTATTGATGCTTCCTAAGGCCCAGTTGACTTCATACTTGCAATCCATACTGCATAGTGAAGTGAGTACTCCATACTGAGTACTCCATACTTCCATACTTCTGTCCTCCTCCCTTTCCCCACTTGTAGTGGCTGTGTCCATGTATATAAGTGATGATCTTGTATAGAGCAGTGGGTTTATTTCATATACAATACTTAGATTTTAATGTAGTTCGGTACACAACTGTACTTACAGTTCCTGACTGGCATTTAACAATGTAAATACTCAACTGTGTACAGTGCAAAGAAATATGGAACTTTAATCATAAATTCACAATTGATAGGTGCTGAAAAAACTATTCATTTAAAACCCCATAGGTAGTACAAAAATTTTTGTCTAGTAGGAGCCGCCATTGACATAAAATACAAAATATAAGTAGAGCTTTTTCAGATTTTTCTATAAATTACTATGGTTTTTGATACTTGTTAACAAAGGAGATTTTACTGTACTTTTAGAAATTAAGAATGAGTTCTTACTTCAAAATCTCACAAAATTAATAGGTGTGTGTGTGTGTGTGCTTCATTTCTAGATACTGTTAGGAAGATAAATTTGTCACCTTAAAAACCATATTATTTCATTCCTAGGTCTCACAACTTTTAGTCTCTTATGAAGCTTTCTGTTAATTTAGAAAGTGGTAATAGAAGATATAAGCTTCATAAAACCTTTTTAATGAGACATTTTGGACATTTTTCAAATATCATCTCATCACGTCTTAAAAAGTACTCAGTAAAGGTAGCTCAACGCTGATGAAGACTGTTCAAATCTCAGGAATATTTTGTTCCTAATAGCAAAAGTTCTTCTTTGAAAAGTATGCCATTGAAGTTAACGTGTTAATATTGTGTTTGGAATAGGCATTGTCTTGAGTGTATTCCTTGATGAAATGAAAATACTGTGTAGAATAAGTCTTAGCAGAAGGGTCATCTGCAACATTTGTAATAGATGTCATTATGTAATAAAGTGTTTGTGATAGTAATTATATTTTCTGTTATATTTTTCATTTTTATTGAAATACAATTGCTTTACAGTGTTTGTTGTGTTAGTTTCTTGAATATATATATGTGGGGGGTATATGTATAAATATTTTAGATTCTTTTCCATTATAGGTTTTTATTCAGTATTGTGTAGAGTTCTCTGTGTTGTATAGTAGGTCCATATTGGTTATGTATTTTATATATAGTAGTATGTCTATGTTAATCCCAAACTCCTAATTTATCCTCCTTCCTTTCCCTTTTGGTAACTGTAAGTTTGTTTTCTATGTCTGTGAGTCTGTATCTGTTTTATAAACAAGTTCATTGTATCCTTTTTTTAGATTCCACATCTGAGTGGTATCATATGGTATTTGTCTTTGTCTAACTTACTTCACTTGGTATGATCATCTCTAGGCCCATCCATGTTGCTGCACATGGCATTATTTCATTCTGTTTTATGGCCAAGTAATATTCTGTTGTATGTGTATACCACATCTTCTTCATCCCTTCATCTGTCAGTGGACACTTGGGTTGCTTCCATGTCTCAGCTGTTATAAATAGTGCTGCAGTGAGCATTGGCGGAGCATGCATCTTTTTGAATTAGAGTTTTCTCAGAATATATGCCCAAGAGTGAGATCACTGTGTTTTTAGTTTTTTAAGTGACCTTCATTGTTGTTGTTGTTTAGCCTCTAAGTCATGTCCAACTCTTTTATGACCCCATGGACTGTAGCCTATCAGACTCCTCTGTCCATGGGATTTACCAGGCAAGAATACTTCAGTGGGTTGCCATTTCCTTCTCCAGGGGATCTTCCCAACCTAGGGATCAAATGCACGTCTCCAGCATTGGCAGGAGGATTTTTTACCATTGAGCCACCTGGAAAGCCCAAGGAAGCTTCATAGTCTCCATAGTGGCTATACCAATTTACATTCCCACCAATAGTGTAGGAAGGTTCTTTATCTCCACATCTTCTCCAGCATTTATTATTTGTAGACTTTTTGATGACTATTCTGACCAGTGTGATGTGATATCTCCTTGTAGCTTTGATTTATATTTCTCTAATAATTAATGATGGTGAGCATCTTTTCATGTGCTATCTGGCCATTCGTAGGTCTTCTCTTTAGAAAAATGTCTGTTTAGATCTTCTGCTCATTTTTTATTTTATAGTATTAAGCTATGTGAGCTGTTTGTATATTTTGGAAATTAATTCCTTGACAGTCACATCATTTGCAAATATTTTCTCTTGTTCCATAGTTTGTCTTTTAATTTTGTTGATGGTTTCCTTTGCTGTGCAAAAGCTTTCAGTTTAATTAGGTCATGTTTGTTTATTTCTCTTTTTATTTTCATTACTCTAGGAGGTGGATCAAAAAAAATATTGCTGCGATCTACGTCAAAGAGTGTTTTGCCTATGTTTTCCTCTAGGATTTTTACAATATCCAGTCTTACATTTATTTTTATTTTTTAATTTATTTATTTAAATTGGAGGATAAATACTTTACAGTATTATGATGGCTTTTGCCATACATTAGCATGAATCAGCCATAGGTATACATGTGTCCCCCCATTCAGAACCCTTCTCCCACCTCCCTCTCCACCTAGTCTTACATTTAGATCTTCAGTCTGAGTTTATTTTTGTATATGGTGTTAAAGAATATTTTTAAGCAGTGGAATAGATTAAAACATAGAACTCGTTTTTTACAATTCAGTTTATTGGAAGTCATTCTAATTACCCCTTTTATTTCCTCTTTATCCATCCCCTGCATCCCTTTCTTTTTCCACTCACAGCTCTATGCCATCCCTTGGTTTCTTACCATGTTTACTCGTAAGTATCCTTTTCCATTTTCTTTCAATATTGTATTAGGAAAAGAACAGGTCCATTCTTCCCCAGGATATTATCAGATTTAATTACATAAGCATCCTTATATAATTCTAAGGTAATATAGTTGGGTAGAAAATTTTTTCAATAGTTCTGACTGGGGAATATCAAAAAGAATATTCTGTAGGATGAAAACCTATATGTCATAACATTGATACAATCTCTGCCCTCTATTGAAACATAATATTAACTGTACCATTTACATAAAGTTTTAGAAGGCAACTTTTACAACCAAATCAGACTCAATTTTTAGAGACTGTCTAATAGCTAATACTTCTGTTATTTCCTAAAGTAGAATTCTTCTAGAAATAGAAAGTTAGTGTGAATATGTAATACTTTAATCTATTACACCTATTAATGCAGTAGATATCTGGGTTAAATATGCACATATGATAAATGAAATACTATACTTGAAGTAGATCTGCATGCACTGGCCTGGAAAGGTGTTGAGAGTACCGATAAATGAGAAAAAGAAAGTTTCAGAAAATAGAAAACTGTTAATCAGATTCTTTATGGGAATTTCAAAAAGTGGTTCTTAGAGTGCATAATAGAAATATAATGATACAGAAATTATAACAATACTAAAGTTCTTCTAAGTAAATGAGCTTGTTAAAATAATATAACCAGAAAATTCTAGGAAGAAATTGAATGTAAGAGCTATATACCAAGACTGATAATAGAGGGTAGGAAAGTCATCTCTTTGATCAATTAGATTATCAATTTTTTAAGCCTATCAATTTTACTGCCTTGGGAAGCAGTGAACCTACAGAGCCAAGTAAACATTTTGTAAAAATAGTTTTCCAATATTTGTTCTTTAACAGTTTTGACCATAAGGGAATTATCTTGACTAGTAAAGCAGCTTGTTGTTGATTTAATTTTTATTTTGTTTTAAATTTTTTTAATTGATTTATTTCTATTTGTCACTTTACAGATGTATTTCCACTGCACAAAATTTTCCACCTCTGGGATACCTTACTGCTTGGGAATTCCTCCTTCCCATTCTGTATCGGAGTAGCAATTCTTCAGCAGCTGCGTGACCGACTTTTGGCTAATGGCTTTAATGAGTGCATTCTTCTCTTCTCTGACTTACCAGGTATAGATATATAAAAATGGAATCACTAAGTGAAATTTAATTATGGGATAATGAGACATCCTTAAAACAATTTTCAAAAATAATCATCCAGATCTTCAGAATCTCTTCTGCTTGAGCCACATCCTTCCTCTCTGAACTCTCTCCCTTGTGTACCACCTCTTTAGCCGGACCAGCGTTGTAGATACAAAGTGGGTCATACTAGCTCACTGTCATTTATTTTCATGTCGGTGATGACGCCAAAAGGTGAAAGACAAGGGCATGGGAAGGGGGAGAAGGGAGCAGTGTGTGACATATTTGCCTTGCTTAGGATAGGCCTGTTTACCTTCAGCAGACAGATAGTAAATAAAGGCAACTTGGGAAGGTGTTTGAGAACCCAAGTTTTTACAAAGATGTAATTCCCATTGAATGTTGCTCTCTCCTATCCATAGTTAACTTGCTAACTATTTAATAGTTTAAAGAAAAGAAACATTGTCCTCTTGAGAGAGCAAATCATACTCCAGGGGAATTCTGTGTTATGCTGGATAGTAAGTAAAGTTATATATTGTATTCATAAATGAGGAACTTGTAAGTCTAGGAGTTGGTTAGTGTAGAAATATAGAATGCAGGTATAGTTTAAGCTTTTATGCTATGGCTGAAAAGATGGAAGTAATATGGTTGCATAGGATATAATTGTGGCAGAAAAAAGGAAACTAAACTACATTTTTGCAGAAACCAAAGTATTTTTCAAGTAGAAAAACTCTATTTCAAATTGCATTTCATTGGCTCCAACCCATCTATGGGTTTATTGCTATTCTTCATATTTGCAGGCAACCAAGGTGATTACTGAAAATAAACACACTTAAAATTATCCAAGAGATAAATTTGTCAAAAAAATCAAAGAATAAAAGAGGTCTTAAGATTTTATATTCAATATGTACTCTCAAAAGGAATAATAAACTGCTGCCTACCCCAGTTTTTATTTTTAGTGGCTCATCTGTACCTCATATTTCAGCATTTTTCTGTTGTTGAAAATCTTCATCCTTTTTGAGAAACTAATAAGAAACTTTATGGGATTTATTTAAAACTTCTCTTTCTACTTTCTTCCCAAACTAAAAGTATCACCATCAGCTTCCTAACTTATCAAATTTTAATTAAAGTTAATAACTTCTCATATGAACAAGTAGTTTAGTTCTTATATTTTTTTTCCTGGGAGATTCTTAATGTAAATCAAGTTATCTCTAGTTTTCCTGTTGATGTTGAACAGTTACCCAAAAAAAAGCTGGTTTCACAAACTACAAATACTGTCTGTAACCCTGCAGATGTTTTCTTCTTGTTCCTAACCTGCCAAAGTAAACAGAGGATGATTGATTAGGATGAAAGGAATTTTTCTGGTCATGTCTAAAAAATACATGTTAGAAATGATGATTGTGCATTTTTAAGTAAAGCAAATTTCTTGCCTTTCCAATTACATGCATAAATGTTCCAGTTATACACTGGTGAAGGAATCTATTTTTATATTGAACAGGCAGATTAGTCGTAACTCTGCATGTATATTAAAAGTCATTATTTCTGAAATCAGAACGTAAGAATGTGTGTTGGTTAGCACTGACTCATTGAAAAGGAAAACACTACTTAGTTTTGAAAGTAGGATAGGATGCTTTCTATTGATGTGATTTGCATGGATCCTCAGTGCCATTGTTCTGGCTCATCATTTACTTGGCCACTGTATATGATTCCAGTTGGGAAAGAAAAAAGTTTATAAGAAAAAATGTGAAAAAGAAAAAAGAAGGGCAGAGGGGTTAAATGTAAACCTTGCCCTTAAGTATATCTATGTTTCTTTTTATTTTTAATCACAGTGCACTTATTTGGGATGTCTTTCCTACTTAGATTTAAAAGATGTCTCTTTTCATCATGTTGAGCCCCCTCACTATACCTGATGCTTGAAGAAACTCAGAAGTGGTCATGGGAAGGCCTAAAAAGTGAATCTGGATTAATATACATACAAACACACTGAATATGCCTTTTCTAATCAAAATATTATGTGACATAAACTTAAGACATATTTGAAAGGAAAAAAAGCCATTTTCTTAAGACTGTAAAAAAAGAAAAAGAATAGATAGGCTAGCTCTATATTTTACCTTAATTCTTGAGATAGACTTTGTAGATAAAGATAGGTTAGGATTAAACATTAATTTGAACTCGTTAAACATATTGTGCTTTACTGAAACCCCTACTTAACTGTGTTTAAAAACATAAGTAAGCAATCAGAACAAATTTAGCTAAATTCTTTTTTGAAGCAGATTAGCAAATTCACTGTTCAAAACATCTGTTGATAGTAATATAAGGGAATCACCATCCAGTTGGTAACCTTGTAAACCAAATGCCCTTGCAATTTTTTTTTTAATTGTCCCATTCTAGTTGCTTCTTTCTACAAAGAGAGGTCCAAAAGCCTAGTGACTAAGAGCATGGAATGTGGAGCCAGATCATTTGGGTTTTAGACACTAGCTCTACCACTTTCAATTGTATAACCTCAGGGACCTGACTCAGCCTCTTTGTATCTGTTTCCTTAGCCCTGATTTTATGTAGATGATAATTGTACCTACCTCACAGGACTGCCGTCCTAAGTAAATCAGTGCATCTAAACAACTTAGAGCAGTCCTTGCAAAGAGCAAGTGCTATGTAAGTGATTACTATTATTAATGTTATCATCATCATTATGATTTCCCTCACTTATTCCTTTCTATCCTGACTGCTTTCCTATTGATAGAATAAATGAAGCAACCACCCTATTTGGCTTTTTCTATAAATTGTTGAGATTGATATCAATCATATAGATTTCCTTATTAGCAAAAGCAATTGAGGAATTACCTGAGAAGCCAAGTAAGCCTTCAGTCTATGTGTATGTATGCATATTATGACTAAGAAGAGTATCTCTTTTCATTGCTCAGAGAGAACATAGTCTAATGGATAGAAAGCACAGTCTTTGGAGTCAAGACATGAGTGTGAGTCCTAACTGTCCACTCACTACCTGTGTGATGGGAAACTTTCAGTGTGGTTCTTTTGCTGAGAAGAGTGATATGTAGAGTGAAATAGATATGAGTTCACCCCCCAACTCTGGCATATATTAGCTGTGTGAACATGAACAAGTTGTTAATCTCTTTGGAAAGAGAATCCTATACGTTATGAAAGCTTTAGCAAAATGAAGCTAAAAATATCTGTTTTGGTGTTAGAGTGAGCACAACAGATAATATGCATAGTGTACCTGACACAAAACCTGATACCAAATACTCATAACTATGTATAGCTTTTAATGCTTAAACATACAAAGAATGTGTGACATTCAGTCTTTGTAAATTCCCTCCCTTTTCTTCCTCCTTTCCATAACTTTGTACTAACCTTTTAATTCTTCAAGAGAGAACACAGGAGAAAGGCATTATTATTTTTGCCAAAAGCTGCTTCCAAATTCTTTCCCCTTTAGTAAATGATATAGTGTGATGTCACATTCCAAGGAGGTACAAGTGGTGCTAGAAAATTTTGCTGGGAGGTTCTAAATATGTATTGGTATGTGTGTCTTTTAAGTACTCAAGGAAGTAACCATGAGAGCAGTATATTTGGCATTTTTCATACAGTCTCAAAGTAGTAGTAGTAGGGTGTTTTGGAAGAAATACTGGGTTTTTCAAAGCACCGTTCAGTACTGGATATTGGCCACTGGTGTTAAGAGTATCGTTTCCAAAGCTACCACCTGTTCAACCCAACTACAGGATGAGGTCTGTCAGCCTTCACCATATTATTCTGCTATCGTGTCCATCTAGCTGACAAAATAATTTCTTTGAGGATACATCTAAGCAGTTCCCAAGATGAATATGACAATCTGACTGAAACCAAAATGGTAATAATTTTAGAGTGGATTTGTAATAGCTCTAATGTGTAATTGCTTTTTTGCTTTGTTGGTGTATATCCTTTTTACGGTTAAAAATTAATGCAACATATTTATGTAATTATGGTTGAAATAAATTCTCAGAATGCATAACTTTGTACCTCTGAACATCTTCAAAGGTAGGAATCTTTTAAAATAAGACGTTTTTCTTAGAGAATCTGTAAAAGAAATTAGGAAATCTGTATGGAAGAACACTTCACTTACCCTCAGAGATTAAAATGTTTACCATTGAAAGAAATAAGTATGTATAAAGTATTTTGAAGGAAATACTGTATATATTGAAGGAACTTGAATGTGTGAAAAGTAAATCCTTTTTGCAGGAAGAAATCAGCAGTTGGTTGAAACATCTTAGTTGTCTGATGTATGTTTTATTACAGAAATTTAATTAAAACATTTTAAATAAAACTTTAAGATGTTATCTCACTATTACCTACATACTTTACAGTAGGATTCAACACATACATGAAAAATACTGGTAGTGTCTATCATGTACCACTTCACTGGTTCCTCAAAAATATTGTAGCTCAGCAAAGTTTGACTTAAAGCAGTTTTGTAATGCAGTCTTTAGGGTTATTTAGCATAGCAAAGAATATGTCACGAAAATCACACTTATTTTGAGCAACACAGTTATTTACCAGGTTACCTAAGATGTATGCTGAGAAATCATAGCCATTTATTTCAAATAACATGCACATATTTTGAGACCGAGGGAAATGTTATTAAAGTTATTAAGAACTAAGAAATAGAGCAAAGTACTAAAGTATGTAGAATCCTTAAAGCTATGTCTTATTATTTTCCTGTTTGTCCACAAGATGAAACTGAAAATCAATGATAATGAGAGAGTGAGGAGGAAATTCAATTTAGTTTATGAAATCATAGATTTAAGGTACTGGTGATAGTCCCTGTCGTAGTAAAGTGGGAAAGAAGATCAATAAGAACTGATCTGGGTTTTTCTTTCTTTTGGATAGGGTTCAATGAATAATTTCTTGCTTTCATTTAGGGATAAGTATAAATTAAATAGGGTTTTCATAGTATTTATGTATAATCTCCCAATTGTAAACAGTGGCCCAGATTTTTTAAAGCTATACTTGTGACCCCTTTATTAAATAAATAGTTATAATGGTGATAAGTGCTACAGAAAGTAATAGGAATTTATCACAGAACACTACCAAGTCTGAGGGAGGTAAAGAACCTTCTCTAATAGAGTGATGGTAAAGGTAATATCTGAAATTAATTGACTTTGGGAAGTAAGAAGTAGAGAGAGGGGAGCATCTTCTAGACAGAGGAAAGAAAGTGCTGCGAAAGCCCCAAACAACTCAAGGAACTGGGCTGATATCCTTGGTGCAAGAAGGAGAGTGGTCAGAATGGAGAGTGAAGAGGTAGACAGTGATCAAGCAGGATCTTACAGGCCACGTTAGGGATATCTTTCAAATAGGTCTGTAGAGGTATTTTCTTTCTTTTCACTGTTTTTAAAAGAATGAAAAGTATCCTTGAAAAGATACTTTTCCTTCAATACAGCATTCCCAAAATAGAATGCTGTACTGATATTTGAGGAGCATTCTAGTCTCTGAACATTCCTTTCAAGAAGCTCTATAGTGAGCAAAAGGCAAAGGATTCTTAACACGAGTATTCTCAGTAGGTATCCATAATTCCTTTTTTTCTGGCTCGTGGAGAGCTGATGAGATGAAAAAGTAGAGCAATAATAGTATCCAGTTATTCAGTGAAGGTTTTGTATCGTCAGCCCTCTAAGATTTTATACTGTTTTACCTGAAGCTGAGAATTCATAGTTGTTTACATTTTCTGCTTGTAGCTATGTAATGTTAATGCATGTCTATTTCTAAGCACATCTTCATGGAATTGCTAAAGGACAATCGTATTGGAAATTAAATATGGAGATTTAAACCCCACCCATAGAGATTACATGTTAACATTAAGATTTAGATGAAAGATTAAATTCTTCTGAATTTAAATTGGTTAAGGAGAAAGGAAAGAGTAATGTGTTTTTATTGACATGATCACATCGTCAGTGACGTGAAAATCATGAAAATGTATTTTCAAATATCTTACTAAGTTACCTCCTTGTTGGGAAGGGAATACTGCATTATTTTATGGAAAAGGGGAAAATATGAAAGCAAATGTTAGAAAACATGACTTCCAAGCTGAAAATAAATGTCTATGAAAAAACACAAAGCCAGTAGAATAACTCGTAAATATTCCAATGGTAAACTGTTTTTCGGAAGCTGGATAAATTCCTTTAACACTGAGCTAGTTGTTGCTCTTAGCACACCATAAATTTTGCAATACGTAAATACTTTATAAAATTAAAGGTTTCTTATGTATTGCGAACTATAATGAAAAATAAGGTTAGGGTTGATCAGAATTTTCTACTTACCTTGAAAGTTGAGAATAGATTAGAGTCCTTAATACACCTTAAATTTGGTCCCAAGGTTTCAAAGCTCTTTTCCATACGAAGACTCTTCTCCATAGGAAAGCAGTCTTTTTTATGATTGACAGGGATTCTGCTTTCTGAATTTTTTTGAGTAGTCCAAAAATTATCTTACAGTCTCAATCAGGTATTAAACGTATTTTGTTTCAGGACCTCAATGATGGAATTTGTTTATTTTTGTTTTACTGTTGAGTATTTATGTGTGTGTTAGGTTTTTAAAGTATTTTTAAAATATATAGAACATTTTACACTTCTGAAGTATCTGAAAAGTAGTCAACCTCAAAAATTTTTTAGTCAGAAGTTTAAAATTTCCCCCATATATACTGCTGATGGATAATGAAAATAATAATGTAAGGACCAAAATGAGCATATACATATCATACCTAAAATGACTTTTAGCATACATTGTTCTGTATGTCATTTTTACTTTAGAATGAATCATACTTTCGGGGCGCACTCTCTCCAGTCCTCTACCTAGCCTTCTGCATGCGTGTGTGCTGTCGCTTCAGCCGTGTCCTGCTCGTTGAGACCCCATAGACTGTAGCCCACCAGGCTCCTTTGTCCATGAGATTTTCCAGGCAAGAATACTGGAGTGGCTTCCCATTTTCTTCCCCAGGGGTTATTCCCGAGCCAGGGATCAAACCAGCTTCTGTTACATCTCCTGCATTGGCAGGTGGGTTCTTTAGCACTGGTGCCACCTGGGAAGCACCTCACCTTATATCACTATTCAAAAGTGGAAGTACAGTTAGCCCTTCAACAGTGCCGAGGTGGGGTCCTTTGCTTGCCACAGTTGAAAATCAAAGTATAGTTTACCATCAGTCCTTTGTATACCAGTTCCTCTGTATCTGCTGTTCCTCCACATCCGCTCTTCCTCAGTATCAACGGTTCTGCACCTACAGATTCAACCAACCGTGAGTGGTGTAGTGCCGTGATATCTACTATTGAAAAATATCTATGTGTAAGTGGACCCATGCAATTCAAAACCTATATTGTTCAAGGGTCTGCTGTAATCTGATGTGTTCTTATTGTCTTATCGTAAATGATGATCCTCAACAGAATGGAAAAAAACTCCTGACTACATATCCCCTCTAAGTGTGAGTGCGCTGAGTCAAACAGAAAACATGCCATATGCTTATAGGCTAGTTAGTAAATATTATATAACATAGAGGAAATAACCAAAATTTTCTTACTTTTATTTTAAAAAGCTACATTGGATTACCTTGAAAAATGTAAACCATTCAGTCCTTCAGTAAAAACATGTATCAGTCATATGAAAAGATGCTTACTGAACTTGAATACAAGGTTCTATTGCCAAGGAAGAATCAGATTTCCAGTTTTGTTTTGGATTCACTGCTAAGTATAAAAGAAAAGGAGAAAACAACGGCTACTGCTGATCTGGTGCTGGGTCTTCCAAGCTGCTGCATTGTTCGTTTTTTCTGCAGCGAGCTGTGTTCTATTAGCAACACCAGCTGCTTTGCATCATAATATGTATCTGCTCAACTGCTAAATGATCAAGACAATTAAGTTAAGAACAGAAAACAGTTTAAGTATCCGAGTGTCAGTAATGCTTATTGCATTTCCTATTTTATTTCTCACTTCATTGTAGGCGCTAAGCAGCAGAGATGATAGATGCTTAGCAAAACGTGCCAGTAAGCACATGCACACATGTCAGGGATGTGAAAGTCTGAGTGAAGTAAAGTAGGCGCCCAGTAATGTATTGTACCATCCTTTCCCCCTCAGACTGCATAACCAAGATTGTGCTTATAAAATGTGCTCAGTCCTTCGTTCAATGAATGTTTATGTGTGAGTGTATGTAATGTGTACATATATGTATGTGTATAATTCATCTTATTACTGGTTTATCATTCTTGTACTGGCCCAGAGCATTTTTGCCTAACTATTTAAAGGTGAGTCAATGGTACCTTGTAACTATGACTAACACATCTAATTTGAATTATGTTAATTCCATGTAGTATTACTTCCTGGTTCCATTAAGTCACCTGACCAAGGAGGGGTTAAAAATGACAATATAAAATTAGGCCTTTAAAAGAATATTTAGAATGAGTAAAGAGATCACAACAAATTACAAAACAAAAATAGCATAATATTTTTATTCATTAAATGTCTGGCATATCTCTATATTTGTCCTCCTCTTTTGCTTCGTATTCACTGATTCATATAACAGTAGTTGTACATTATTTTCTATAGAAAACATGAATAATCAGTCTTTTCACAGGCTTAGTTGGTTGAAATTTGTTTTTTAATATTGATAGGAGTAATGCATAAAACATATCACTTACCCCAGGTGTGGCTTCTGTTTGTTTGCTTCAAGTTTGTTTCCTGTAAACACAGAAATGCTATTTTTTGTGACATTCCTGTCAAAAAAAGAAAAAAAAAGTTAATGGTGCATTTGTAATTGTGTATATAGCATTATTGAAGTATATTTCTAGAAGGAAATATTTCTCTTTTGATCAGGCATCAATGAGAACCTAATTCTCTGCTTACAGTTTCACATGTTTAATGTTTCGAATTTTTCAGTCTTATTTTTGGCTGTGTACATGTCAATTGTGTTTTTCCTGCACATAAACTTTTGGTGCTAAAACACATTCACATTGCTCCTATATAGTAGGCATTGGGGATATTCCAGGAAATCATTTCTAGAGTTAGCAATAATTTTACTATATTGTCAAAGATAAGCAATGCCAGACACTAATTAAAGTGGTAAGCACAGGTTTTAATCAGTATATAATACCACAGCATGAAGTGAAAAATTGTAAAATATGTGAAGGAGAGCATTGGGTCCATGTGAAATACATCTGCATTTGCTAACAGACACCAAAGTTAGGCTCCTACCTTCCCACAGAGGTACCTATCTTCAGACAAGGATCCTATCTTCAAGTATTTCCTGGAACAAATAGTAAATTCTTCTGACAGCCTTGATTTTCTCCAGAAGGCATTCATAGTGTGTTAGGGTCATCTGAGGGATGTGGCCTTGAATTGCTGTATGTTATGTTGAGAGTTTTGTTCAGGCCAACTATTTAGGCCAAGATTGAGACATAGTCGAGAAAAGGCTTAGAAGAGTCTGGCTAGACTTGGTCAAGGAGAAAAATCTATGTCAATACCCAAAAGTGACTTCACATAACAGAAAAATACCCATTAAACCATACTAAATATATCTCTAGTTTAGCTTAGTTATATCAGAGTATTCACAGCCACTATGTTGTCCAACACAAGAGGAAGTGTAATGGAGTTGAAATTGGTATAAATAAAGACAAGTTTTCACTGGTTGTGATTTAAATATTTTTACTTTTGCAGATTTTACAAAACATGACCATAGAATCAGTAAGTTTGGAGGTACATTCTTTGGAGTAGTAGAATTGTAAGAATCAGCAGCATAGCCAAGAGCCAGAGTGAGGAAATGAATATAGTTACAATTTCCAGTCTTCTCCACGGTTAGTTCCTAGAATGCCGGCAAGGATTAGTTTAGACAAGTTAAAGAATAATTCTCTGGAGAAATTCAATGTTCCCCCGAAGAGAAATACCTTACTTTTGGGGATCCTCTAACAAATGACCATATCCCCAAGTTACCTATAGTGAATCCACCAGTAATAAAGCTCTGCCCACATATTCAAAATTTCCAATCTAATTTTTAGTGCTGTTCTTTTAAATATGTATATCACCAAACCTCTTGGGAAAGTCTCCAGCTAAAAAACACAGAATAGCACCAACTGAATAAAGGAATATCCTCAGAAAAACAATTATGAGAAGATATGATAGCTATGAAAATTCAGGATTTTTTAAAGTATTAATATGACAAAAAAAGATTTACTGGAAATTAAAAATGATGTGGAAATGCAGTGAGCTTTATATGAAAGAGTTGGATGATAAAGCTTAAGAAAGCCCTCAGAGAATACAAGAAAAATACAGATGGAAAGTAAGAAGAAAGGGCAAAATTATTAGAAAATCTATTCAGGATGTTCAGGACTCTTCTAATGAAACAAGAGAGAAGGAAAAAAATGAGAAATTATTACAGATATTACACAATAACTTTTTCTGCAACTGAAGGATTATAATAAGACCATCATTATGAAATTTCAGAACACCAGAACTCCTAAAAGTTTACAGAAAAGAAGAAAATCACATATATGTGATCTTAAATCAAATTTCTCAGAAGAAAGACAATAGAGCACTTGCCTTATATAACTTTGAAGAAAAATAAATCAATCCTAGAATGTTATGACTAGCCCAACTATCAGTCAGGGGCAGAATAAATATATTTAAAACATGGACAGTTCCAAAATAATTTGCTTTCTGTGCATCCTTTCTTAGAAATTACTGGGAAATGTGTTCCACCAAAATGATGCAGTAAATCAAAAGGGAGAAAATAATATCTTAGTACCCAAATTAGGGATCAAATATGGAGGGAATTAGGTGATGGTAAAGAGAAGTGCCATGTAAACAACTATTTACTACATCTGAAAAGCAGGTCGTACTCATTTTTTTTTTTTCAGTTTTTTTTTTTTAATTTTTTATTAGTTGGAGGCTAATTACTTCACAACATTTCAGTGGGTTTTGTCATACGTTGATATGAATCAGCCATAGAGTTACATGCATTCCCCATCCCGATCCCCCCTCCCACCTCCCTCTCCACCCGATTCCTCTGGGTCTTCCCAGTGCACCAGGCCCGAGCACTTGTCTCATGCATCCCACCTGGGCTGGTGATCTGTTTCACCATAGATAATATACATGCTGCTCTCTCGAAACATCCCACCCTCACCTTCTCCCACAGAGTTCAAAAGTCTGTTCTGTACTTCTGTGTCTCTTTTTCTGTTTTGCATATAGGGTTATCATTACCATCTTTCTGAATTCCATATATATGTGTTAGTATGCTGTAATGTTCTTTATCTTTCTGGCTTACTTCACTCTGTATAATGGGCTCCAGTTTCATCCATCTCATTAGAACTGATTCAAATGAATTCTTTTTAATGGCTGAGTAATATTCCATGGTGTATATGTACCACAGCTTCCTTATCCATTCATCTGCTGATGGGCATCTAGGTTGCTTCCATGTCCTGGCTATTATAAACAGTGCTGCGATGAACATTGGGGTGCACGTGTCTCTTTCAGATCTGGTTTCCTCAGTGTGTATGCCCAGAAGTGGGATTGCTGGGTCATATGGCAGTTCTATTTCCAATTTTTAAAGAAATCTCCACACTGTTTTCCATAGTGGCTGTACTAGTTTGCATTCCCACCAACAGTGTAAGAGGGTTCCCTTTTCTCCACACCCTCTCCAGCATTTATTGCTTGTAGACTTTTGAATAGCAGCCATCCTGACTGGCGTGTAATGGTACCTCATTGTGGTTTTGATTTGCATTTCTCTAATAATGAGTGATGTTGAGCATCTTTTCATGTGTTTGTTAGCCATCTATATGTCTTCTTTGGAGAAATGTCTGTTTAGTTCTTTAGCCCATTTTTTGATTGGGTCATTTATTTTTCTGGAATTGAGCTTCAGGAGTTGCTTGTGTATTTTTGAGATTAATCCTTTGTCTGTTTCTTCATTTGCTATTATTTTCTCCCAATCTGAGGGCTGTCTTTTCACCTAACTTATAGTTAAAAGAATGGAGGGCTTCAGGAGAGATGTCTTTTCCACTTAACCTTTGCCCAAATGTAACATGAGTTGCATTTTATAATTTTTAAAATAGTTCAGTATTTATGAGAGGGAACAATAACAATGGATAAGATAAAGAAACTATGATTTACAAAAGTTACTTTTCTGAGTGTACCTCATGGAGCTTGGAATCAAACCTGGGAAAGCATAATCCAGGGTACATACTTTTTCACAAATGCATTATATCAAAATGAGAATGCAAGGTAGAATGTAGTAGTCCTCTGGGATGAGAGGTTATTTTTAAAAGAATAATTGCATATTTTAATGTACAGTTTATAAAGTACTTTTCATAATATTTTGGTTATGATAAAGTACTTTGGAAGGATTTTGAGATGGAAGGATGACTTGGGTCAAGTGAATGGAGAATGGGATATTTGCCAGTAGTAATAATCAGGCTCAAATCGGGGTGGATGCCAGTGAATTCTCAGGATTCCCTGTAAACCTTTTATGGTATTGGTAGGGTGTTTTGGAAGCAGATATAAATGACTTTTCCATTGCCAGTGATTTAAGGACTGAACTACAACCTCTCATCTGCATCAGTAACTTGACCTCAAGCTTTTAATGGGTGACAGATGTGTCAAACTGATTTGAGCACTACGGATGCAAAATTTATGGTCCAAAATTCTTTTCCTTTGGAAATTAAACAGTGTGAAGTAAATTAACTTGTTTTTTTAAGATGACAGAGTTTTCTCTCTTTAGCTGCAAGTTTTTATCTTAACGATATTAATTGGAAATGTTTTAAAATGAATTGAATGTATCTCTTCTGTCTCAAGTGAAGTAGAGGAACGTATCTGAACTCCTATTTTTCTTCTCATTGGTGTTTGTATTCTTCTCTTTGTAGAATATTAAGTTGATGATGTTAAAGAGCTTTTTAGAAGAATACATTTCACTATATTGACAGTTTCTCAAATAAATGGGCCCATGCTTCAAAACATGTTTAACTCTTGTTTTATAGATTTTATGTTAAGAATAGCATATGATCGTGATGAAATCTGACTTCTTTGTGCAGCAGTGGAAGTAACCAACTATGAAGTTGGCAAGCATCACTAAGAGCAGATAAAAGAATGTTTAATTGAGTAACTGGTCTTTCTAGAGCTGCTGGCTATTGTTTCCCAAATCTAAATAAATTGGGAAATGAAAGATGCCTTATAACACTTTAGTAACTTCAGAGATTCTACCGGTGGTAACAACACTTAACACATCAATCACTTAACTTCATTATGTGTTAATTTCTTCATCTTCAACAGAAATCAGGGGATTACATTACCTGTCTACAGGAATCACTGAATTAAATGAGCTAAGTAAAAGTATACAACACCTGTCACATAATAGATGTTCAATAAGTGTCCATTTCTCTGCCCTTCTCTAAGAGTTTTCCACCTTATAAAAGCAGACAGTTCTATAAAGGCATGACTCATGCACCATTCACAGAATCAATTTAAGTGCCTATTTCCTTTTTCCTTTATATATAAGCACTTCATTCCAAACAGGGAAATAGGGACCTCATCCCTGTATAAGGGATTTGATGTATTTTTCTCCATTCCTTATCTGAATTGACACACTTGGACTTTTACAGAGGAAATGATGATAACTACCATTCACTATATTAGGAATATAGAAAGGAAAAAGCTGATCCATGCTAAACTCCTTCATCCTAGCCAAATTCTTCAATTTCTATTGCCTTTCTGTGATAACTCCATTTTCCCCATAGAGTTACAGGTTTACTCTCCATCAGGAATGTTAATATTAATCTCCTCAAGGGTTTCAGTCTTATTGAAACACACACACAATAATTTGACATTGTAGTAAATTCTCTGTGTATATTAACTCTATATCAAAAGTGTTTAAATTTCTTTCAGATCAGAAAAAGAAAAGAACATTTTCTTTGAAAATATTTTCTATCATTTTTAATTGGGTGCATTTTATTTCTCTATATGTGATACTTCACTTAAACTTTTCTGCACTTAAATCAAGAAATTCTTTTTATAAAGGGGATAAATTACTGAATTTAGATTTTGATTAATTTTTTTCCTGATTATTTTATATCTTCAGTAATAGGTAAAAGTGAAACTATTAGTACACTTTACTTGAAATCATGGTATATTAACATCTGAATCTTTTGTTTGCCCACTCCCAAATTCCAGCCTTCTTTCTTCTCAACCTTTATTTTAATTTGAGAAGGTGAAAATATCATTAAAGTTAATGAAGCAGATTCTCTAATAAGATGTATGATTAATATATTTAAATTTTTGAATAATGATATACTGAAATATAATCTATATATGTATCATGTATCTACATAATAATACCAGGTACCATCTATCATTCTAATCATATGTTGATTAATATCCATATTACTTTTTTACTGACATCTTTTCTAATTAGTTATCATTTTAGCCATATTTGTGCATATGTATTTAGGATAGTTTGTGGTTCTTACATAACGAGAGCAATAGCTTCTGTATTTGCTTTTTTTTTTAATATTTTTTTCTATCTAGAAATTGACATTGAACGTTGTGTGCGAGAATCAATCAACCTGTTTTGTTGGACTCCTAAAAGTGCTACTTATAGGCAGCATGCTCAACCTCCAAAGCCAACGTCTGATAGCAGTGGAGTCAGAAGTTCGACACCTTATTTCCCCACTGAGTGTCCAGATCCTCCAAAAACAGACCTGGTATGTATTTGCTTGACTTAATTTATAAACTCTAAAAGAAGATGGATATGATATTAATACACTTAGTATCTTTATTGTTCATAATACAATAATCACTTATGTTCTTTTAACATAGCTCCCTTCTAGTATGTTGCATTCAGGCAGCTGTTCCAGGTCTTGAGGCCAACCAAAGGTGAGAGCTTAGTTAAGGCCTTCTCAGGTCTTTCCTGTGCATGGAGACATCCTGTGTGTGCACAGACAGACTTCTAGATTCCCAGGATCCTGTTAGCACTTTCAGATTCCCCTGTGGACGTTGAATTCCTCAGCTTTTCATTTTAGTGAGGTTTTTTTTTCTTCATTGTCTGCTTATTCTTTGCTCCTACTGTCATGGCCACTTCAGGCAGCCACAATATTAAACAATTGCTGCTGACTCTTTTTGACAGATATCTTCAGGGAAATGTCTCTTTGCACTGAGAGGATTCTGAATCAGGTCAAACAAAGGCAAGCGTTGTAAGGAGAGGTTTCTAGGAAACTGGAAGATAGGTCAAATAACCGTAACCTGCTGAAAGGACACCTCTTGGGAGCTCTAAAGCCATTCTGTCCTGTCCAGTGGCTGCTAGATTTCTGGTTTGTGAGACTGTTGGTTTTTAAGGTGACTGTGGAACTGAGAGAGAAATGAGAGTAGGGAAAATTAAAACTCCACAAAGCTCACATTCTTACTGAAATTCAGGTGTTTCTTTTGACCACCTACTCTATAGATTGCAGCAGACAGACCTTTGTTTAACTTCCAAATTCTAAAAAGTTTATTTTGATAATCTCTGCCAGTATTCTCATTATGTTTTGAAGGAGCAGCTCTTCTGAGATTCTTACTTTGCCATTCTCACTGATGTCACTCATATTCTATGCTATTTGTCCACTACATTTTAATTTCTCAGTGAAACAAAATGATTGAGAAATAGTTGATTTTAAAACTTCAAAAAGGAATAGTGACAGCTCAAGTAATGTAAAACTTTCATTTTATGATTAAGTGAAATTTTACTAAGAAAAATTGCTGTTTATTTTAAATTTGAGTAAGTGGTTTTAAATCTTTGCCCTTACACTCTCATCTGACATGAGATTTTTGTTTAAAGTGTTTAATAGTTTGAATGTCACTAAATCCCAAGTCCCTTTATACATTGCTGATTATGGTAAGTCTCAGAGTACTGGGTCAATTTGCTAAAACTTTGTAATACAAAACTAACTTTTTTTGTGTACTCAGAAATCTGATATATTATTCCCAACAACAATACTAAGAATGAAAGAGAAAAATATATTATTTACGTAAAATGTTGCTACCTGAAGAATATTCAAGTTTTGGTTAACTTTTGTTTAGAATTTATTTCATTCTTTTTATGTTTCAACCATAAAGAAAAATATAATGAATAGTTAAAACAATATGTCTGAATACATACTGTAAAACAGATGTCATTCAAGTTACTGAATTAAGAGTACCTACATTCAAAATTTGCATTTAGTGGAGGATATACTGACAGTAAGCAAAAAAAGTAAACATTCAGTGTGTTTTCTACAGTCTACATATAAGTAAGATCATCTGGTATTTGTCTTTCTTTGTCCAACTTATTTCACTTAGCATAATATCCTCAGGATTTCTTTTTTAATGGTTGAGTAATATTCCATCATATACATATACACAACACTTTCTTTATCCATCCGTCTGTTGTTGAGCATTTAGTGGCATTTAGGTGCCATTTTGGAAATTAAACAATAAGGAAAAAATAAATGGGACTGCATCAAACTGAAAAATTGTTACACAACAAAGAAAACTATCAATAAGACAGAAAGGCAATCTAATGAATGGGAGAAGATATTTGCAAACTATATATTCAGTAAGGGGTTAACATCCAAATTACACTAAAAACTCATACAACTCAAAATCAAAGAACATACAACCCAATTAAAAAATGGGCAGAGGACCTGAATAGACATTTTCCAAAGCCATAAAGTGTATGTTAATCACTCAGTCATGTCTGACTCTTTGCAACCCCATTGACTGTAGCCCACCAGCCTCCTCTATCCATGGAATTCTCTAGGCAAGAATACTGGAATGTATTGCCATTCCCTTCTCCAGGGGATTTTCCTGACCCAGGGATTGAACCTGGGCCTCCCACATTGCAGGAAGATTCTTTACTGTCAGAGCTACCAGGGAAACCCTTCCAAAGGCATACAGATGACTAACATATATATGATCAATATCACCAATCATCAGGGAAATGTAAATTAGAATTCCAATTTAATATGCACTCATACTGTTCATTAAAAAGACAACAAATAATTATTGGCAAATATGTGGAGAAAAGGGAACCTGTGTGCACTGTTGGTGAGATATACATTGGTCCAGCCACTGTGGAAAGCAACATAAAGGTTCTTCAAAGAATTAAAAATAGAACTGCCATGTGATCTATGGCAGTTTCACTTCTGGGTGTTTACCTGAAGAAAGCAAAATTAATTTGAAAAAAATATCTATACATCAGTGTTCATAGCAGCATTATTTACAGTAACCAAGATATGGAGGCAACCTTAATGTCCATCAATAGATACACGGATAAAGAAGATGTGGTATTTTCATACACACACAATGGAGTATTACTGAAACAAAAAAGATTGAAATCTTGACATTTGAAACAGCATGGATGAAACTTGAGGGTATTTTGGTCAGTGAAATAAATCAAAGAAAGAAAAATATCATATCATCTCACTTATATGTTGAATCTAAAAGACAAAAGACTAACCGAACAAAGTGAGACCGTACTTACAAATACAGAGAACAAACAGGTGGTTGCCTGAGGGGAAGGATGTGGCAGAGGGGTGTGTGTGAAATAGGTGAAGAAGATTAAGAGGTACAGACCTCCAGTTATTAAATAAATAAGCCATGGAGATATAATACACAGCATAAGGAATACGGTCAATAATATTGGTATAATTTTGTATAGGGTTAGATGGCTAGTAGACTTATGGTCTTCCCTGATAGCTCAGTTGGTAAAGAATCCACCTGCAAGGCAGGGGACCCCAGTTCAATTCCTGAGTTGGAAAGATCCCCTGGAGAAGGCTTAGGCTACCCACTCCAGTATTCTAGGATTCCCTGGTGGCTCAGCTGGTGAAGAATCCACCTGCAACACGGGAGACCTGGGTTCCATCCCTGGGTTGGGAAGATCCCCTGGAGAAGGGAAAGGCTACCCACTCCAGTATTCTGGCCTGGAGAATTTCATGGTTTGTATAGTCCTTGGGGTCACAAAGAGTCAGATATGACTGAACGAGTTTCAATTCACAGACTTATGGTACTGATCATTTCATAATGTCTACAAATGTCAAATCACTGTCTAGTACACCCTAATCCAATATAATATTGTATTCCAGCTATATTTCGTTTTTTAAAAGGAGAAGAGGAAAAGGACAATGGAAAATGCCAAGAAGTAGGAATCTGGAGAACATTAGAGAAGAGTTCCTATTTTATGTGAGAGATTTAAAGAATATCTAATAAGGAGACCTTTGGGAAGAGAACCTAAAAGAAGTGAGAGAGTGAGCTATATATATTTCCTGAGGAAAAAATGTTCCATCCTGCAAGTGCAAGGTGGTAGCATTGCTTTGAATGTTAGAGGAACAGTAAGGATACTATACATAGAATGGAATGAGTGAAGAAGAGTATAGCTGTTTTTGTTGTTTAGTCACTCAGTCGTGTCTGACTTTTGCAAACCCATGGACTGTAGCTGACCAGGCTGTTCTGTCCTTTAAAGGTATACAAACTTACTATTACAGTAGTAAATATTAATATATTTTGAAAGAAAAACCAACAGATATTGCTGACTCATTGAATGTGAGGTACAAAAGAGAGAGTGTGTGAAAGAGTCAGTTGCTCATGTCTAGTTCTTTGCAACCCCTGGACTGTAGCCTGCCAGGATCCTCTGTCCATGGAACTCTCTAGCCATTCCCTTCTCCAGTGGATCTTCCTGACCCAGGGATTGAACCAGCATCTCCTGCACTGCAGGCAGATTCTTTACCATCTGAGCCTCCTCATGGTTATCCAGGTCATTAAGACCTTTTTTGTATAGTTCTTTGTGTGTATTCTTTTTTTTTTTTTGCATGGCTTGAACAACATTTATTTCTTATAGTTCTTGGGGATGAGAAGTCCAAGATCAAGGTACTGGCAGATTTGGTTCCTAGTGAGAGCCTGCTTCCTAGTATACATGGCGTTTTCTCTGTGCATGTATGTGGTGAGAGAGGTATCTGTCTTTCTCTTCTTGCTGTTATTCAGTCACTAAGTTGTGTCCGACTCTTTGCAACCCCATGAACTTCAACACACCAGGCTTCCTGTCCTTCACTATCTCCCTGAGTTTCTTCAAACTCATGTCCATTGAGTCAGTGATGCCATCCAATTGTCTCATCCTCTGTCATCCCCTTCTCCTCTTGCCCTCAATCTTTCCAAGCATCAGGGTCTTTTCCAATGAGTTGACTCTTTGCATCAGGTCCTTCCAATGAATGAGTATTCAGGGTTGATTTCCTTTAGGATTGACTGGTTTGATCTCCTCACTGTCCAAAGGACTCTCAAGAGTCTTCTCCAGCATCACAGCTCAAAAGCATCAGTTCTTCAGCACTCAGCCTTCTTTATGGTCCAACTCTCACACCCATACCTGACTACTGAAAAAACCATAGCTTTGACTATACAGACCTTTGTCGGCTAAGTGATATCTCTGCTTTTTATTTTATTTTATTTTTGATGTACTCCTTTCCCAATTTTGTTTTTTTTTTTTTCATTTATTTTTATTAGTTGGAGGCTAATTACTTTACAATATTGTAGTGGTTTTTGCCATACATTGACATGAATCAGCCATGGATTTACATGTGTTCCCCTTCTGTGTATTCTTGCCACCTCTTGAGATGGCAAAAAGTTACAGAATATAAAATAAAAAAGAAAATAATAGAAATAAAAACAAAGTTTTCTTACTACCCAGAAGTTAAAAATAAACCAAAAAATAAAATAAACAACTTCTTTTTTAATTCTTCAAACAAGGAATACATTTCCAATAAAAATTCTAGAATATCTAGAAAATAATCAGAACCTATTAGTACAGCGCAAGTAGACATTTCTCTTTCCACTTACATGATACCTTATGTATATTAGATATTGATTGATTGTCCCTACCAAGTCATTTTATTTCAGCTAGCTTTTGGAAGATTGACAGGGTTTATATAAGTAAAGAAGATAAATAATTTCTTTTTTATCACCATGATAAATCCTAACACCATTCTAAAGACTTATGGAAAGTAAAAATAATATTCCATATTCACCTAATTGTGTTTTACTTACTCTTTCCAAAGCATACTCTGCTTGGGTAAAGAGCAGGTTCACCGGAAGAGGCCACATTTCCTCTGCTAAGGAGGGAACTTGCAACACTGTGGAGTTCCACCATTAATGTTCTGAAGTGTTAGGTATGCAGAGGCTAAGATTTTATAACACACGTATTGTGACTTTGTGAATATTAAGTATGTAACGAGTTGAAAGAAACTGGGTCGTTGTAATTATTCACAGTGAAATAAAGGAGTTCTTAAATACACAGATTTGAAATTAAAATTTAATTTACTCATTACAGTTTTTCTGCTTATACATTTAATATCCTTTTAGTTTGAACATACCTTTCTTGAGTTCTATTGTCTAAACCTACCAGAGATCATGTCTTCTTGTTAACTATTGATATCATGGTAATTTGTGTGTGCAAGTTGTATTTAATTGTTACATTTTATTTAAGTGATGAATTTAGTGCTTCCAGAAATCACTCTGTAGTAAATACCATGAGGAAAAATGTATGACTTCATATTTGTAAAATGTAGCTCTGTAAGTTGCTGAAGGAGGAAAAGGGAAAAGCGGATTAAAAGAAGTGGCAAAGCCAGGGAGGCATACTCTTAAACTCTAATTTAAGTTGCTTTCATTAGTACTGTATTTTAATTAATTATGAGACCTTATACAGAGAAGAATTATATTAGGGGAAGCTCAGTCCTTGGCAAGAAATATCTTGGTTAGGTGAGAGGACAAAAACTACCCCGGCAAGACTTCTGAAGTCTCTCTAATGTTAAAAGGGGAATCTTGATATGAATAGTCATTCCTAAACAGAGCTAATGTTCAGAGGGAGAGTATCTTTGATCTCTCTCTAAGCTCAGTCAGATTTTTCCTCCCATTAGTCAAAGAGAGAACTCCTCCAGATTGGATAGAGCTAATGCGAACTTGTTTCTGAGGTTAAGGAAGTGAACGTCTCACATTGAGTAGTCTGTCAGAGTCCGACACTTAGGACTGGCTGGATTAAAATTACACGGCAAAGCTGTATCTATTAACATAATAAGGAGAATGAAGTGTAATAGGTAAAGGCTTCCTATTTTTGAAGTCCATAGTATTTTTCTTTAGTGTTTAATAATATAGCTGATTGTTTTCTATACATATAATTTATCTTGTTAGTCATTATAGCCTAGCACTATATTTTAATCCATTTAGCATGATCATGAGGGTGCCAGATTATTCAGTTATTCAGTCTCTATGTGCCTACATTTCCTTTATTAAACTAAATTCCTGAAGAGTAAGAACTAAATAAGGAAAATGGAGTGTAATAAACTAAATTCCTGAAGAGTAAGAACATAATAAGGAAAATGAAGTGTAACAGGTAAAGGCTTCCTATTTTTGAAGTCCGTAGTATTTTTCTTTAGTGTTTAATAATATAGCTGATTGTTTTCTATACATATAATTTATCTTGTTAGTCATAATAGCCTAGCACTATATTTTAATCCATTTAGCATGATCATGAGGGTGCCAGATTATTCAGTTTTTCAGTCTCTATATATGCCTACATTTCCTTTATTAAACTAAATTCCTGAAGAGTAAGAACTGCATCTTAATGATTTTTGTGTTCCTGTTGCTTGGTATAATGCTTGATGCATCGTAGCCTCTTAATAAAGGAAATAATAAGATACATCTCTGATAATTTACGTGTGCATTAAAGATCCCCGGGGCCCAGTTCAATGACCAGGAGATAGTGTGCTCTCAATATGCATGTGTTTAGTTGAAGTAATTACCACAAATAAGGTTTTACTAGTGAACTTCAGCTGAACAAAGCGTTAATCCACAACTCATTATTCATCAGGCATGTTAACTGCATTGACTTTTCCTTTGTAGCATACATTTTACTGATAACTAACTATATACTTATTTATTTTATACTTTATCTCTTGTATCCCCAAAACCTGTCACTCTGCCTGGCTTATCAACAGATAAATAATACCTAGTAATCAATAAATATTTTTGAATGAATTAAGAAAAAGTTAGTTCCAGTTAATCAATTTTACTCCATTTCCTATAAGATACTTGCATCTAAAAAAAAAAGGTCTTCAAAGTCTTCTATAATACTTGCTGTAAATGATATTAGAGGCTCCACAAACATCCCATATCTACTAAATCAATCTCTGAGGGCTGGTGCCTAAAATCTATATTTTACTGAAGTCTTTGGGTGATTCTAAATGTGACATGTGCATATAATTTTCTCATAATTCATATTTTTTAGTTAAACAGAAATGTTTATTCATGGGGGAGGGGGGGAATCACAGTGATAAGATACTCATGGTTATAGTGTTATTTTGTTTTCCATGTTGATTTTTGTATTATTTTTATACTAATCTACTTGTTTTATAGTTATTTATCTCTAACCTTTTTGGCAAGTTAACTTTCCTTTCATGAACCGAAACCATCACCTGTTTCACTACTCAGCAAAGTCTGAGCCTCTCTTGTCTTTACTGCCAACGGCCAGCCCTCTTTTTAAATCTCTGTCTCACTGGCTACTCCTCCCCTGCTTGCTCCTCTTTATGAAAGCAGTTTTTAATCAATGGTACTGACATACAGCATTGGAATTCCAAAGTCCTTTCATGTGGGAATAAAGTAGAGAAATCCATCTTGAACTCAAAAAACTTATGTTCTGTACTAACACTTTACGTTTTCTCTCTTGAAATCAGTAAAAGGTAACCCTGTTAAATCAACTCAGACTTTATGTCATTATTCAAGTAATAATCATAGGGTATTAATATATGAATAAGTATGAGTATAAATGTACTTGTCATATAACATGAAAAGCATCCAGAATTGAAAGTGACAAACTGTTCTCCTTCCTGAAAACTTGAAAATATAAACAGTTTTGCTTCAAGAGAAGAAGTGTAAAGAAGTGAAATGTTGGTTGGGATTAGGGGAAAAACCAAGCAAAAGACATTGATTTTTTTTTTAATTATTTAATTTTACTTTGCCTTTATTTCCCCTTATCATTTTAAGAGAATTTTTGCTGTTTTATTCATTCAGCAAACATTTGTTGAGCACCTACTAAATGCCAAGCTCTTTTTAATTCAATTTATTAAGGACTTTACAGTTATAGAGAGGTTTTCACAGTCCTCATTTAATAGTAGTATGGGCTGCATCTTTTCAAAGTACCTTGCTGACTGAGGGTACATGAGGGAAAGGGGCTGGGCACGTACATAGCTTCAGTTCAGATGAAAGAGATGATCAACAGTGCCCTAGCCTTGTCCCCATTACAACCATCCTGTTCATTTTCACATCTCAAATGTTGTTCAAACAGAGCCCTTCAAATCTAGTTAGCAAGATTATTTTCATTTTATATAAACTTACTTTCCTATGGTATATCAGTTGCAAATTTGGGGTGTAATTTAATTCAACACACCAGAAAACTATTTTGGCGGGTGGAAATAATGTATCAGGAAGGGATAAAAACATATATTAGATTGTTTGGAAGGGAAAGCTAAACCAAAATCTCAACTCTTTTGCTGAATGAAGCAGAGTATAAATGAATAAATATAACAAAATAACTCCAGGATAAGTCTTTATTTCCAGGTCAAGAATATGAAAATTAGTGGTGCATGTTTGCCATTGCTTTCCATTATTGACTGTTCATATTTTTTCTCATTTTAAAATTTCATTTGTTTCACAGCAGCAGTCTAAAACTTGAAATATTTACATATTGAATATCTTAAACATTTACTGCTACCCCTTTTTTGTGAAGTGTGAGAAATCAAAATTCCAGTTGCATATTAAAGATATATCCTCTTCTTATAGAAATCCCTGGGTCTTCTTTTGCTAAATCATTAAATTAGTAAATGCCTCTTTTCTGACTGTAGGTACTTCAGTGTTCACAGTCTGTTCTGAATGGAACAGCGCCCTCTTAATTCAGTGAGTGAAACAAAGGCAGAAAAGTGCCCAGAGCCAGACAAGAATCAAATAATGACTAAAGGAGCACTGGATTACTCAAGTGTGCTGTACTGAGGGAGGCTGGGCTATGGTGATGGATCTTGGGAGGGAAAAGAGATGTTTACAAGTTTGGGATAGGAGGGTATTGAGGATGGAGTTCTTGATAGAAAACACAAAAGAAGAAAATAAATAAGAAGTCTTGTCATCTTTGGTGGAAATAACACTTGTCGTGACTTAGGGTAGAGTATCCTGTTTAGAATAGGCCCAGGCCAGCAGCTGGGCTGATCTGAGACACAGCACACTTCGCCACAGACATCAGGGTGAGACTTTGACACAACGTTACCGTATCAGTTGACAGGAAGGTTGTGCTGGTGACAGTTTTCATTCCTTTGCGGTTTGATTTAGTTCAGTATGGATTTGAGACAGTTCCTAAAGCAGTGTTTTTTCACGAGTGAGTCTACAGAATACATTTTCTTCATGAAGACCGTTGGGTGCAGGTAGTGCAATTCCAACTTGCTAATGAACATCTGGGTGCTTGCACTGAGATCTTTCTTATGCGTACTCAAAGTCCAGGGATGTCATTTCATGTATCAGTGACATTCCATGGCATTTAAAGAGAAATGGATTCTGGCGCTATTCTACAGAAGGGCTAGCAACAAGAGACACATACAGGATTCTGTGAGTCTAATGATTTTCACAATCCCAGGGCATAAATGTCTTGTTTTTTTCAGCTATCCTTCCAGTATATCCTATAAACTATGCAAAATAAATACACAAGCCTTGTTATATGATGTATACTACCAAAATTTCAGTTAACCCAATTTGTATATGTGCTGACAAATAAAGGTGAATAATGAAAAAGAAAAGGCAGCTTTTTCTGCAATATCCTCATATCTCCTAGAGAATTAATGTTAAAGTTTATTTGTTTCTTCATTTCTCCCCAAAGCCAAAATGAGCAACTAAACTGGAATTATTCCAGATATGTCTATCTGAATTATAGGTTATTGCTCCTAAATCCTATAGAAATTAAGTAATACAAACACTAGCAAAGAATATATTAGAATCCTGACATACTTCATTTAATTAATGCATTTTAAACTCTCATGCTTATTAAATAGATACTTGAAATAGTTTAAGATTAATAAAATGTTTGTTTTCTTGAAGAAACTAAATTGTTCCCACTGAATTCAAATAGCCCTCTTACAGAAAACTAGATTCCCACATGTACTTATATCCATTTCCGAATCCTATTTTCGGTTATAGTCATCTGTTTCAGTTTCTTTCTTTTCCAGTACCAGTACCAAGAGGTTATTAGAATTATAATTATATCATACGTTTGGCACTGTGTTTCTACAGGAATTATAGAATTGGCTTGTCTTTTTCCCTCCTCCCCTGGGAAAAATATCATTTTGGTATTTATGTTGTGATTAAGTTTATAAAAAGTAGAGAAAATTTATATACTACAGTGAGTTTTATATTGTCCAAAATCAGAGTGTACCTTTCTGTTTATTCATGTCTTGCAGTTTCTCTGTGGTGTTTTATTTCTTATGTATTTCTTATTTGGCTTATTACTATTTTAACCTTTCTCTTGCCATTATTATTAGGATATTTTATTTCATTATATTTTCTAGCTGATTATATGTAAAGAAAGATTGCTGGCTTTACAGTTTAATGTAAACAACTACATTGTTTAGAACAGATTAGAATTTCAAACCCCAGCTCTGCCATACCAGCTGTATGACCTGTCTGCTTATCCATAAAACAGAGATTAATAATTTTACATACTTCATCAGATTACTGGGAGTATTAAATTAGTTAGTATATTCAGAACATTGCTGGCACATAGTAAACACTCTGTAAGTTTTCTCTTTCATCCTCATTATTATTATCATTTATCTGCCATGTAATGTTCTCTCATTATTTGTAAGTTTTTCAGTTGATTTAAATTTTCCAGTTGTATATCATCTAAAAATTTTAATTTTGCTTCTTTTACAATTCTATCCATCTTATATCTTTCTGTTGTTTAGTTAATTCACCTCAGTCTCATGTTTAACATATTCATCGTGTTTATCTCAACCAAGGAAATTTATCAAGTTCTGGTTTTATTTCGAAAGTATTTCCAGAAGCTTTTAGAAAATTGTAGAGTAGCACCAGCACCACCACTGCCCGTATCCATCACCATGTTGTCCATGTTTTTGATCCCTAGATCACTATGAGAGTTCTCCACTTAATGCCTCCATGTCTTTCACCCTCACTTCAACCACTTTAAACTAAAATATTTCCCAGGTACCTATCTTTGAAATGCATAAGTTCTTATTGATCTAAATTTGTATGTATGCTTATACATACAAACAGTACTAAGCCTCATAATTAGAATCATTCCTGAATCTCTTTAAGTAGAAACTCCTCTGATGTCATTAAGTGTTATGTACATGTTTCTAACTTTTGTCCTAAGAGATAGGCAAGAAATTTTCTGACCTATTAACAGTTGAAAATCAATCAGAAGAAAACTGTCACAGAATTCTAGAGCTGAAAAAAACATAAGATGTCTGCTCCTGGCCCTTCACTTTATACATGAAAAAGCTAAGACCCAGAGAGATGAAATATCTCCAAAATATTGATATTGTATATCAAAGAGAAAATTACTTTCTTTACAGAAATTTAGCTTACACACAATTTTTTAGGAGCACATCTGTGACAATTTTAGCATAAAATCCCTTATCACTGAAGAAGTTCTTTCTCCATATGTTTCATATTCATGTACATTATCTCACTTATTTGAAGGAGAAAAATATTCTCTCTAATATTAAAGCTATGTTATGCAGCTTCCAGAGCATAACAGTTTTATTTCAGACTTCCATTTCATATACTATGTTTCTGTATCTTAGAAATAGTAACCTTTCCTAGTCTCTTTACAAGCAAGAGGGATAAATGAAAATACTATAATGCCATTTAAACAATTTATTTTTTAAATATCTTTGCAAGTTGATAAAGTTTTTGAGGATTGTTTTTCTTTGTTAGTGTTCCTTTGAGAATGGTAGTTAATGGCTCTGCCGGTCCCTCCTCATATGTTAGCTAGAAATATCTATCACTAAGAAAGCAGAGTCTGCTTATTGTGGACATGTGGGAAAATAAGAGTTACTGGATATTGCTCTAAAAACTCTCAACTTTATGTATTCTAAGTCTTATTAATAGTTTACATAATGTAAGATTTACTCAGCAGTATATGGATGTACCTAACAAAAGTAACTTTTTTCCTTTCCCTTTTTCTTCAAAAATCGTTTATTTCTTATGACCTAATCTGCAGTTTTTATGCTGATAATTCCAAACATATGATCCTCTAGCCATTGTTGTTCTGTTGCCCAGTCGTGTCTAACTCTGTGATGCCGTGGACTGCAGCGTGCCAGGCCTCCCTGTCCCTCACCATCTCCCAAAGTTTGCCCAAGCTCATGTCCATTGCATTGTTGATAACATCCAGCCATCTCATCTGTCATCCCCTTCTCCTGCCTTCAATCTTTAACCTAGCCACATCTTCTCCCAAACACCAGTCTCTGTCTCCAGCCGCATCTCAACACTTCAGCTTGGTAGATAGACCCTGTGCATCCTGTTTCACAAGTCTAACTCAGAACTTGTCTTACCCTTGTCTGCTGTCTGTCACTGTTACTGTCTTCTTTTCTCCCTTAACCACCCATGTCCAAAACATAAATGCCATCTTTGCTCATCCCTGTCCTTTATCTTTCATAAAATTTCCTACAGTGCCTCTCTTGTATTCTTCCTTTACCTTTAATCAATACACCCAATTTTACTGAACAGCTACTGAATTTCAGGCTCTCTGCTAGGTAGTGGAAGTGTAAAAACAAGACCTAGTCCCTGCTTTCAAGGAGCTCATGGTATATTTATTGGAAGAGACCAGTATCAGTATGGAACAGGGTCTGTAAACCCGAGACACTCTGGTTGGATACTTGTGAACTAAACTTTAAAAAAATTCTTTCAAAATGAAAATAGCTTCCTGACAAATTTCCACCTTGTTCATAGCAGGATGAATTGAAACAAATGTGGAAAGGATTTTAAATGAGAAATTTATTCAGCATACCTCCTAGAGGTAGAACCAAAGCTTTAGAATCAAAACACCTTCCCAGTGTGTTTGATTGAATTGCTTCACACAAAATATGCATGTAAACCTCCACTTCTTTTCTTCACAAACTCCTATTCATCCTTTTAATCTTTGCTCATATGTTACCTTTTTAAGAAAATGTTTCCAAATTGTCCACTTGCTTCTGGGCAAATGAACCACTGCTTTTCCTGTATCATGACGGAAAGCAAACTTCAGTGAGTTCAGCAGTGAAAGAAAAGAAAGTAGAGGTGAGAAGATAGATAGTAGCTAGGAAAGTGCTTGCCCCTTGGAGAGTAATTGTATTATTTAGTATTTACTTTTACATTTAGCTTTCACTATGGATTGGAGGGAATTGGATGTATTTGTAGGCCAAGGGAATGACTGAAGGAAAGAAAGATAATGAATAGAGCAAAACTCTTGGTTTCCAGTGTCATCACTTAATCTAGATCTTCATAAAATCCACTTTATTACAAGACTTTCTGCCTATTATTTTTCCCATCTCTAATTCATCCTGCAAAATATGGCCAAATTAATCTTCCTAAAATGTTGCTGTTAACATGTGACGCATTCCTCCAAAAATCCTACAGTTCTCATCTATTTCTTATGTCCTTGAGCTTCTCTGTCTTCAGAGCCCTCATGGTCTGTCGCCTACCTACTTATTCAGTACTATTTCTCTCTTTCTCAGGACAGATGTTCATTCAGTAAAACTAGTCTCTTCATTACCATTTTCATACCTATTGACTCTAAGTTCTATCAGAACAAGTATCTTTGTTTTGTTCATGAATGTATCCCAAGCACATTGTATATACCTAATAGGTGCTCAGTAATTATTTATGGACTGGTTCCTTGCTCATTCACATCTTAGAACTCTTACAATTATCTACTTATGTAACATTCCTCTTCCTCTTTTCTACTTTCCTAAACCTTACTGATTTTTCCTGACTCAAGTCCCACTTCTTCCACCTATTTTTTGCTAACTACTTCTCCCCATATTTGTGTTTATTCCTTTCCCTGTGTTCTCATAGTATGTAGCTGTGATTCCATACACTGAATCTTATGAGAGAAGCAGTGTAATAATATGGTTAAAAGCTCAGACTCCAGAGCCAGACTAAAGTTGAATCCTGGCTCTGATTATGTGGCCTTTGTTATTTATCCTTTCTCTGCCCCAATTTCCTCATCTTTCAGTTCAGTTCAGTCGCTCAGTCATGTCCAGTTCTTTGCAACTCCATGAACCGCAGCACACCAGGCCTCCCTGTCCATCACCAACTCCCAGAGTCCACCCAAACCCATGTCTATTGAGTCGGTGATGCCATCCAACCACCTCATCCTCTGTGGTCCCCTTCTCCTCCTGCCCTCAATCTTTCCCAGCATCAGGGTCTTTTCAAATGAGTCAGCTCTTCAGATCAGGTGGCCAAAGTATTGGAGTTTCAGCTTCAACATCAGTCCTACCAATATTCATTGGTAGCATGATCAAAATAATAAAATCTACCTCACAGAATTGTTGCAAGATTGAAATGAGCTCATATATGTCAAGTGCCCATCACAGTTACCAGCACATAGCAAGCACAATATAAATGTTTTCTGTCACTATTGTATAGTTTTATTATTGCTTTTATGTTAGTATTTTCCAATCAGATTAGGGACTCTTTGAGGTGAAAATGGTATTTTATCTCCATCAAGATGGCTCAGCACAAAGCTGGTTAATTGAATATTTTTAATTGATGATTTATTAAAAATTTAGACCATATTAAGAATACCATGAAATTCAAGCTGCTTCTTTTAGGATGTGATTTTTAAAAACAACTTATTTCATATAAAGATATGCAGTCTACCAAACATTTTTACCCTTATTATATCAATGGATCCTTACAATAAATTGGTGAGGTGTCATTATTCTCGTACAGCTTAGAATTGTATGGTCAGAGAAGGTTAAGCATCTAACACCCTCTCTCTCAGCACTACCACATCCCCCTACTTCTTGCCTGCTCAGACAGGTACAGGACAGATTATTAAGTCTTCTGTATAAACAGACATTCTGCTACAAAAGAGAATATCACTACCCCTTCTTTCAGGTATGCCCAAATCTCTAAAAATGTCTTGGGCACTCCCCTCCACTTGCCTTGTGAGAGAGCGAGAGGGAGTGATTTGAGTGTCCAGAAACACCTACTTCTCTACCCTGCAGGATGAGAAGGGAGGAGCATCTTATCTTGAACACTGTGCTTGCCATGAAGTTGACCCACACCACCTCCAACTAAAGCTCCTTATGTAGCTTTATAATAATAATTGGATAATAATAATTGGAAGGTATAATAATTGGAAGTTGTAATTTCAGTCACTTCTCACTTAGCCCCGGGCAAGGGCGGGCGGGGGAGAGTTGGTGGCTTTTGCTGGCAGTTTCTGTTTCTCGTTAGTGTGTTAGAGCCTCTTTGTTTCAACCCAGGAACAACATCATTCAGCACCCTGTTACACATGCATACATTCATTTATCAAACATTTCAGCACCTTCTCTGGGCAGAGCCCTCTCATCTCTTGCTATGAGAGATATAAAAGAAATCTGAGCAATTTAAGCTGTTGATATACCTGGCTCTGTGTTGTCATCAGCATGTTTGTATTAATCCTGTCTCTCTCCTCAAAACATGATATGTCACTTGAAGGATCTTTGGAGTAGAGTTTTCCTTAAGAAAGTGTATTTAAAAAAAAAAGTATTTTCATTTGTGTTGAAATATACATTATTTAATACATAGATAGCTGGCCCTGTGATGTTCCCTGTCTTATAAACATGCCTACTTTTGCTCTTCATGCTTTCTGATTTCCACCTTTCTTTTAGAAGTTTATCTTTAGTATTAGTTGGTGTTCTAATTCTAAATGTTTTTGCTCGAAATAAGGTAGCTCTCTCTCTATAGGAAGTGTATACAATGTGTATCACTGTCTGTGCTACCTCATTTTAGTTTCTTGAATTAGATATTTAATAAATGCTGCTTTGCTTCCAAAATGAAGAAACTTTAAATTGACTCAAAGAATCAGTACTATAGACCTTCTAAGGCCATCCTGTCCCAGAGAAAAACCCTCAGAAGCTCCAGGAAACTATCCATCTATCATGTATTTCCTGAACATCACTCCTGGCCTCATTTATACCCAGGTACGACTTAGCAACTAAACCACCACTGTAAATGTCATTTGAAATCCTTAATCTCCAAGTGGCTTTAGAGAAGCTAATTTTTTATATTAAGATTTTATCTTTCTTTCTCACCCTCCCCCTAAACACACACATACACAAAATAATATAAGAAAACTGCTTCCTTCCATAGGGAAGGGTGTTTGTTGGTTTTAACCTTCTAGTATACATTA